>NC_134713.1:12001435-12304466 GCF_049634645.1 Pelodiscus sinensis
TAAGGATGAGTTTGATATTCAGACATGATGAACTGTTTGTAGGATGATGTATGTATTAGGCTAACTTATCTGTACCCTTAGGTTATAAACCATTGGCAAATGTTTGCATTGTAAATCTCTATAATTATATAACTCATCAAATAGGGGAATGTTGGTTTCCTCCAGAAAAAGTTATGTCCTGCCCAACATGTAGGCCTTTGAAACCCAATGAGCCATTGCGAGACATCAAAAGAACAAAAACTTTTGTCACTTGAACTCCTTGCCCGTGAACTCATCTCATCAGCTTGGGCTCTGAGATAAAGGGACTAAAAATCCCTGACAAGGAGAAAGTTGGTTCTATTTGCTGTTTGAACTCTATAAGGGCAAAAATCACTAAGCATAAACAAAATATGTGCATCTGTTTTGTCTGGGATAGTCCTAGAGAAGAAATGGAATTTGCTTATTATACAAATTTCTATTATCTTTTGTAATCTAAAACTATAATTCATTTGTAAGGGCATTTTACCTGTTTTAACCATGTAAATAACTCATTTCTTTTCTTAGTTAATAAATATTTAGTTTTATTATAGGTTTGGCTACAAGCACTGTCTTTGGTGAGAGACCTGGGTAAGTGAACAGTCCTTTGGAACTGGGAATAACCTGAATATTGTTGTGGTTTTTGACATAAGAGACCATGTATTACAGAGGCAGGCTTATCTAGATGGCAAGATAGATTGGGGTGTCTAAGGGGGCCATCTGTAATTATAAGGTTAAGATATTATCATGCTTGTGGATTGGTAAAATCTAATTGTAGAACACACCAACAGTCTGGGGTCTGTGTCCGGCTTCATCACAGTCTGCCTGGAAGTTTACTTGTGACAGCAGCCACTTCAGAAAGAATAAAATCTTAACCTTTAGCTTCACTCTCATTGAGAACAATAGGGGATGCTAGCCATTTTGAAAGATGGTGGTTCTTTGTGCTATTCTCTATAGCAGAATATTATTCCGCAGTTGCTGAGGAGAAAACACTTTCAATGGGAAGTTTGTTGGACCTGTATTATTCAGATAATTCGGAACAAAAATAACATGTCAATTTATTAAAAGGTCTGTTTTAAATGATAAACCAATTAGTAGATTTGCTTACAAATTCTTAGAAAATTCAGTCTGTACTCAGTGAATAAATAATTTATTTTTGGGAAGGGTGTGCTATGTTCTTCCTCCATAACAAAGCAAAACTCAATTGTACTTATCTAAGTGTAAGGGGCACTTTGTAGTAATATAGCACCTGTCATCCAGAGATCTCAAAATGCTTTGTGACTGTTAATAAAGGCTCTCTAGATTTGGAAGAGATTATTTTACCCATTTGCAGATGGTAAAACAGGCACAGACAGATTAAGGCCAATATTTTCCAAGGGATTCATAAACTTTTGGTGACTCAGCTGAACACTCAAAAATGGAGTCAACCAACCAAGACTAATGAACACTTGAAATCTTTGACTTCAGTGCCTGATTTGCAAAGCTTCTTTGCATCAGTTGGCTCCCAGTTGCTTCAGAGGAAGTTGTGGGTGCTCAGCATTTCTGAAATCAGGCTATACATAATGACTTGCCCTAGGGCCTAGGCCACACAATGGCTGCGTCTAGACTGGCATGATTTTCCGCAAATGCTTTTAACGGAAAAGTTTTTCAGTTAAAAGCACTTGTGGAAAAGAGCGTCTAGATTGGCAAGGACAATTTTGCACAGACGCACTTTTTGCGGAAAAGTGTCCATGCCAATCTAGACGCGGTTTTGCGCAAGAAAGCCCAGATCGCCATTTTCGCCATCGGGACTTTTTTGCGCAAAACAGTTTTTAGCTGTCTACAATGGCCCTCTTGCTCAAATACATTTGCGCAAGATAGCTTTTTCCCGAACGGGAGAAGCATAGTATTTGCACAAGAACACTGACAATCTTACATTAGATCGTCAGTGTTCTTGCGCAAATTCAAGTGGCCAGTGTAGACAGCTGGCAAGTTTTTCCACAAAAGCAGCTGCTTTTGCAGAAAAAAACTTGCCAGTCTAGACGTAGCCAATCAGACAGGAGCAGAGCTAGAACAAGGACCTATTAATGTCCTCCCGAATTCCATCTGACCATGGCAACATGTATGCAAACTGTTTACAATGTCTTCCATTTTACTCACACTGTACCCTGTAACAGAACAATTTCGTGCTGAGCCTCCAAGAGTTGGAACACGTATCTTGCAGCTTGGAGAGAGGTGTCAAAAGTGCCTTGAACCAGAAAGCTACCTAAGTTATGGCAGTCTGTCTTCAGCTGCCACCCAGAATACCACAATCACACTCCACTCCTATTTCAGTGAACCTACTTGCCCCATCCGTGATAGCAGGGCTTGTGGGGGTTAGGGGCAACATAAGCTGCCTTGAGCTAAAACTTTGCCAGCAGGAATTTTCCCCTGGCTTTACCAGTTCATTTATACAGGCAGTCCCCGGGTTACATGGATCCGACTTACATCGGATCCCTACTTACAAACGGGGTGAGGCAACCCCACACTAGCTGCTTCCCCCCAGCAGACCAGGGAGACGCAAAGCTAGTGCCCCCCCCTTTCCCCCAGCAGACCAGGGAGACAAGGAGCGGCTTTTCTCAGCAGACACCTCAGCTTGAGAATAAAGGACTGAGGGAAGTGAGGTGTGGGAGAATAAAACCAAGCTCTGGAGATATGTTTGGCTAGAGTTTCCCCTACAATATGTACCAGTTCCGACTTACATACAAATTCAACTTAAGAACAAACCTACAGTCCCTATCTTGTATGTAACCCGGGGACTGCCTGTACTGACAAGGCAAGAGAAAATCCATCCCCAAATAGCTGACAATCAGAAATGCATCTCAATAAAAAGAAATGCCTTGTGGTCTGTTCAAATCTATCATTGCTAATAAACATCCTTCAAATACACATGGCAAACCAGGGGTTACCCAAAAGCTAAGCTCGCTTGGAAATGAGACATTTAATTAAATGGCAGTGAACTAAAATATAAACACACCAAGCAGTAGAGTTATCTATGCTTAGCAATAAAGTGCCTGTTGTTGACCAGTTTTTCTATCTCTAGTAGCTTGATCCTGTGAGACGCTGAGTGCCTTCATCTCTCATTAGAGTTAGGAGGAATGGACACTCAGTACCCTACAAGTGGTGCTCAACCCAGTATGAAGGATTGCACCCTCCTTCATGTAAACACTATGTTATCTTTCAAAATGAGCACGAAACTTTTAACTCAGATAAACATTACAGGAAGCACTGAGTAGGAGGGAAGATATAAAAAAGTACCTCTAGTCTATCTGTGTCATTTTACTGGTTTGTTGTTGTGAAAAATAGATGTATCACTTATACCACATTGGAACCTTTTTTCATGCGATGCTATTATTCCACACAAAGGTCTGTTTCTGTGATGTAAAATCAATTTTCCTTCTGCAGATGTATTAAAGATAACCTAATAGCTGCTAAATAATTAGCACACTCTCATTTTACTGCAAAGAAAAGGTTGGGTTTTTTTTGTTTTTTGTTTTTTTTAGTTTGGCCTATTACTTTCTCTTGAGTAAGAAGTAACAAAGGCTTTGAGTTACACACAAGACCAAGATTAGATACAAATCTATGAAGTCTTCATAAGCCAGGTCATTATAGTTTGAGGGTTATGAAGTATGCAATCATGTGACCCCATTAATAAAACAGGACAACTCCAGAAAAAGAATTGATGCTTATTGTGCTTTGTACCTGAGGTTTAACATGCTATCAGCTTTCATAGGCCCTATCTAAGCCCCATTTTCCAGCAAATATGCTTTTTGAGAAGGTGAATGGGAGGCCAAGTATAAAGAACATAAATACAAAGTGAAGCTCTCTCCCAGAATAGCAATTAACCAGTGTGTACTCTGTCTGCAAAGAAGCCAATTCGCTGTGCTGACCTGGGCTTTGTATTCAGCTAAATATCATTTTGCCCTCTGAGGGCGGGGAACTACAAGATGCATAACCTGGGTTATATATCCTGGAATTCAGCTGTCATTTTTCATATTGGATATCATTTCCATTGGAGTCCGATACAAAGGGTGAAATCTTGCCTCCCACTGAAGTCAATGTGGATTTTGCTATTGATATCCTCAGAGCCAGAATTTCTTGTAAAAACTGTCACAACTGTACAGAAGTGATAACGCTAACAGATAACTGCCTTCTTAGCTAGTGAACACCATGCATGCTCAGGGCATGAAGAAATAACATAAAGATGTACACACACATACAGACCAAATCTCAATCATTTGTAGCTATTTCTTATAGCCCTGTGTTCTATTTGCTTCACTATGCTATTTACTTAGCAATTTAATATATATGGGATGAAGTCCTGGGTAAAAAGGCAAATAAAGCAAAATGGTTTAAACAGAGGAAATACATCAAGTCAAATTGTGGGATCCTTGCTCAGTAAATACTGGCTACAAAATGGGGCCAAATTCAACCTGATGATCCTTACAGAGCTGCACAGAATGGATGGGGGTGGGAGGCAGGGGGACTGTATAAATCTATCCCCATCAGCTTGTGTCACAGGAGGGCCAGATAGAATTACAGCACATGTACAATGGACAGGGGCACAGAGACTGCCCTTCCCAATTTCTCTACAGATTCATGGTGCCCCAAATTGGGGGAGGGCAAGATGGGGAGAAGAAAATGCAGGATGGTGGCTCTGCTCCCCCTCCCCCAGCCCCACGGTCTAGCCAGTGCATCAGCAGGAATAAGTTGCACCACATCAATGAGTGTAGTGCCAGCCGTACAGTCTGTGTGGCCTTGGGCATTCTAAGAGGCATTTTCCATCCCTGAGGCAGGATGGTGTCCAATATCCCCACTCTGGCAAGCCTCTGTACTGTCACTCAAGGTTGTGTCTAAGTGGCACCTGTGGAAATATGTAACCCCCAGTCAGCATGTTATGCATTTTCCTCTTTTTTGGTGACAGCCACCAGCTAGGCTATGTCTACACTACAGACTTCTAGTGCAAGAAGCCTTTTGCGGAAGAGATCTTCCGCAAAAACTTGCGCAAGAGCGCATCCATACTGCAAAAGCGCATCGAAAAAGAGATGCACTTTGCGCAAGATAGCGTTCAGACTGCATGGACATTCTCTCGAAAGGAAACTCTGATTGCTATGTACAGAATGGCCACCAGGGCACCTGTGCTTTTTTCGATTGCCTCTTTTTGAGCAAAAAAACCCTGTTCCCCGTCCACACACACCTTTTTGCGCAAGAGCTCTTGCACAAAAAGGAGTTATTCCTCATAGAAGGAGGAATACCTGCACCAGAAAAACCCCTCTGTTCTTTCGTTTTACTTGCACAAAAATGCACTTGAGGTGTGGACGCTCTGTGAGTTTTTGAGGAAAAACAGCCGTTTTTGCACAAAAACTCTATAGTTTAGACCTAGCCCTACAGAATCTCATCCTTTTTTATTTGGAAAAAGAGATTTTTCTCTAGCTGTCAACACATAGGCTACGTCTAGACTGGCCACAAATTCCGGAAAAGGGATGCAAATCAGGTAAGTCAGCATAGGGAAATCCACGGGGGATTTAAATATCCCCCGCAGATTTAAATAAACATGTCCGCCGCTTTTTTTCCGGCTTGGGGAAAAGCCGGAAAAAAAGCGTCTAGACTGGCGCGATCCTCCGGAATAAAGCCCTTTTCCGGGGGATCTCTTATTCCTACTTTCAAGTTTTAGGAGTTTTTAGTCAAACCAGTTTTCTTCAGTTAAGAATTAGAAAGTAATGATTTTCTGGGGATGAGCTGCAAATGCCTATATTTTACTTCCATTGTAGCAGGAACAAATAATAGTTATTAAACCCCTCCTTTCTGGCATGTATTCACCAGAGTAGCTTCTAGAGGGCAGTATTTTCTTCCTTTTATTATCATTACAAAACTGGCATCTCAATTAAAAACCAAGTAACCGCTACAAAACTTTCCAAAAAGCAGAAATGGTCTCAAATGTCAAACTCTTTGAATGTTTTAGATCGGAAAGAGCTATTCCAACAGTGAAAACATAATGTTAAATATCTAGACCATAAATTCAGCTGCTGAAGGGAGGAAACCAGGAGCATATTTTAGTGAGTCAAATGAACAAATTTATTTCAGCATTAGGTATAAGAAGATAAAATATCCATTTACCTTCCTTTGCTAAACAATCCACAATCTGAACGCTAAGGAGGAATGAATTAGTTTTATTCTTAGCCTCTTTTATGTAGTATTATCAAATACTCCTCTACAGTACAAAGCAGTCAGTTTTCCTTTTGCTGTCACAAAAGTAGAGCTAAATTATTTAACTTAACTCAGGGACAAATTGTCTGTTGATGGAACTCCACTGACTTTGAGAATTTGGGATATGAGATTTTAAGATCTTGCCTATTCACGCAATACCACTTAACAATATCAATATAGATAAAGCAATACATCCATATCCCTCCAGTATGGACAAAAAGGTAAAAAGGTATAATTGATTTATATATAGGAAGGAGAATGAGGCATTTTTATACTGGTACAACTGTATCCCAATTAGGCATTTACATTGTCATCAATTTAAAAAAACACAAAAGAACCACACAAAATAAAAATCACTGCCATCAATATATTGTGTCAGAGCAAAACCTTTCTACAGTCATCATAATATTATTATTTATTAAATATTAGTATTATCATCATGCCTAGTGGACCCTGGGCATGACTTCCTCTATGTAGACATGCATCAGTTCTAGGGGTCCCAACTCAATTGTCAGTCAGTCCTCACTCAAGCCAACTCCCATAGATTTGCGATTCTGACACTAAATAGCTATGTTTAAATAAACTTGTGAAACAGGATTTTTTAACATCTTGAATTCTCCCCTTATGCTAATGAAGTTTCACCTCTTCATAACTTGTGGTTTGGTGGCATCATGCTAGCAATGTCATATGCCTTATGTACATGAATAACATGCATCCGGCTGACGCCAGGCCTTTCAGAGAGCTATCACTCTTCTGAATTCTTTAGAGATCTGCCCTCATTCATTTTTAATCCTTGTCCTTGATACTTTTGTGCTAACATTTCCATAAAGTGTGCCAGTGTAATTAGCTTTCATTTTCTTAGAGGATCATCTCAATCTATTATCAAACAAATGATATGATTGTCTGCAATTCAAAGGTTCTGCATCCTGACGCATTTCAAGCTGATTTGGCTGTACCTCCTTTAGCTGTTCCTAGCTTGGGTCTTCTTCACTGCAGAGTTTACCTGGGTAATCAGTATTTGGGTCTGAATGCTGAGGCTAGCCTAGCCTTGGTGTCGGCCATCACACAAGTCATACCTGAGTTACTGTGTTCTCACTCATGCTGAACTCATCCATGTATGTCACTGGGATTTGTGAGGGCATAGCGGATGGTTCTTTGTGCTGCAGTAAGGTGATTTGTTATGTAATTCTGACCCAGTGAATTTGTAGGAGAACTTACCTGTCCCGGGTATATAGGAGAATTGAGGGAAGGAATTGGAGGACTATGAACATTCAAGTGATTTATCTTGTATCCTAACTGCACAGTAACTTACCAGTCCAAGTGAAAGTAGGAACCCAGGCAAGCCAACTAACTTGGCTTGAAAGCACCACTTAACTCAATTGAGACAGTTTTGTGTATAATAGTAGACAGGTTAAGGACAACACCCAAGTAAAAGCCTGGATCAACTTTGCAGTGAAGACTTAGGGTACGTCTACACTAGCTTGTTAGTTCGAGCTAGGTAGGCTAATGAAGGCAAGTGGAGTTGCAAATAAAGCCCGGGATTTAAATATCCCAGGCTTCATTTGCATGTTCCCAGGCGCTGCCATTTTTAAATCCCCCTTAGTCCGAACTCCATGCCCACCGCTACATGCGGCACAGAGTAGGTAGTTCGAATTAAAGATCCTAATTCGAACTACCATTACTCCTCGTGGAATTGTTCATAAGCAGCAGCACTTTATCAAGAAGGCAGGCATCTTTCCAATCTCACCTTCCTTGCACAGATGTCAGTGACCGACAGAACTCAGCATAGAACTGACTAAGATCTGTCGGGAGGGCCATGTGACTTAGAGGAATGTTAATAGGATACAGAAAGGATGAGGTAATATCTCTTACTGGATCAATGTCTGATGGTGAGAGGAAACAAGCTTTCGACTTGTGTGGTTCAAAAGTTTGTCTTGATCACCAACAAACAATGGTCCAATAAAAGATATTACCTCACGCAACCCAACCAACAGGGCTACAGCTACACTACATACAACAGTAAGGCTACGTCTACACTGCAGCCTTTTGTTGGCAGAGACAATACAAATGAAGCGCTCATTAGCATTTGTCATTTGCATATTTTTTGACGATGCTTTTTGTGGAAGAGGTTTTTGCGCAAAAACAAGCATTGTAGATGGGACCGTTTTGCGCAAAAAAATCCTTTTGTGCAAGATCCTGTATACCTCCTTTTTTGAGTCATAAGGGATCTTGCACAAAAGGGTTTTTTTGCACAAAATGGCCCCATCTACACTGCTTGTTTTTGCACAGAAACCTCTTCTGCAAAAAGCATTGTCAGAGAATATGCAAATGACAGAGCAACAAGTGCTAATAAGCACTTCATTTGCATTGTCTCTGCCGACAAAAGGCCGCAGTGTAGATGTAGCCTGAGATACAGACTCTTTTATCTTGAAGTTACAAATTTCAATTCAGCTGAAGCTATGTAGTAACTTATACTAGATTAATTGTGTTTCAGCATTTTAATGACTATTAATATTACCTGATGGCTCTTTAGGGGACTAAGTGAAATAAGTTAGTAGCATCTCACATCCTAGGTATCCATATCATACAAAAAATCCCTCACATTCACAGAAGACTAATGATTGACTAGGCTATGACAACTGACTTTCTTATACCTATTTCCAGAACTGTGTAATCACAGAAGCAGGGCTGGATTACCCAATAGGCAGACTAAGCACATGCTTAGGGCACCAGCAAAGCAGGGGCACAAAAAAATGAGATTTTACGGTATAGTATTGTTTTTATTTTTAATTACATATGGGGGAGTACCATAATCTTTTCAGTGCGTAGGGCCTCTATAGGTCTTAATCCAGCCCTGCACAGAAGGTCTGTCTACATTGCAGCTGGGAGCCAACCTCTGAGCCCAGGCAGACAGAGTTGTGCTGGTGGGGCTTGTTCTAGGCTGCTAAAAACAGCAGTGTGAAAGTTGCAGCTCCAGGGTTGACTCATGCTAGCTTGAGAAGTGGAATTAAGAGCCTGAGTTGCCTCCAAAGCCACAATATTCATGCTGCTTTTTTAGTTCACTGGCTTGAGCCCTGCTACCATGAATCAGTCTACCTGGACTAGGAGGCTTGCTTCCAGCTGCAGCGTAGATATACCTACTGTTTGAGGCACTGTATGGGAGCTTCTATTACTACTGCGCCTGCGGTGCCTCTTCTGCATCTTCAGTCCCCGACCTATCAATTCACTATCTTTCACAATAACTAAATTTACTTTAAAAGATCTCTACATAAAACAAATAATTAAAAGATTAAGTCAATCTTTTGTGAAGAAGAATCTGACAATGCAGTCATAAGGAATCTTTCCAGAAAATCAGACGTATCAAATAAAAACTAAAGGTAACTTATCAACAAGGTCAGTTGTCGGCCTTGAAGGTATTACTGCTATTATAAACAATAAATGCACTTACAGTGTTACAGTTTTATTGAAAGGCAATCTGACTGTGCAAATACCTTTCATGGTGCTATAAAAATCTCCAACATAGGAGAAGTCAGAGTGTCTGGTATCATTTTTTAAGGTAATAATTTATTATAGGTGGGACTGGTAGCAGAAACTTCTATTAAGGTTGTTGACAGTTCTTATTACAGTAAACTTCTGATAATCCGGCACCTTTAGGACCCAGGCGGTGCCGGATTATCAGATATGCCGGACTATAGGAAAGAGGGGCTATGATGGGTCTGGGATGGAGTGGGGGGGGGATAAGCCCCTCGGCACTGCGGGACCAACCTGGCAGCACCCCAGCACAGCACTCTCTGCCCCGGGCTTCCCAGAGTCAGCCGCTGGTCAGTTTCAGCAGCGGCTGACTTGGGGAAGTCTGATGCAGAGCAGCTGGGGTGCTGCCGGGACCAACCCGGCAGCACCCCAGCTGCTCTGCCCCCAGCTTCCCAAGTCAGTTGCTGGTCAGTTTCAGCAGCGGCTGAATCAGGGAAACCAGGGGCAGAGCAGCTCCAATTGTCTGGCTGCCCAGAGCACTTCCGGGTTCCAGATAGTGCCGGACCATCAGGAATGCCGGACCATTGGATGTTGGACCACTGGAGTTTTACCGTATAAGAATCTGTTTTCAGTTGCTTATACCTTAGCCAAACATTGACTACTGGACTGAAATTTTCTTGGCTAGGTGTGACACTGCACCACATATTCTTCAAGTGACATTATCATGATTGGATTATTGCATAATTATGCTGCTTTTTGCAGAAGATATGACATATAAGGTATCAGGATTAATGGGAAGAAATATCTTGGGTGGGAAGACACAAGGATAGAAGTTTCTGTGATTAGAAGTGTTGTACAAGAAAGTGACTCACAGATTACATGTGGTTGTCCAGGAGAGAACAAACATTCCAGCTTCTGCGCAGCCAGCCCCCAACCTGTGTGCCTGCTGGCTGTACATTCTAAAAGTAATTGATGTTTGCATTATGTTAACAATGCTACACAGCAGAATTTTTTCAAGCAAATGGGAAAAGAAAAACAGAACTTTGGAAGAACACTTGGAGGTGATACTGCAATGTTTGGTAACCTTTGGAAGTTGTATAAACAAAACCTAAAGAGATTATTAGGCAGTCTGCCTGCACATTAGTACGTGGCTAACCCTTTAACACTGTAATCTAAGGGCAGAAGTTTCATGCTGCACCCCATATTCAGTTCAGTAATATTATTATGATGGGATTTGATCCATTTTATAGAAGTCATGCAAGGTATCACTGAAAAAAAGTTATTTTTTGCTGAATATGATTACCCTGTTTGCATGCACATCTCATTTTTTTATCTGAAGCTATGAATACTGACTAGGGATCTGTATTTCAAATGGACTTACTCTGGAAAACACCCACAGCCAGCCTTTTACATACAGCAACAAGAAGTCCGTTGGGACTGATGGATCATCAACAAAGACAGTGGACCATGAAATACATTAACCTTCTTGTGCACATTTTGGACAGCTTGTAAACCAGGGCTGCTATAACTCTATAAGTACATGGGATCAAACCACATTTTCTGGATATCAGTATTTTTCCACAAACAGGTCTGGGACCAACGTTTGAAACAAAGCGTTTCTGCCATATGCTAAATCCATGTAAGAAAGGGAGTGATGATCTGTGGTTCTTCTCTTTCCATGCAGGAGGATTCCTAGAAACACCTGAGGAACAAAAACTGAACTGGGGGGAGTACTGGACCCGGGCTAAAGGGATTTCTAGGCTGTAATCAAGACCTGAAAAACCCAAGCTGCAAAGCTGCAAAGCTAGTGCCTTAAGAATCTCCATGTCTGCCTGTACTATTATTTAGGATGACAATCTGCTAATTCATATCCAATCTATTTAGTATACAAAATCAGTTTGTGATTTTCCTTATTTTCTAGGTAAACTTCTTTGATCTGTTTGCTATCCCTTATAATCACTTAAAATCTTTCATAGTTAACACATTTATTTTATGTTTTAATCTCAACCGTTGGAGTGAAGTATGCAGAAACTGTAGCTCACAGGGCAAAATCTGTTGCAAATTCCTCTTCACACTGAGGGTGTGTGTGTGAACTCTGAGCTTTTGCTGTAGTTTTCTGTGCAGAGTAAGATGGTATAATTTTGGGTTTATACTCAAGTGGAGGGGTAGGAGTCGGAGAAACATGGTTTTTTTGGCTGCAGATTCTCTATTGTTGGTTTGTGAAGAGGCGGCTCATACACACTGCAGCTAGGTCTATCCCTAGCCAAGTAAATGCTGGGGAATTATAGGACTGGGAGCAGGTTTTCAACTTGTCACAGCAGCACAGTGTGAAAGGGAACCCTGGCTTATGAGTGAGAGGGGCTCATTGGTATCCTAGTTCTAGGTGGTACCCCAGGGAGAACCCATTACAGTGAGTATGTGTCTCAGGCTGAATTTTTTGGGAAATTTTCAATCAGTATGGTTCAGCTGTTTCTGAGAATGAGGCAGAGGGGGAAGTACATTCTTTCGCCCACACTAAAAAAGGGTGGTGATCTTTTCTTTCAAAAGCTTTAGTGCCCCTATGATTCGGAGCAGGGAGTTAAAATTTGGTAGGGTTGGAATTTTTGTGTCAGGGATGTGCCTTTTGCTGTGAAAATCTGCCCAAATTGGCCAAGTTCTGAGTCTTTCAAAAAATCACACTCTACAGTTATTCAATAGAGATGTCTATGATTTTAGCAGCTAAAATCGCCAAAGATTCTGTCCTCACTGAGCACGCTACATCCTCTGACAGTTCCTCCACAGTGACCGGACTGCATTATCCCTACAGAGTGATTGAATATCCTCTGGCCCATAGCTACAAATCTTGATGACCTCTCGAGGTCACTTCCAGTCCTAGTATTCTATGATTCTCTGACTATTAAGGATGCAAAGTTAAGCACTCAAATGTTAGGATATGCAGGAATTACAGTTGCCTGTGCAGTACAGATGTCAATGAATAATCTTATCGGGTGATTCTTATCGGTTACCTGTTAACTGGTGACGTGGCTGGGCTGGAGCAATCCCCTGCCTGATGAGGGTGGAGGATTGCTCTAGGCCAGCCAAACCAGCCCCCAGATGGAGAAGCCCGCACCTGATGTGGACCTGGCCTAGTCAGAGCAGCCTGCCTCATTGCAGGTGGGGGGATGCTCCAGCCCAGCTGGGGTGGCTGGTCCAACTCAGTGTTTAATTGGGTAAGTTATTTCATTGATTAACTGATTCACATCCCTACTGTGTATGCATATTGAAGTCAGCCCTAGAATTGCAAAAGGGCTAAGACATTCTTGAAGAATAGTGAATGCCAGTGGAAATGGGGTAGGTTTAGAAGTTGAAATAAAAAAAGAGCAAGTTAAAAATTAGGTAGAAAATTTAGATGTCTTCAAGTCACCGGGGCCTGATGAAATGCATCCTGGAATCCTCAAGGAGCTGATAGAGGAGGTGTCTAAGCCTTTAGCTATCATCTTTGAAAAATCAGGGAAGTTGGGAGTGATTCCAGAAGTCTGGAAAAGAGCAAATATAGTGCCCATCTATAAAAAGGGAAATAAGAACAACCCAGGAAATTATAGACTAGTCAGTTTAACTTCTGTGGCAGGCAAGATAATGGAGCAAGTAATTAAGGAATCCATCAGCAAACATCTTGACGATAATAAGGTGATAAGTAACAGCCAGCATGGATTTGTAAAGAACAAATCATGTCAAACCAATCTGATAGCTTTCTTTGATAGGATATCAAGCTTATAAAGGAGAAGCAGTGAATAAGGGAGAAGTGGTGGATGTGGTATACCTAGATTTTAGTAAGGCATTTGACATGGTCTCGCAGGACATTCTTATTAATAAACTAGGGAAATACAACCTAGATGGGCTACTATAAGGTGGGTGCATAACTGGCTGGATAACCGTTCTCAGAGAGTAGTTATTAATGGTTCACAATCATGCTGGAAGGGCATAACAAGTGGGGTTCCACAGGGGTCTGTTTTGGGACCGGTTCTGTTCAATATCTTCATCAGCGATTTAGATGATGGCATAGAGGGTACACTTATTAAGTTTGCAGATGGTACCAAGCTGGTAGGAACTGCAATTGCTTTGGAGGATAGTGTCAAAGTTCAAAATGATCTGGACAAACTAGAAAAATGGCCTGAGGTAAATAGGATGAAGTTTAGTAAGGACAAATGCAAAGTACTACACTTAGGAAGGAACAATCAGATTCACACAAACAGAATGGGAAGCAAAAGTCCAGGAAGGAGTACTGCTGAAAGGGATTTAGGGGTCACAGTGGATGACAAGTTAAACTTGAGTCAACACTGTGATGCTGTTGTAAAAAAAACCAAACATGATTCTGGGATGCATTAACAGGAGTGTTGTGAGCAAGACAGGAGACAACATTCTTCTGCTCTGCTCTGTGCTGATTAGGCCTCAATTGGAGTATTGTGCCCATTTCTGGGCACCACATTTCAAGAACCATGTGGAGAAATTGGAGAAGGTCCAGAAAAGAGCAACACACAGCCCTGCACATGAAAATGCAGATATTTTGCAGGCGGTTTTGCAGAAATGCTCACAAGTAAGGTTGCCAGGTATCCGGTACTGAACCGGACAGTCCAGTATTTGGGCCTTCCACCTGGTAAAAAAATTCAAAAAATACCGGACATGTGAAATGTCGGGTATTTTTCTGTTTTTCCGCTGGAACATGCACAGTTTGGGCTGGTTGGGGCAGGGGGAGGATGGAGCATCCTGGGCAGACTTCAAAATGGCTGCCTTAAAAGGGCAATGCCTGCTCTGCTCTTAAAAGGGCAAACTGTTTTTTTTTAAATCAGATACTGTAAACTTTTCCCCTTTTTGTTCAACAATTGTAAATTTTTCCTTTTTTTTGGTCAACAACTTTTCTCCTGGAGTACCGGCACTTTTTTTTTACACTGGTCCCAGAAATTAAAGGGCCTTTGACTGTTTTTCAGCCCCAGACAGTTCCTATTTTTTTTTTCCTCAACAGACTTTTTCCTGGTGTGTTTTTTTTTGGGGGGGGAGGTGGGGTATTGGTATTTTTTTGTTAAGCCATCTGGCAACCGTACTCACAAGTCAACTTGTCACCAGTTGCTTTGAAAATCTGATCATGTTTCCCTAACCTTATTTTGAAAAATAAATAATTGGGTAACTTTTCCTATGAGTCAGCCAGTCCGAAGAATGCATACATTTGTCCTAGGAGTAAATGTTAACTGAAATTAACCAGCACAATGCATTCAATTGTGTGCGAAACTCTTCATATCCTTCCTTGTTGGCATCCCAGAAAGGAATGCTTTCTTAGTTCTGCTCTTCTCTGAGGTTTTATACTGACTATTTTTAGCTGCTACCAGCTGTGGTACCCAGGACCAATCAGCTCTCAAAGCCTGAAAGGAATTTTGCTCTGGTCCAAATTTCATTCTCTCTAATCTAACAGGGAAGAGCCAAATAACAAAGTGTTTACTGCTTCAACCTTTGGTAATTAGTGACAGCTTTCATTAATGTAAGATGAGACAACAGCCCAGCATAGTCAAGGGGTCAGTCAGGGCTAGACCAAAGTTAATCAGAGTGAATACATGAGCAGTCTTGATAAAACTACTTTTATTCACATTAGGGAAAAAATAGCATTTCTGATTAACTTCAGTATACTCTGCTGGGCTGCAACAGTATGAGAAGAGAAAAACAAAGCAATGCTTTTCATAAAGGAGCTCTTAGCTGTGTGGTGCTGAGACAATATTTGTCTTGGATTATTTAGCGTTTGTTGTACTCCATGCACCTGACTCCTTCATTCAAAAAAGGAAGGCAGCCTCTTAAGCATTGGCCACATTTGTTAGAATAAAACACAGGCATGAGTGTATCCACAAATCCTGACCCCCTTGAAGTCAATGGCAAACTTAAATGAGAGTCAGAATTTCACTCTTGTATATAGTATCTGTCAGAAAGCCAATCCCTTCAATTTCAGTGAAACCCACAATGCAGCCAATATATTTTTAATGCCACAAACTTCATTGTTTAAATAATAATGCTACACAAATAGCTTTTTACACATTTGCTCTGACAAGTTTCTTTTGCTTTAATCTCAGAGATCATCAATGTACAAGTATTTAAACAATAACTGGTGAAATAGTAATGGAATAATTATGTCAACCTTGTTTCTCATTTTATGACATCAAGATTCTTCCATGATCCTCTCCCTATGAAAATATCCTGATGCAACTATACCTCTTTTTAGGATACTTAGGGCTTGGACTCACATGATGCTGAGAATTCTGGCCTAATTTAGTAAGGCACGTTAGCACACACTTTAATTTAAGAATATGAAGTCATTCTCAAGAATAAGACTTGGGGCAACCTTGGATAGTGAGTGGGCTGTATGAGTGGCCCTCCTTCATCTCAATGGGTCACAAGATTGTCGTAACCAAGACAGTGTCCCAGGATTAGGAAGTTTTGCAAACTGCCCTTGTGTACCTGGAGTTTCCAGGGTGTGCCGACTGAACCATAGCAGTATTTTGGATGCAGAAGATGCACCTGGCTCTTACAACGTTGTGTGCAATCAGCACACACCTCACTTCACATACCTTTGCTTTAAGTGTGTGATTTAACCTCTCTGGGCCTCAGTTTTACAGCGTAAAATGGGGATGACAACATATTCCATCCTTAAGAGATGTGTTGTGAAACATACTTCATTCATTTTTGTGAAGTGCTTTGAGGTACTTGGAGGAAGGTTGCTATAGAAATGCAAAGTATGCTATTATATTTAGAGTTGGGCCTGACACAAAACACTGGGCTTAAAGACCCCTAAACTTTGGGGAGTTGGATCTGTGCTCAATACAAGTACCATTTCTGGTGCATTGCTATTGTGTTATTACAACTCCACTAAATCCATGAATGCATGGCAATACTACAAGTAATACAGCAACATTTAATAAGGTTACATGTATGTATATCCAAGAGGGTATAAAAAGAGTCACTGCAGTCTAAGCATAAATATGCTGCTTTCAGATGATACTAAACAACACTCAGGATCAAGCATTTGCCATGTTCTGTAAAGGAGCAGCTGCATGACAAGTCATAATCTATGTAATTAAAAAGACCTTTATAAGCACTGTACTAAGTACTCCTGATGGTAGTTGTTTACATCCTGATAGAAAAGCTAATAAACAAAGGTATTGATCAACTATCACCTGACATATACTTCCTCAACCACTCAGGCATAATGTGAATGAGAGACAAAAGAATGGTGGAAAAGGTCTCTCAATCAGGAGTCAGCCCCCACAATAACAACACACACATTTTCTGCATGGTATTCATGTTAAAATACTACAGCAACAGGATCTAGAACTGGTGTCAGTAAGAATAATTCCACTGAAGTCAAGCCTTTGGCCAAGTGTTATCCAGTCTTCAAAACCAAACCAAACCAAACCAAACCAAAAATGTTCATGAATTCCATTCTGGAAAAAAGAGTTAGGTGTGAATTGATTATTATTTGAACTAAACCAAGTTGCCCAATTAATGGCACATCAAATCAGCATTAGGATATTGGATCATCATGACCCAGTGATCACGGCCCACTGAAAGCACAGAAGAAGAGAATCTCATGGGGAATGTAGTCTAGATTTTAAATGGGTATTTTAAAGAGAATCCTTTCTCTGACACCTTTCATACTGCA
This sequence comes from Pelodiscus sinensis, assembly GCF_049634645.1. Taxonomy (NCBI): domain Eukaryota; kingdom Metazoa; phylum Chordata; order Testudines; family Trionychidae; genus Pelodiscus; species Pelodiscus sinensis. The sequence goes on from NC_134713.1 coordinate 12,018,822, forward strand.
GGATCCTATGGTACTTTACACATAAGTAACCCATATGCAGTGGGCACCATTATAAAATAGACATTTGATTGAACCTCAGTGATTGTTGTACAATATCAACTACAGGCAGTCCCCGAGTTACGCAGATCCGACTTATATCGGATCCGCAGTTACGAACGGGGTTTGCGGCCCATCTCCCTGGTCTGCTGGAGACCAGCAGACCAGGGAGACGGGAAGCAAAGCCTCTGAGGACGCCGGCAGCGGGACAGCCGCGGCACGTCTGGGCTGTTCGCTGCCCGCGTGCTCCGCGGCTTTGCTCCGGACGCCTATGGTACAGCAGCTGGGGCGCTGCCGGTTGGTCCCGTAGCGCCACTCTGGGCGCTACTGGACCAACCCGGCAGCACCCCAGCTGCTCTGCCCCAGGCGTCCCCAAGTCAACCGCTGCTGAAACTGACCAGCACTGACTACAGGAAGCCCAAGGCAGAGTTGCTCTGCCCTGGGCTTCCTGGAATCAGCCGCTGATCAGTTTCAGCAGCAGCTGACTTGGGGACGCCTGGGGTTCTTAAGTTGAATCTGTATGTAAGAACTGGCGTCCAGATTCAGCCTGTTGAAACTGATCAGCGGCTGATTCCAGGAAGCCCGGGGCAGAGCAACTCTGCCTCTGGCTTCCTGTTGTCAGCCGCTGGTCAGTTTCAGCAGCGGCTGAATCTGGATGCCAGTTCCGACTTACATACAGATTCAACTTAAGAACAAACCTACAGTCCCTATCTTGTACGTAACCCGGGGACTGCCTGTAGTCTAAATGTAGGATGATATTGTATTTAATGCAACGGAGGTGGCAAATGCTAAGGTTATAATGGTGCTCAGTGTACAAACTAAGAATGAAGATGGTTAACCAGGTAACTAGTTAACTGGTAAGCCTCACCCAGGCCCAGCCCAAGGGCAAGGCGGGCAAGGCAAATGCCTTTGGTCCCACATTTTCAGGGGCCTGTTCTGCTGAGTATTCACCATCCACCAGCTGGGCCTGGAGTTCCGCTCCCAGCATCCTGCCTTGGGCCCCACAAACCCTTTGGCTGGCCTGGCCTCACCCGTTCTGATTAGCCGATGGGGGCTGGACCAGCTCTCTGCCTGCCCACTGCGGGCATGGGCTGTTTCAGTCAGCCGGAGCTGCTCCTGTCTATACTGGACCCAGCCCAGCTCTCTGTCTCCTTCCCCCCCCCCCCAGCCGCAGGTTACATAGTGGCTCCTCAGAAGCAGGGCTGGCAGGAGGTGTTGGCCCCACTCCCAAAGAGCCGGCTTCACTGTAGGCTCTGCATTATAAAGCTTATCTATAAACTTTATACTGGCTGGTGCAAGCAGGGACTAAGCCAGGCTGCTTGCCCACCTGGCACCTACTACATTTTAAGTTTAGAGCTCCAGGACCAAACTCTGCTGTGGCTCTGCAATTTAAAACACAGTAGGATCTGGGGGCAGGCTGCCTGGCTCCTACTGCCTTTTAAATTGCAGAGCTGCAGCAGGGTTTGGTCTTGTGGACAGGGGCTGCTGCCAGAGCAGCCTCCCCTGCTCCCTCCTTCAACACAGATAGAGGCAGCAGCGAGTGGGGTCAGGTGGCACCGTGCCTGCTTCCTGCCTCTGATACTGAGGCAGCAGTGGGGGAGGGGGAATGTAAGTAGTCGACTCAACTACTGTACTTGGTTACATCCCTACCTGGAATAGCATTGCTTCTCTATCAATCTTACAGCAAAGAGATAAAACAGAGAAATTTGGAGTAGTGTTCTGTTTTGGTGCAGCTAAATCAATGTTTAAGGTTTGAAAACTAGAAGACAATGTTATTGGAAACCAAATTAACTATACACCTTTTTTGTTAAAACATAACAAACGATAAGAGTTTATAGGGGTGAAGAAAAAAAATATACTTGATGGAATGCCCATTTAAAAAAATTACTAAAATTAACTTCAGAAAAATAACACTGTATTTTTGAAAAATACAGTCATTTAAATAAAGCATGTACATTTTTCTTTTATTAAAAAAAAGTAATTGAGTTAAGGACTCAAGCAACAATAGGTAAATCTGCTAGCTATCAATAAGAAAGTAACCAAAACACAAATCAAAGCTCCATTAAATCTTTGTGAAAACAACCAATGTGTTTACATGGTAAATAACACAGGTGACTGGGAGGGAAATGCTATTTGTGAATGGCAAGAAATAATTTAAAAAATAAACGAGGAAAAATAGAGGAAAGGAAATGCTGAGGTCCTTCAACCAAGTGACTCTCACTTTGGTTTCCCTTGACTATGACTCACATTCTTGCACTCCATTTATCAGCAGTGAAATCTCAGTGCAGTAATACCTTCCTAAACAATACTGCTCCATATTGTAAAGCTGTTGCTATGGTACTGTACTATACCAAGCCACGGCAGGAGCCAACAGCTAAAGGGGCACAGTGCTGTCAGCTTCACCTTGATTCATGGACCTTTCCAGAGGGAGAAATGGCCCATCTGCACAGTGCTTGAACTGAACACACATTCAGCGGTGGTCAGGAGTAAAGCTTTTTACCCTTTGTACTTACAAGATTAAGCAAAGTGCTGTGGCTGGGTACTAAAGCACACATTCTGTTCATAAGAGATAGTCTGGTAATTATGAATGGGGAGGTTATCAGGGACATAATTGCCAGTTTGCTAATCTTCTCATGCACACAGAACAATTTACATAAACATAAATCAAGCTGTAAAGAGAGAACCATAGCACAATTCTCTCAGATGATTGTTGTTTCAAATGAGAAACTCAGTTTTTCTCTTGGGTTGGACATTATGACTTAAAAGATAACCAACCTACTGTCTGATAAAGTGGCAACAAAAGTAAATTGTGGAGCCACGCTGTGGACAAACTCCAGGCTCCTGCTTTCTAGGCTACTACAGCCCAAGGTCTGAGGGTGATATCCGCAGATCATTTTTGTGAATCAGGATACAGATACAAATTTGTAATCTAGAACCCTGCAAATTTGCGGAAATCTGCTTTATATCTGCAAGTATCCACATCTGCAGATGCCAATGCAGACATTTGCAGCTCATTTTTGCAGATATAAATGTGGATACAAATTTTGTACCCATGCAGGGCTCTAAATACATGTAAAGCATTTTTAAAATTCAAATGTTATAAAAACCAAATTATTATTGATTATTATTAATTATTATTGTTTTGTCCTCATATTCCAAGGCAAATTTTCACTCTGGTTTTAACCAGACCTTCTGTTTTGTGTGTGCAAAATATGCTGGAGGGAATAACTTTGGATACAGTTTTGCACCAGCATTCATTCCAATATGCTGAAAATTGCACCTGCAGTTATTTGTGCTTGCATGCTGTTGCCACATAAGCAAATTAACTTTTGAAAATCTGGCCCATAACATGAAAAATAGATACATTTGTGTAAATTTCCTTAGACTTTATAGAAGCTGCTCTCACAAAATTACCATTGAAAATTACAAAAATTCATCTTCTAGATTATTTGTGTGAATGCTTAGCTAGCCAGGCTCTTATGAGCACCAAAATTATCACGTTTCAGACTGGCAAGGGTCAGCCAATTCAGTGTACCATTGCTCTTGTGCTAAGTTTCTAGCACTAAATATTTACAGCATATGATTTATTGGCCCAAAACATCAATACATATTTCTCAGTACCATCCACGTTTGGTTCACAGGCCATGGGAAAACTCAGAAATGGAATAATATGTGGCTTCAATAAGTGCACTCTCACTTTGCAACAATTAAAGTGTCTGTCCTTATAATCATCTATGGAGAACAGATAAGAGTTTCTGACCATTGCTCCGTTAATCTCTAACGGCCCAATCCTGGAAATAAATAAAGAGGTACTGGGTGCCCTTGACTCCCAGTGAGATCTGAAGGGAGGTGAAGGAATTCAGCACCTTCAGGAAAGACTCAACACATTGCAGGATTAGTCCCTCCCGACAGTAAATGTGCTTTCTTTCCTTCATGGCTGATAAACTCCTGAGAAAATGAAAAACTCTAACCATCATGAGGGAAAAAAGTTAAAAAATAAGAATTTAAATGCTAATGTAAAAGCAATTAGGGCCAATTTGTGCTCCCTAATTCACACATGCAATTCCCAATGAAGTTATGGGGATTCCTGTGTGGGTAATTAAGCGCGCTTTTTAGTTCTCAAAATGTTCCTGCTAACAACCAGAACTATTAGTAATGCTCATATAAATGGAGTGTTAAAGCTGTTTCATACTTCCAGTTCTCCTGATTTTTGTATTATTTTTTTAAAAGTAAGATTTACTATATTGAAAACTGTATTGTATTTTGCAGGATATTTTCCTTTTGCACATCATAACATAATGATCAGACTACAACACGGCATTCACCCTTCTCTCAACACTTCTTAAGTTTCCATCATTTTCTTGACTAGAATTTATTTTAAAAGATTTTGTCCTTGTGAAAGTCCTGTCTCCTATACATCCAATTTCATGCCCTCTTTCCTTTTTCAGAGGCTGCTTTTTCATGCTTCTAATGAATTCTTTAGTCCCTCTTCCTATTTGTGTAACATTTAAATGGGCTGGTGTTAGATGTATACTATAATACTATCCATATGCACCACTGTCCTTTACTGGATGTAATCTAAACTGCTTAATGTGTGTCTCAGCTCTGCACTGCTAATGAGCAAAACTGTTTCCTTTGGCTCAAATGATAGGGAATTGTGCTTCTGGTGTGCAAAACATACTTTTTAAGGAACATATTTCTGAATGGAGTGAATTAAACCCTAGCTCATTTTTCAAAGAACTGTTTAAAACAGATAAAATATTATTCAAAAGAGAATAAAAATGTACATTGAAATAACATTAAGATTGAAAAGTAAAGCACTTAAACCTCAGGAAAACAAAGTTAAAGTTGCCTGTGTATTAACATCAAGTTCACAATACTCAGTAGGGAACCAAACTATGAGTAAAAGATTCTTACAATTTGTGCATATTTTGGGTTTGAAGAGGCTTTATTTCTAAACAAAGCTGCATCTGAGTCAAGCTGCCCCATGTGATTAGTACCCTAAGTGATATGTCAATCATATTTCAGATTTCAAGGGCTTTTATCTGAAGAAATGACAGGATTATTAAATAGGTGCTGAGTGGGTGTGACAAATCCAGACGTGTTGGAGTGACAATCGTCTCCATGGTTAATGCTTGTACTCTTTATTATTAGAAGTACAATGAGCTTCTTGATAAAGATCACATACTGAATTCTGTTCCAAGATATACTAATGTAAATCCACAACAATTCATTCAATTTGGTAAGTATATTAAGACTCACTGAGAGATGAATTAAGAGGAAGAGGGGCTTAACATTTTCTGGGTGCATTTATTAATAAAGGAGAAAGGAATTAATTCCATAAAATATCATGAAGTATGAATGACACTGTTTGATACTGCAGTTAAGAGTCAACGCCCACCAGCATTTATAGCTACCTGAGATATGGCAATTATTCTCCTATCTAAGCTGGGTTTGTATTATGCTATTTCCAGAGTATACAGTGACCTGGTTGCCATTTTGTTTTCTAGTTCCCTCTCCCTGGCTCTCTGTGAGCAACCATCTTGGTCTGACTTACCAGTCCCAAAGGTCTACTACTGCCTGGAAGGAGGAAGAGTTGGAGAAGAAGAGTGTGTGTATGTCTGTGCACACACCCTACTGATGTCAAAGGGAAGGGGTCCTTCTCTATTGCTACCAACTGTATGGAAAGGTAAAGCCAGAAGAGGTGATCACAGTTTGAAAACAACCATCCAGCAAACCTGACTAAGATGAGGCAGACACAGTACTACATCCAGCCCAGAGGAGCAATCACAGGCTCCACAGCTGCAGAGGGAAGTTGGAGAGCCAGATGAGCAGAGCCAAGCTGTCGTGGGGACCCAAAGGAAGACCAGAGTTCAGTCAACGAAGGAGTCATAAAGGAAGCAGAGCATAGCCAACAGGAGCAAACCCAACCAGGAGAGAAACTTGGTTTTCAGAAGAATTCACTGGATGGCAATTAGAAAAGGAGATAAGCCCAGCCTAGGGGGCACCAACAGGAAAGAGAGCCCAGCCATGGAAAAGTCAGAGAGGTAGCGAAGTCCAACCATAAGGAACAAGAGAAAAAACAAAACTAAAATGGTGAAAAACAGGAATAGCAGAGTCCAGATGGGACATTAGGGGTACGTCTAAACTACATGGCTCCGTCGACGGAGCCATGTAGATTTGTTGTTTTGGCAAAGGTAAATGAAGCTGCGATTTAAATGATCGCGGCTTCATTTACATTTACATGGCTGCCGCGCTGAGCCGACAAACAGCTGATCACGAGGTATAACGGGGCTGCCGACAAAGGGCTTTGATGTTGGCAGGGGAGTGTCCAGACTAGCGTGCTGAGCGGACAAACAGCTGATCAGCTGTTTATCGGCTCAGCGCGGCAGCCATGTAAATGTAAATGAAGCCGCGATCATTTAAATCGCGGCTTCATTTAGCTTTGCCTATGTGTCTAATCTACATGCCTCTGACGACAGAGGCATGTAGTCTAGACACAGCCTAGGGCAAGTCAGATGGAACACAGTACAGAAATAGGCCACTCTTACTTTAACTTGACCATGTTTTATTATATATTAAATAGTTTTATTTTTCCTGAAATACACTGGTGCACAGAAACCTTGGGATTGGGTGGGCTGTATTAGAAAACCATTGTCCATTATTAATTATCCATTTTTGTTTATTCAAGGGCTTGGTCCCTAAGTGTAATAGAGATGATAGACGGGAAACTGTTTTGCAGTCCTTGCTCTAAATTAGCAACAATCACAAAGAAAATGCTTTCACCTTGCTTTTCAGTGGGGATCCCTTTTAAGTTGCCATCTGCCTCACTCATGTAGGAGTGAAAAGCACCAGGGAAGTTCCCTGAAAAATCACTGCCTTCCCAACCAGGCATGAAAGAAGGGAAGATTTCACATGCAGATCTCTCTTCTCCTGCACGGAAAGGGAGAAAACAACTAAACTATTTCCGTGGTACTACTACCCCCATTTCTGAAACCTGTGGATATGCTCTGGGGAATTCTGGCCCATGTTGTGGATAGAGGTGGAAACTGAGTTGGTTGGAGGCAAAAGTGTGAAGACTTGGGCAACAGTTGGTGGCAATGCACAAAATTTCTCCTCTGGCTCCATCTTGCTTAGGTAGTAAACATAATACAGGCTGGTGGCCTCTGTCCTGGGGAGAGGTGAAATGCTAGCTAACACAGTTCTATTAGAGCAATACCACCAGGGAGCTGGAGAGCCACCAGAGTGAGAGCCAGTTCACACAAGCAGGGGTACTGTGAGGATGGATTTGGTTCTTCTGCAGATACCCCTGATTTCTGCACTGATTCCCAGTGGAACTGCCACGGCATTTACATCATCCAGAAATGTTCTCCTTTCTCCTCTAAGAAAATATGGCAATTTTCCAGGCAAACCAATTTTGCAAGCCAAAGGTGTAGGGACTTTGTAGTAAACACTGATTGTAAGGAGCAAGCAGGATACCATATTATCTGACAGGGTTTTTAATAGATAAGCCTTCCCCTTTTCACTATCTCACATCAATGCAAAGGTCATTATATGTTCTTGCTTAATATCCTCAATATCAAATGTTAAAGTTGCTGAGAGCATTAGTGGTAACACAAACTCATATTCTATTTTCAAAATATCGAGGTCACTTAGGGTGCATCCATACTGCACCGTGGCATAAAATAAGAGACGCAATTTTGAGCTATGCAAAATGTGTATCTTATTTCAATCTTATTTTGTCCTCTAATTTTGAAATAACCCACATAATTCCTCATGAAATGAGGTTTAGAGGGACGTGAGAATAACAGTCCTGTTATATTTCAAAATAATGGGCTTGCTGTGAAGATGTGGGATAGCTATTTTGGGATACGCTGGTATCCTGAAATAGCATTACAGTGTAGATGTAGTCTTAGGGCCGGATTCCAACAGAAGCTATTCAGCATGAATAAGAGTAACTCCCCAAGTTATCCTATTGTCGTCCCTAGGATTACTCATGAAGTAAAATAACAGAATCTGTCCTTTAGATAGTAAAAAGAGAACAATGTCAAATGTTTTGTTTGCAATTTAATCAATATTGAGAAAAGATTTCTAAAGAGAGGTTTTCTGAAGGAAAGTAGAACATTTATTTAAGAGCTTAGTGAATGTGATTTAGAAACACAAGGGAAAGAGCAAAACTTACTACATAATGATTCAGATCTGACTTGAATTTCACTAAAAGGCCCTTCACATCTGTATCACAGAAATAACTTAATCCAATTTGTTGTAATAAATAAATTGAATCTATTCCAAAGTTGAACATGGGAAAGAATTCTACTTTCTGAAGATGAAACAGTATACTTGGTTGGGTAAGCAGACTTATCCCATTTAACACGGAGAAACTGAGTCACAGAGAAGATAAGTAACTTGCCTAATATCACACAGAATGTCAGTGGCAGAGCCGGGGCAGAACTTAGTGTACACTTCAGTGAATCTGAGGATACTTGGATTGATTCTGGTTCAAATGTTATCCCTTACCTTAACAAAGAGGAAAATGTCACTCTCCTCCTGAAAGTTGTCCATTTCTCCAAAGTTGTTGTTAGCTGGAAATCTGTTGGAAACTGGCAAGCTGGGGGAAGTACCCAGGCTATTACGAAGACTGAATCTAGTAGGAGACGGAATTTTGTTTTCAAACCCCATCCTTTCCCCATGTTCATCATCCTGCGTTGGACTCATCATCACCATCTCTTCCTGGAGATTCTGGTCATCTTCAGCCCCTTGCTGAGAGGAAGCTGAACCATCCTCCCCATCAGCCCCTTGCTGAGAGGAAGCTGAACCATCGTCCCCATCATCCCCTTGCTGAGAGGAAGCTGAACTATCGTCCCCATCAGCCGCTTGCTGAGAGGTAGCTGAACAATCCTCCCTATCAGCTCCTTGCTGAGAGGATACCGAATTACTGCAGCTGTGATCCAGGCTCTCCAGACAGCTGATATCCATGCTTTCTGGAGAAGTGGGGGAAGAAGGAAATACTGGGTCTTCATGGACTTGTTCATAAAGATTCATTACCTTTTCTTCCTCTGAATCAGGAATCTCATAGATGCTAGTGTTCTCTACATTTTCATAAATGGTAGTAAAGCCTCCCTTTTCCATGCTGACTGGTCGGTTAGATTTTACCTATCTTTTGGTATCTTGAGCGACTGGAGATGGCAACAGATAGACACTGTTTAAAAGGAGGCAGTGTTCGTGGTGTGCCTTTTCAATGCACTAGTACACATGACAGGTTTCCAACAATCATTTACTGAGCTTTAAGTCAACAAACTATACTTCCACTGAAGTCAAAGATAAGGCCAGCTCACTTTTAACCTCTTCCTCGATCAGAGCATTTGCAGCTATATTTAATCAGTATTTGCTCTTTTCAATATATGTTAGCCAGACTTCAGTATATATATAGTGAATCCAACTTAGACAATTACTACAGGTCAATAAAAATGAATTGTGAAGTATACATGATCTTTATATGAAAGTCTAATATACCTTTGGGATACTTTGCTTAAAGCCTAGAGGCAGTAAATCTCACTGCACTGATTTTCTGAGTATTAGTGAAAAATAAGGGTAGCTAATTCTCTGATCACAAAATGCCACCAACAGTGTAAACAAGCTGCAATACTTCAATGGTTAATCACAAGCCAATGAAGAAACATAACTGCCACAAAAAATAAATTCAAGAAGTAGCACAAAAGATAAGGCATCACACAGATTGTCTTGTATCTCAGGGTCTTGCATTCTCCTCCAGGTTCTGTCACTGAAACACCATATGGCCTTTGGCAAATCACTTTTGTCTGCCTTGACTTGCCAATTTGCAAAGTGGGACAATAATATTTACTCATTAGAGATGTAAAATTTTGATTAATTTGCCAATCAGTCAGCAATTAGTCAATAAGAGCCTTTGAAATGTAACAACAGCCCTGGAGAAAGCACTGCAGGGAGCACGAGGTCAGCTGGGGACTCTGAGTCCTCAACTGACCCCGGGCTCCATGCAGTGCTGCTGCTTTGAAACGCTGTGGGGAACCCAGCATCAGGCTCCACACAGCGTTTCGGAGTCCCCAGCTGACCCCATGCTGCGCATGGTGTTTCAAAGCAGCAGACCCCGGGCCATGTGCAGGCCAAGCCAGCTGAGGACTCCAGCTGGCCCCGGGCTGCACGCAGCATTTCAAAGTGGCATGGAGCCTGGGCTGCCGCTTTGAAGCACCCCCTCCTCATTCTTCCCCCACTTGCTGCCTCTTTCTGATAGAGGCAGCAAGGGAGGGAAGCAACTAGCTGATTAGCATATTGACTATCCAATAAGCATTTGCTTATTGGATAATCAACTAGTTGACTAGTCGTTCACATCCCTATTACCCACATTTGTAAATTACTTCGGATCAAGCAATAAAAAGGTATTAGTGTTAAGTTTTATTATATTACATTTAAAATATAGTATATGTATCTCCCATTTATATCTAGGTTCTTTACATAGCAAGGACTTGGCACGAACTCAGAGTATTCAGTGACAGGGACTTGGCACAAACTCAGTGACCTGGCACACTGAAGTTCTTGGCTTCTCTGGTTTGATTCCTACAACCAGTGCTGGGTTTACCAGAAGAGCAGGGGAGGTTGGAGAAAGAACAGAATCATTACCTTCCCCCCCCACCAGCTCTGCACAGAACAAAGAGGTGCATGCATTATACCTCCATCAAAAGATGGTGTAGCAAATGTCTCCCTGAGATCAGAAGGGTGTGGATTAGAGTCATTATTTTTGTATTCAGCCTATCAAAAGCCTATAATAAAAGACAAGCAGCAAAAGTGTAGCAGCTTTTAAACTCACAGGCAGCTGGATTCATCACCTAAATCATTCTGATTTACCTATATTTAATTTTTAAATGGACAATACAAATGGTGTGAGTGGAATTTGCTTTCCCTATCTGGAACTAACACGTCTCTGCACAGATAGAGTTAAATAACAGAAGGACATTCAGATACTTTGACACATGATTACATTTCTGGATAGGCACAAAATAAGGACTTCAGGGATGTATAATTCATATTCAGTGTGTTACTCACATAATCTCCCTGATCCACAAGCAAGGTTAGCAAGCAGAACAAAGCTCATTTCTCCTTCACTGTTCTCATATGTACCTGGCACATTGCTTGAACGTCTTTTCAAACCCAAACTAAAATATTATCAAACATATGTCAAACATCATAAAAAATCATGTGTCAGGTCCCCAGAACATGAAATTGGCTTACAAAATCATGAGAGTTTAAAACAATAAAGATGGGGTTCTTTTGATTTACTTTCTGTTTTTCAAACCTTAAGAGTTATTAGGTCCTGTTTTCAAGCTTTTCTGTGATATCATGAAGGCTAGAAACTTACATTTAAAAAAATAAAAGTTGAAATTCTTGCATAATCATTTGTCTCCAGGATTTAGGACTTCAAGTATAAAAGGTTAAATTCTGGATCCACAGAAATCAATGGGTGCTTTGTCATTGAATGCTGCCAACATGTCACAACAAATATTGCAAAACTTGCAGTAAAATCATGAGTTGGCACCACTGACATTTTGATGGGATCTGAATTCTGCACATACCTCCCAAAACTATATTAAGGGTCCTGATTCCCCAGTCTTAGGCAAACCCTATCTCCACCTCTGTGAATGTGGAGGTCCCCCTGGTGGTGAAACTGGTGCACTTGCATTGAGAAGAGGGTTGAGTTCAGGGCAAGGAGTCATACAGCACCAGAGTAGGGATGTTAAATTGCGTTTAATCAGCTAATTGAGTAGTCGATAATGGGGGAAACTGCAGTGGAGTGAGTTCCCAGCTCTGGGAGCTAACCCTGCTGCGGTGCTGACTTTTAAAGATATTGAGAGATTAGTGGCTCTTCATACATTTAAAAAGCAGAAGCACAGTGTCTGGGACCAGGTGCAAGATGGGACACCTGATTCCCGGCTCACGCCCAGTCCCTCCACTATGCTTCTGTCTCCCCTGCCTTTTTAAGCTGGCTCCCCCCAGTACCGGCTCCTGCTCCCCTGCTTGCTGCCTCTCTCTGACTACGTCTATACTGCACCCTTCTTCTGCAAAAGCTTATGCAAATGCAGCACGGAGTAGAATATCACTGTGCTTCATTTGCATAATTAATTAGGGGGCATTTTTGCGCAAGAGGCTTTTGCGCAAAAAGGAACTGTGTAGACAGCTCCTTTTTGAGTAAAACCCCCTCTTGTGCAAGATCCGTTCTTCCTGAAAAAATGAGGAAGAAAGGCTCTTGCACAGGAGGGGTTTTTTTTGCACAAAAAAGAGCCGTCTACACAGCTCCTTCTTGCGCAAAAGCCTCTTGCACAAAAACGGCCTCTAATTAATTATGCAAATGAAGTGTGGCGATATTCTACTCCGTGCTTCATTTGCATAAGCTTTTGCTGGAGGAAAGGTGCAGTATAGACGCAGCCTCAGATAGAGGCAGCAAGGAGGGGGGAAACGTATGCTTATTGGGTACAGTAGTCGACTAGTCACTTACATCCCTACACAAGAGCTTAGATTCATGAAAGCTCCCAGAATAAGAATGGCCACGCAAGAATGGTAAGGCCAGAAGATCTTCTGTTGTATGCAACTTCCAGCTGGTCCTACACGTAGAACAGATATGTTAAGAACTTCATGCAAATTTGCATCATTCCCAGTACACAAATCTGCGATTGGAGCTGAGTACTAGAACAGTGAATATAGCCTCATATGCACACCCAACAGAGCTACTGACTACTATTGAATGTTTGGATGCACAAGTATGCAGAAGAGCCAACAGTCATGCTAGGCCCCTGGGCAATGTAGAAGGTGGTGGCTATGCACTCCCAGAAGGGGTGGGGCTGAGGACAGCTGTCTGTCTGTGCCACCCAGCTCTCAGCACTGCCTGAAGCATGCCATGCGGTGCCCCCACAACCCCAAGAGCTGCCTGAAGCTTGCTGCGTGGTGCTCCAGCAGCAATTTAAAGGGCTCTGCGCACCACGGCTGCAGCAGTGACATCAGCGACCAAAGCCCCGGCCCCTTTGAATCATCCAGCCCTGGGGCACCTTCCTCCCTCTGTATCCGTCGACAGGTCTGTCAATAGGGTCGTGCATAATGACTTGTTTGCTTTATCCTTCTCAGTTTTGTAAAGCATACTGTATTGATCCACCCCCACCTTATAAAACCCAAGGTATATCTCAGGGGAGGATGGGTGGGGATGGAGAGACATTTCCTCAAAGCTTCAATTCATTTCAGCAATGCTATTTCAACAGCAACCTTTTAAAAATGCTTTGTGGCAGAAGCATCTCTCTCCACATTCATCTTGCAGCGTGGAAAACAATGCTCCACTATATCTGCCTCAGTCCCTCCTTCTCCAACCCTACCCCTCTTTAATATGGCTCCTTGGCTTTCCGGAGCTTTGTTTGAGTTCCTTTGCTATTCTATGTTATACAGTCCAAAGAAACTGGGATGGATGGGGAGGAGGGAGCCCTTTGGTTTGCATTTTTTTGTTTGTTTTTTTTGCTTTTAAGAAAATGCTTTGTGTATTTTCAAGCTTTGCAAGAACATAAGTGCACTTCACTGTTAAAAGATTTCTCTGAAGAAGGACTCCATGGTGTAAGTATTCTCCTTACACAACACCCAGGGTATGTCTACACTACAAAGTTAGTTCGAACTAACGAACGTTAGTTCAAACTAACTTTCATAGGCGCTACACTAGCGCTCCGTTAGTTCGAATTTAATTCGAACTAACGGAGCGCTTAGTTCGAACTAGGTAATCCTCATTCCACGAGGATTAAGCCTAGTTCGAACTAGCTAGTTCGAATTAAGGGGTGTGTAGCCCCTTAATTCGAACTAGTGGGAGGCTAGCCCTCCCCAGGTTTCCCTGGTGGCCACTCTGGCCAACACCAGGGAAACTCTACTGCCCCCCTCCCGGCCCCGGACCTCTTAAAGGGGCACGGGCTGGCTACGGTGCCCGTGCCAGGTGCAAGCCTGCCAGCACCCAGCCAGCAGACCCTGCACCTGGCACGGATCAAGCCACCTACCCGATGCCCCCCAGCCCTCCCCCTCTTCCCGGGACCAGGCTGGCGGCTCCCGGGAGCTTGCCCGGGACCGCAGGAGGCGGGCACCCGCCTGGGCTAGTGCGGACATCGTGGACCTTGTCCATGATCTCCGCACTAGACACAGGAAAGTGGCCGGCTTGGGCAGGATAGCTGCCAGCCTGGCCACCCAGGAGCAGGTGTGCAAGAGAATCAAGGGGGTCCAGTGAGACCCCCGACCCTGAGCCCTGAGCTTACAATGGCCGTCCTGGGTCAGACCAAAGGTCCATCTAACCCAGTAGCCTGTCTGCCGACAGCAGCCAACCCTAGGGACCCTGGAGGGGATGGACCGAAGACAGTGACCAAGCCATTTGTCTCGTGCTATCCCTCTCCAGCCTTCCACAAACCTTGGGCAGGGACACCACTCCTACCCCCTGGCTAATAGCACTCCATGGACCCAACCTCCATGACTTGATCTCACTTCCCTTTAAACTCTGTTCCAATTCTAGCCTTGACAGCCTCCTGCAGCAAGGAGTTCCACAGGCTGACTCTTTGCTTTGTGAAGAAGAACTTTCTGTTACTAGTTTGAAGCCTGCTACCCATTCCTTTCCTTTCGTGTCCTCTAGTCCTTCTTTATGGAACTAATGAAGAACTTTTCTGTATGCACCCTCTCCACCCAACTCCGGATTTTAGAGACCTCTATCCTGTTCCCCCTCCGTCTTCTCTTTTCTAAGCTGAAAAGTCCCAGTCTCTTTAGCCTCTCTTCATATGGGACCTGTTCCCAACCCCTGATCATTTTAGTTGCCCTTCCCTCTCCCAGCCTCTCTCTTCCCCTCTCCCACCTCCTTTTCCCAGTCTCCCCCAGTTTTGTTCAGTAAAGACAGATTCCATTTTGGAAGACACGTTATCTTTATTTTGTACATCAAGAAGAGGGGCTAGGGAAGGGTAAGTGGAAGGAGGTGAGGGAGGAATGGGGCACGAGCCCCTGATGGGGAGGACTGGGCTGTCTCTGCGGGCTTCTGGGGGTGGAAGCTCTCCTGCAGCCCCCCCAATTGCCCCGTCTCCCCAGATGGCAGCCTGCGGCAAGTGCAGCCGGGCTGATGGCCGAGTGCTGTGATGTGCCCAGTGTGGGCACTCCGGGCACTCCAAGCCAGGACTGCTTTGCAAGCGGGGCACCCCTGAGAACTGTCTGTCCGGGGTGGGGGTCGGGACCCTTTAAGCACAGCCCTCAGCTAGCCTGAGACAGCATCTCCACGCTCTAAGTCCTCCTCTGATGCCCTGCCGGCACTGCTTCCGGCCATCCTTAACCCCGCTTCAGGGTCCACTTAATGTGGACGCGCTAGTTCGAATTAGCAAAACGTTAATTCGAACTAGTTTTTAGTTCTAGATGCGTTAGTTCAAATTAGCTTAGTTCGAATTAACTAATTCGAACTAAGTTAGTTCGAATTAGTGCTGTAGTGTAGACATACCCCCATTGATTTCAAGAGATACCCTATGCATGGAGTGCTTGCCCCAGCAGACCATTTAAAACCAGCAAAATGCTTCCCTGGTCCTCTCCCTGTTGCCACCCAGTTGTACAAATCACTAAGAATGGAAAAAAGAAAAACTATCATCAGTAGTGATAACTGCTTCAGTGATGACCGCTTCAGAAGAGAACCAATGTGTACTTTCTATAGAACTGAATTACCTTGATTTTTTTGGAGGGGAGGGGGGGCAGAGAAAGCTTTCGCAGTAAGTAGCAGCACCTGCTGGAAATGAACAAGAAGGCAGCTAACATACAAATATTATGGAACAGTGTGAAACTCAGTGTTTCACTTCTTTTAAATAATAAAATCCACTTTTTCCACTTCTCTTTTCACACTCCTGTACTTGCCAAAAGCTCACTGCCAAAAATCGATATACAGTTTACACCTGTGTACAGTGTAAATATAAAATGAGTGTAAAATGCAACTGATCTGATAGCATTTTATATCTTCTTTGCACAGTATAATGGATTATATACAGTGCAAATCATTGAAAAATGGCCTTCTCTCTGTATCTAAAGAAGTACTTCTTCAAAATTAATCTAGGAAGAACAGACCTCCTTTTCATTTTAAAGCTTAATCTCCACTACAAACTTTTGTATTCAAATACACTGAAAAGTTAGATTAATTAAAATGATGCCAACTATGACTTTGCAGATAATACAGGCTAAGCCCCAGTCATTATTGTAAATGGGTAAAAATTTAAAAAATGCCTAAATGACTTAGGAGCTAGTCCCATTTTGAAATGGGTCATAGGCTTCTGAGTCACTTAGAAGCATTTGAAAATTTATCCAAAATTTCATCCATGGCAAGATAAAACCTAAAGTTGCTATAGATTTTATTGGCTAATTAAAAATGTTTAAAATTAAAACAAAGAGGGTGGACTGGTATTAGCCATGTTGAAAATTTATTAGCTCAAACATTTTCACACCATTCTTTGTACTGTTGACAAAGTTTCATTATTTTCCCTTCTAATGAGATGAATAGAGAACTCTTTTTCTTTTCTTAATTCATAGAGAAAAATGAAATTGTATAGTCAATAACATGGACTGCTTCATTAAGCCAAAAAAATCAGAGATAAGAATCAACTGAGTTATTCTGACAAACTAGCTGAGGATCTTCCCTTTCCTATGTACAAAGAGAGAAGCTACTTGGGGTGTATTTTTATAAGGTCACTCAGTGAGGTATGGGTTGTGTGTCATCATGGATCCACGGCCAAAGGGAGCTGTGAGCAGCCATACTTGCAGATGTGCAGGTAAATAAATTGCAGTAGCCTATGAGGGCTTAACCCTGGCAAACTTCATCCAACCTACAGGCTGCTTATTGCCCACCTCGACCTAGCCCAACATTTTAAAAATAGTATCAAAAGTCAGAATTGAAAATGGATGAACACCCTTGAAAGAGTGAAAACAACCAGCACCGAAGCAGTGATTATGAATATTCTGCAGATACAGGTCATGTAATCAGAATGGGTGGTGACAGATTCTGAAAAGTCCTCTATGGGAAGTTGAAACTCAGAAAGCAAAGGAAAGTTAGTCAATGTATACACTTAAAAGCACCCTGAAGCAAAATCTGAAATGTGATTTGTCCTTTTCATATGTGTTCACTTTTTTTTAATTGTATCCTTTGGTATATATGGTTGTGACTATTTTCTTCCACCATTTGATCTGAGGAAGTGGGTCTGGCCCACGAAAGCTCATCATCTTGTTAGTCTTTAAAGTGCTACATTGTCCTGCATTTTGCTTCAGCTACACCAGACTAACAGGGCTACATTTCTATCACTATAAAAATAGGGGAAATTGATGGATTAATAGACTATTCAGGGGGAAATATAGAACTGATTATACACAAAGCTCTGCCCAATGCATAAAATAAAATGGAAAAAAAACAGAAAAATATTTTCCTCTAGAAGTTCAGTTGTAGCAATCTAATTATTAGTAAAGAAATGTGTGATTTTAAGGAGATGATATTCCTTGAAATGTAAGATCAAATGTCATTGAATTAGTAAAATAGTACATCTTGGTTTTATTTGAACCAAAACTAAAATAGGAATTGTTTTCATTAGTGGAGTGTGATTCCAGCCTGCAGTCTCTCTCCTATTTTCTGAATAGGTCTAGCCAAACACTGATGTATTTTGTAGCCAACATATCCTTTGCAAATGGATGAAGTAAAGCATAACACCAGTACCCTTATACAGCACTTTGAAACAAATTATTATCAGGGGAGCCTACAGAATAGCCGGGCCCCTGGGCAAGTGGAAGAACCCCGGATCTGCATTCCCGGAAGGGGGGGAGGGGGGGAAGGAATCAGGTGGAAGGGGTGGGTCTGAGACACCTAACCCCCAGTGCTGGCTGGATGATCCTTTCCTCCCCCTCGCTCCCGCTGGCCCTTAGAGCTGGCTGGCGAGTGTGGCGCAGGACAGGGCTCTGCAGAGAACAGTAATACTGCGGCAATTCTAAAGGGCCTAAGGTGCAATAGAAGCCGTTGGGAGCCTCAAGCCCTTTAAAATCACTGGACCCCAGGGCAATTACTCCCTTTGGCCCCTCTCTCCCCACCATCAGTGGGCCTGATTATTATTTTTATTGTAAATGGTACCAGAAAACATGTTAGGTGCTCTATAAATTTAGAAAAAGACAGTCCCTTCATGGAACCCCTTGCAATCTAAAGAGAAAAAAAGCTAGAATACAATATACAACCAAAGTTGTGCCAGTAACACATATCTTACTAGTTCCTTGTTTTGAATTTGTTTTTATAAACAGATCAAATATTATTACTGACTCAGTTTTGTAGGCATTGTGATATGAATGGGTCTTAAAAGTCTTATCTAGAACAATATTTAAGGTGTGATGTTCAAGTGACATTTTAAAAGTGTATATATAGTCAAGACATGCTGCCTTTCAAATAGGTTAAACTGGGTAAGTAAAATAAGTCTTACCTTCCAGTAACTTCAATAGGATTTAAACACATGCTTAAATGTTTTGCCGAACAGGGATGTGATTACTCACATTTTTAAGATTAAGCACACAAGTAAGTGCTTTGCTGAATTAAAGTCACCAGGAACATCCTTTTAACTCTGAAAATCTATCAGGATCATTGTATAAATAGAATGATTCTACTCTAAGGAGTAGGTTTAGAGACTAGTAAAATGCCTGATTAGTGTGAAAAATAGGAACATGTATACAAAGATTAAATAGGCTAAAAGGCTGGGAACTCCCTCCTCTTGTTGCCATATACTCTCCCACTCCCGTAAGATAGCAAATATGTTTTATGGGACTACAGTAAGGTCACTTATGTAAGTGACAGATCCTTTCCCTACTGAAAAATGGGCATGCAGGAATTCATGAATATGTATACTTATTACTATGTCAGATTCAAATCAAGGTTTTGTGGGTTTTCTTTAAGTCAATGCAGCTGCCAGTGTTCAACCTATTTATCATCTTTATCTGAATTCACCTGGGATGATTTATATACTTCTGCGGTTTACCACACCTTGTACATTGCATGCAGTTCTGGTTACACCATCTCAAAAAGATATATAAGAATTGTGAAAGGTACAGAGAAGGGCAACAAAAATGATTAGGGATATGGAACAGGACTAGGACTATTCATCTTTGAAAGGAGATAACTAAAGGGGGGATATGGTAAAAGTTTATAAAATCATGACTGGTATGGAGAAAATTAATACAAAATTGTTATTTATCTCTCCATATCACACAAGAACTAAGGGTCACACAATGAAATTAATAAGCAGTAAGTATAAAATAAGCATAAGGAAATAGTTCATATAATGTACCATCAACCTGTGATACTTGTTGCCAGGAGATGTGAAGGCCAAAAGTATAGCTGGGTTCAAAAAAGAATTAGGTAAGCATAGGGAGAATAGGTCCATCAATGGTTATTAGCCCAAGTGGTTAGGGATGAAAACCCATGTGCCCAGTATCCCTAAGTTTCTAACTTCCAGAAGCTGGCACTGAACAACTAGGGATGGAATGCTCAATAGTTTTTTAGTTCTTTTCATTCCCTATGAAGCTTTTGGCACTGGCTGCTGTCAGAAGACAGGATACTGAACTAGATGATCATTGGTCTGAGTTAATATGGCCATCCTTACACGTATTCCAAGAACAAGGGTGAATCAGAGCTCTTCTACTTCATTTACAGATTTTCTCATAGCTTTCTTGTGTGGTAGCAGTATACCAGGTCTATATCTCAAACTAACCCATCAGAGAGGTAGGACACCATAACCCACCAGCCCTAATGTATGCATAAAACTCATCAAGGGAAAGCAAACAAGATTTGAATTCACACAGTGTGAATGTACCAGAGGCATGTGTAATCTCAAGAAGCTAAATCTAGCTTTGTACCTCTGCTGAAGAACAGTATCTAGGACAATGATAAATGTGGCTTTGTTCCTCTATTTTCATAATTAAATATCACAATAAAATAAGACTACTGATGCTTTGATAAATTGCCAATTCATTTCCGTAATAAATTGCTAAGGTACATTTCAATTTTTAAAGTTTATAAATTATGTTGGTCTGATTCTATCTTTCCAAAACCAGAATAAATATTGAGTAACTCCACTGACTTCCATAGAAATACTTAAGGGTATGTCTACACTAGCTTGGTAGTTCGAGCTAGGTAGGCAAATGAGGGCAACTGGAGTTGCAAATGAAACCCGGGATTTAAATATCCCGGGCTTCATTTCCATCTTCCCGGGCGCCGCCATTTTAAAATCCCCCTTAATCTGAACTCCGTACCCGTGGCTACATGCGGCACGGAGTAGGTAGTTCGAATTAGGATCTCTAATTCGAACTACTGTTACTCCTCGTGGAATGAGGTGTACCAGTAGTTCAAATTAGAGATCCTAATTCAAACTACCTACTCCGTGCTGCGTATAGCCACAGGCACGGAGTTCGGACTAAGGGGGATTTAAAAATGGCGGCAGTCAGTTTCTATGGAAGTCAGTGGAGTTTCTATGGAAGTCAGTGGATATTTAAATCCTGGGCTTCATTTGCAACTCCGGTTGCCCTCATTTGCCTACTTAGCTCGAACTACCGAGCTAGTGTAGACATACCCTAACTTTTATTAGCCCCTTTTATATAGATATGGAGACATAGAGAAGTGCAATTTCTTATTCCAAATCACACAGGAAGTCTGTGGCAGAGCCAGAAATAGAACCTTGGAGGCTGGACTCCCAGGGCATGTCTACACTACAGAGTTTTGTTGGAACAATTGCCATTTTTCTGACAAAACCTGAGTTATTACCACACTGCAATCACATTCTTCCAAAAGTAAATCGAAAGAACAGAGGGGTTTTTCCGGCATTGGTAATCCTCTTTCTACAAGGAAGAAGTCTTTTTACGACAGAGCTCTTTCGGAAAAATGTGTGTGTGGAAGGGGAAGAGGGAGTTCTTTCGAAAGAAGAGGAAAGAGGAAAAAGTACAGGTGCCCTGGTGGCTACTCCATCCATAGTAATCACAGCTTAAATGCAAGATAGCATACATTCAGTGTAGATGCTATCTTTCGAAAAAGCAGATTGCTTTTTTGATGCGCTTTTGTGTGTGGACACTCTCTTTCGGAAGAAGTTTATCTGGAAGATCTCTTCCAAAAAAGTTCTTCCGAAAGAAGCCTGAAGTCTAGACGTAGCCCCAGTTTCCTACTCTGGCCATTATTCACAGCTAGAAATAGAACCCAGAAGTCCCAGAGGCTAGCCCCTGGATCTGAACATTCAAAAAACCTTTCCAGTGTCCTTTCCAGCTTCTAAAAAGAGATGTAGTGAAGGATTCCAAGATGCATTTGTGCTGGAAGCAAGCAATTGAGCAGAAACAGGGTCTCATCCTTTCAGTGTAAGAAATAAGGAAGATGGAGGAAGGATGGCCTACCAAGATGGGTGCATAGGTAGCAGAAAATGAGAAGCCATTTGGACAAGAAGGTACCCAAACCTGTCTGGACTTGCAGGACTAGCCTAGGATTCACTCTGCTGACCCATTTCACTTTACAACAGCAATAAATCAAGTATATTGGGTTTCAGGAAACAACAGACAAATGAGAACCACACCCCTCTTCCCCGGCATCACATCCATCATTTATAACCTGCCTTAGCTAACTATTGAAATCCCTGGCATCACTGCCCTTACCTACATGCTGCCTTAGCTTACTGTTGAAGCACGCTGGTCTCACATCCCTCATCTGTGTCACACCATAGCTTTCTATTGAACCTCCTTTCATCACAGCCCTCCCCTATAAACTGCCACAGCTTCCCACTGAACCCTCCTGGCATCACAGCCCTTGCCTACACTTTGCTATAGCTTCCCTTTAGAACATAAGAACAGCCATACTGGGTCAGACCAAAGGTCCACCGAGCCCAATATCCTGTCTTCCAAAAGTGGCCAATGTCAGAGGTCCCAGAGGGAGTGAACAGAACGGAATTATCACATGATCCCTCTCCTGTCATCCATTTCCAGCCTCTGACAAACAGAAGCTAGGGACACCATTCCCACCCATGCTGGCTAATAGCCACTGATGGACCTAACCTCCATGAATGTATCTAGGTTTTTTTTTAACCCTGTGAAATTCCTGATGTTCACAACATCCTCTGGCAAGGAGTTCCACAGGTTGACTGTGTGTTGCGTGAAGAAGAAAAAATTCCTTTTGTTTTAAACCTGCTGCCTATTAATTTCATTTGGTGACCCCTAGTTCTTATGTTATGGGAACAAGGACATAACTTTTCCTTATTTACTTTCTCCATTCCTGTCATGATTTTACAGACCTCTATCATATGCCCCCCATGTCCCAGTCTTTTAAATCTCTCTTCATATCATATTCCAAAACCCTATCATTTTTGCTGCCCTTTTCTGAACCTTTTCCAATGCCAATATATCTTTTTTTTTAGATGAGGTGACCACATCTGTATGCAGTATTCAAGTTGTGGGAGTAGCATGGTTTTATATAGAGGCAATAAAATATTCTCTGTCTTATTCTCCAATGAGTCTCGATATTTTATTTGCTTTTTTGACTGCCACTGCACATTCAGTGGATGTTTTCAGGGAAGTTGTTTTTGGGCAACTTCATTTGATCCGCCAGCTGCGACCCTTACTGAACAAACATGACTTGGCCACAGTGATCCATGCTCTTGTTACATCCCGACTGGATTACTGTAATGCACTTTATGTAGGGCAGCCTCTAAAGAGCCTTCGGAAACTTCAACTGGTCCAGAATGCGGCTGCTCGAGTTTTAACTAACACTAGTTATACGGAGCACATTACGCCAGTGCTTCGGCAGCTGCACTGGCTTCTGGTATGTTTCCGGGCACAATTTAAGGTTTTAATTATGACCTATAAAGCCTTACATGAGTTTAGCCCAGGGTATCTGAAGGACTGTCTTCTCCCATATGAACCTGCCCAGGGATTGAGGTCAGCTGGGGAGGCTTCGCTTCGTGTTCCCCCACTTGTGGAGATAAGATTAACATCTACGCAGAACAGGGCATTCTTAGCTTTTGCTCCCAAGCTGTGGAATTCTCTTCCTCAAGATATTCGCATGGCACCAACACTAGCGTTGTTTCGGCGTCAGGCTAAAGCCACCCTTTTACTCATGCTTTTATTAATGTTTGAGTCTGTATGTTTGTGTTCCTCCTCTCTATATGTTTTTAGCTGGTTATGTCCCTCTGAGGTCTCATATTTTAAATTCTCATATTTTAAATTTTTATATATATTTGTATTTTTTTTGTTTGTTCTTGTAAGCTGCCTTGAATATTTTAAATAGAAAGGCAGGATAAAAATATTTAAATAAATAAATAATAAACCTATTCACACTGACACCAAGATCTCTCTTGAATAGCTGTAGCTAAATTAGTCCCCATCATAATGTATGTATAGTTGGGATTATTTTTTTTCCAATGGGCATTAATTTATATTTATCAACATTAAATGTCATTTGCCATTTTGTGGCCTATTCACTTAGTTTTGTGAAATCTTTTTCAAGCTCTTCACAGTCTGCTTTTGTCTTAGCTATCTTGAGCAGTTTAGTATCATCGGCCAAATCTGATCCCTCACTGTTTATCCCCTTCTCCAGATCATTTATCAATAGGTTGAACAGGATTGATCCCACTTCAGACCACAGGGGGGGCACCATTAGTTACTGTTCTCCATTCTGAAAACTCACCATTTATTCCTACCCTGTTTCCTGTATTTTAACCAGTTATCAATCGATGATAACTTCCCTCGTATCCCATGACAACTTACTTTACTTAAGAGCCTTTGGTGAGGGACCTTGTCAAAGGCTTTCAGGAAATCTAAGTACACTATGGCCACTGGATCCACCTTGGCCACGTTTGTTGACTCCCTCAAAGAACTCTAGGGCTACGTCTAGACTGGCATGATTTTCCGCAAATGCTTTTAACGGAAAAGTTTTCTGTTAAAAGCATTTGCGGAAAAAAGCGTCTAGATTGGCACGGACGCTTTTCCGCAAAAGCACTTTTTGCGGAAAAGCGTCCGTGCCAATCTAGATGTGCTTTAGCACAAAAAAGTCCCGACTGCCATTTTCGCGATCGGGGCTTTTTTGCGCAAAACAAATCTGAGCTGTCTACACTGGCCCTTTTGCACAAAAGCTTTGCGCAAAAGGACTTTTGCCCGAACGGGAGCAGCATAGTATTTCCGCAAGAATCACTGATTTCAGACAGTAGGAAGTCAGTGTTCTTGCGGAAATTCAAGCGGCCAGTGTAGATAGCTGGCATGTTCACCTGCTTTTGCGGAAAAACTTGCCAGTCTAGAAACAGCCTAGTAGATTAATAAGGCATAATTTCCATTTACAGAAATCTTGTTGACTTTCCCCCCAACAAATTATGTTCATCTATGTATCTGACAATTTTATTCTTTACTAGAGTTTCAACTAATTTGCCTGGTACTGACATTAGACTTTCTGGTCTGTAATTGCCAGGATCACCTCTAGAGATCGTTTTAAGTACTGATGTCACATTAGCTTTCTTCCAGTCATTAGGTACAGAAGCTGATTTAAAGGATAGATTACAAACCACAGTTAATTGTTCCGCAATTTCCCATTTGTGTTCGTTCAGAACTCTTTGGTGAATGTCATCCGATTCCGGGGACTTGTTACTGTTAAGTTTATCAGTTTGTTCCCATACCTTCTCTAATGACACCTCAATATGGGACAATTCCTCAGATTTGTTACCTAAAAACAGTGGAGGTTTGGGAATCTCCCTAACATCCTAAGCTGTGAAGACCAAAACAAATAATTCATTTAGTTTCTCTTCAGAGGCTCTATCATCTTTGAGTGCTCCTTTAGCATTTCAATCATTCCGGTGGTTCCACTGGTTGTTTAGGAGGCTTCCTGCTTCCAGAACTCTGTCGACAAAAGGCGTATTCCTCGTAGAATGAGGTTTACCGCCGTTGACAAAACTGCTGAGTTCTGTCGATGTTATGTCAACAAAACTCGGCAATAGTGTAGACACAGGTATAGTTCTGTTGACAAAAGTCCACTTTTGTCAACAAAACCCTGTAGTCCAGACACCCCCCCACTGAGGATGTCTACAAGTAAGTGGAGGAAAGATGTTTCAGACTCAGCAAATTATGCAGATTTAGTGATCGAAGACACTGAGTCTTAGGTGAACTAAACCTAAACTTCTGGAATCTCTCAATTTCTTTTTACTATGTCTTATATGGACTGAACTGTTCAAGTCCCCCCCTCCCCATTTATGTTTATTGTAACTGTGAGATAATGTCTGTGGCTTATGAAATAGCTATGTTATGTTGTAAAATTAGATTGTTTCTTCATAAGGTATTTAATTAAATTCATTTTAGTTCCTTTCGGACTTTAATGTGTAGGGGTTTGACCTTGCTGAAGTCCTTAGAGATTGAACTTTGGGTCTCTGTCTACTTTTCTATTGGAGTTGGGCATTTCAAGGCACTGGAGAAGGACAATGAAGTGAGATGTAGCTCAACCAAGGTTGCAATAGCTTCTCATTGAATCCCCCCTTTACTTATCACCCTCTGTCTGGTACACCCTGCCACACCTTCCCATTGAACCCCCCCTTTACTTATCACGAGGGCTGTGTCTAGACTGGCCAGTTTTTCCGGAAAATCAGCCGCTTTTCCGGAAAAACTTGCCAGCTGTCTACACTGGCCGCTTGAATTTCCGCAAAAGCACTGACTTCCTACTGTAAGAAATCAGTGCTTTTTGTGGAAATACTATGCTGCTCCCGTTCGGGCAAAAGTCCCTTTTGCGCAAAGCTTTTGCGCAGAAGGGCCAGTGTAGACAGCTCAGATTTGTTTTCCGCAAAAAAGCCCCGATCGCGAAAATGGCGATCGGGGCTTTTTTGCGGAAAAGCGCGTCTAGATTGGCCACGGATGCTTTTCAGCAAAAAGTGCTTTTGCGGAAAAGCGTCCGTGCCAATCTTGACGCTCTTTTCCGAAAATGCTTTTAACGGAAAACTGTTCCGTTAAAAGCATTTCCGGAAAATCATGCCAGTCTAGACTTGGACCCTCTGTCTTGTACACCCTGCCATACCTTCCCATTGAACCCCTCCCCATACCCCGCATCACAGCCTTTACCTACATCCTGCTAGAGCTTCCCATGGAACTCTCCTGGCACTATCATCCGCTGTCACCCTGCTACAGCTCCCCGTTGAAACCCCCATGACCACACACACAGCCCTTCCCTACACAGCTCCCCATTGAACCCCCCCCCCGCCTATTACTATCACCCTGCCAGAGTTGGCTGTTGAACTCTCGAGGAACTGTCCCGCCCACTGAGCGCTTCCAGCTTGTCCTGCACCTGCACGCGCACGCGCACGCGCACGCCCCGCCCCCTCAGGTGCACCCTCAAGGAGTCAAGTTTCTTATTACCATTTCCTGCCTCTCGGGAACCCAGCTGGCCAATCAAATCACAGGGCTCTGTGACCAACCAGAGAACCATTGGCTCTCAATATCCGCCCCCCTCCCCCCCCAGCTTGTGGCGCTGCTGTTCGGTTTTGGCCGTTGAGAGCCGTTGAAGGCCGAGAGCTGGGTTCAGTGCGCAGGCGTGATGGTTTCCTTCGGTCATTTCTCGCTGTGAGGAAGCGACGGCGCCGGGAGCGAGCGGGTGACCTTCGGGCGCTGCGTTGGGGACTCGGAGGGGTAAGTGGGGGCTCCCGGCTGTGATGGGGCAGCAAATCCCCCGGCGGGGCTTAGGCAACCCCCCCTTCCCGTCTTTTGACAGTTGGACCCTCTCACACGTACTGCCCCCTGGCAAGCGAGCGAGCTCCCCCCGCACCCCCATAGATGCCTCGTGCGGAAGTGCCCCCCCCAATCCTTCATGTAATGACATGGGATGCGATGGGCGCCCCACCCGCCATCCCAAACACCTGGTGAGGTGCGCTCGCCTTGTTCCCCTCCCCCCCCCCCCCCGAGTTGGGGTGCCTGGCAGGGTGCTGCTCTCCCCTCCCTTATGCAGTGCCCGTGGCTGGGCATGGCATATAGGTGACAGTAGTTCACGTTTCAACTCAGAGATGGCTGCTGTTTGCTGGAAGATTAAATGGATCCCCCTTCACTATGGAGCGTGGGCTCCCACATCTTTCACTTTAATGGCTTTGTCAAAAGTAAGGAGTAGTCCTGTGGCACCTCAGGGTATATCTACACATCAGTGTTATCTCAGACTAATGGATGTTCCTTTGAAATAACGTAGTCCAGGTCTACACAGCACGCAGTTATTTTGACATGTTGAAATCATGTCAAGCAGGAGGATTTCTTACTCTTGACTCCTGTAACCCTCATTTTATAAGGAGCCTCATTTTGTAAGTAGGAGGAAAACTGCTGTAACCCAGACTTCCAGCTGTGTAGACCGTGCTAAAAGCCGAAATAAGCTATTTCGACTTCAGCTATGCAATTGTTGTAGCTCCAGTTGCATAGCTTATTTTGGCTTTAGTCCAATGTGTAGATGTACCCTTAGAGACTAACAATATATATATATAAGATCATGAGCTTTTGTGGGCACAAGCCACTTCTTCAGTTGAGCTTGAGTGGTGCTCATCTGAAGAAATGGGTTTTGCCCACAAAAACTGTTGATACTATACATAGTATTTGTTAGTCTGTAAGGTGCCACAGGACTACTTGTTAAAAGTGGCTGCAGAAAATGGGGGTCTAGATTTCTGTTCAGTTCGTGAACTATGTTGGGAATAGAAAACGGAAGTGTTGTGTGGCCACCTCTGTGGGTTTATGAGAAACTGTCTATGAAATCATGTATTCCTGGTGATTCTTTTTTAAAGCAGAAATTGATACAGGTTTTCTTTTCCGTGTATTTTGTTTCTTTGTGGAATCTGAGTGTTGGGAAGGAAATGTTGACTTGTATATTCTGCAGTTAGATTGTCAATGTATTTCACGATACTTTATCAGAAAGTGAAATGAGTACTAGTTTTTTTTGGGAGGGGGAGTATTTGAATCACAAGTAGCTTCCCTTAACCTAATATATTATAGGAAGCTGTGTTCTTTTGACTGTCACCTAGTTTAGATCCTAACTCTAGATCTTTTTTTAATGTAAGTCTGTTTTAATGATGTGTCCGTAAGCATGATGTTGGATTTTTTTGTTTTGGATTTAAACATTCCCCTGTAGTATTATGAATTCAAATGCAACACATTATAATAATGGATGTTAACCAGAAAGTGAAAATGGCTAGTCCAGTGTCACTTTTCCAAACTATGTATCATTTAAAAAAAAAAGTAAATTATGCTTCTATGGATTCCAACATCACTTGAGTTTATTAACATTGATAAGATGAATTATTTTCACACCTGTATCCTCTGAAAAAGCAATCCTAAAAATTTTCATTCTAATATTTAACTACAATTCTAAACTTCTTAATTAAAGAATAGTCAAGACTTTGTAGCCTTATTCCTGTGAAATGATTTCCAGACGAATGGAAAACCAGAACGTAACACGTATATGTAGTCGCAATGTTAATTTAAATATATATAAAATACTTATCTCTTACAACAATTAGAAGTAAAAGGTCAAATATAAACCAAAAGTTTACCAAAGAGTTTAGAAAACTGCCTAACTTTTAACTGAGGTGACTTACAGTGGAATCTAATGCTGTTTGTATTAGGGATTTTTCAGAAACTCCCATCTAGACAAGCTATTAGTCTTGATCTCCTAGCAAGGTTGTTGCCATGAAGAATTTATGAGGACAGGCTGAAATTATACTCTTGACAAAACATGTCTACAGGTCATACATCAATTGGGTTGTAGGAGCTTCAGTTTTGGCATTTTGACAAAACTATTCCCAGACCTTCAAACTTTGTGTTCAAACAGAACCCATTTTATGTCAAGGTTTTGGATTGAAATTATGGCTTCTTTAAGGTTAACCTGTATATTCCACTGTGCTGATTAGGTCATCCACCTTTCATTATTCTACACACAATGATTATTAAAAAATGAAATGGGGAAAACCTCAATTTTCAAGGCTTAGGTTGCTGTGTTTATGGTAGAAATGCCTATTATACAGGTAGCTTAACACTTTCTGTTACAACCAGTCTTCAGTTGTTTAGCTCTTCTGGCAAACTGGGCTGAAACTTCATGCTTGATATCTACCTCTGACTAAATTGATTTTTTTTTAAAGCTTCAATAAAAGTCCCTAAACTAAAAGGAAAATAGGTAGCTTTAATAAAGTTAAGCCATCTCTTGGGTACCTTCAGGGTTTGAAGTGGTTACTTGAAAGTGAAACTTGGCAGAGAAAATAGTTTACTGTCCCTGATTTGGCTAAACTACAAAACACAGTTCTGTCTGTGCAGCTTGTCAAAACCATGCTATAATCTTCAAGCAATATTGCTAATAGGAATGTGAATGTGTAACCATGTAAATGGTTAACCGATAAGCCAGGGACTCCCTGAACGCATCAATTCCTGGGGAGCCACCTGTCATCCTGCACTGTTGCCTCTGTATTGAAGGAAGCAATGTGTCGTGGCAGTTGGGAGCCGGTATGTGCAGGAAGCTGATTGCTGCTCTACATGTAACCACTGAAATTTTACTTAAATACATGTTTTAACATCCCTAACTGCTGATTGTTCGATGATATTGCAGGATTTGTGCAACCTAGAACTTCTCTTCCCCTTTCTTAGCAATTATTAGGCAATCCTAGTCTTTCCTAAATTGAGCACATCTGCTCTGGTCCAGGCCAGTCTCTGTGTTAGGTAAGCTTGTAAAACATACCTTCAGAATTTGCTTTCCTGTTTTTCTAGATTAATGAATGGTTGGGTGATGACACATTACACTAGGCATTGAAAAACATGACTTGTAAAGATTTCAGTCTACTACAGTAGTGCATAGTTGTCCAAGTGCTAGCTGGTCATTTGGATGGTATTACCTATGCAGCAGTCAAGGACTTGATGAAAGTTAATTGTAGTTAAGATGGCACTCAAATATAGCTAGTGCTAGCTTACTGTGGATAAACTGTGTGTACCCTGATGTGCATTAACAATTTGTCAGTGTGCTTTGATTTGGTCCTGTTTCAAAGAATACTAGCTCAAAGTGCATTTGTTTAGTAATAGTGGATATCAGCAGGGTTCACAAAGACAGTCTGTAGATTGACATCCCATCTTGCCATAAAATAAGTACCTGTTTTTCAGGAAATCTCTGCTCAATATTCTTTTCTCAAAACTAAATATTCATTTTTTTTAATTTTTTTTTTTTTAAGATCTTGCATCATAGGTCTGATTTTTCTAAGCCTTTTATCAGTTGTAATTTTCTTCTATTGAGTCTCTCTAGGTTTGTTCTCTAGGTTTGTCCACATCTTTCTTGAAGTTTGAGGCCCAAGTCTTGAAACTACTACTCCATCAGAGTCCTCGCTAATGCTGAGTAAAGTGGGACATGGCTTATACAATACTCCTGCTAATACAGAATTTTTTTTGTCCTCAAGTGCCCCACATAGTTGGTTTTTATTCAATTTGTGATCCACTACAACCCCCAGATCTCTGCAGTACTACTATGTAGCCCACTATTCTCCATTGTGTGTTTTTTGCACTTCAATTTTTTTTGTTACTAATTGTAGTATTTGTCGATTTGAGAGCAATTCTCCAGTTTATCAAGGTCTCTCTGAATTCTCCTCCAAAGTACTAGCACCTCTTCCCAGCTTGGTGCTTTCCTCACATTGTACAGTCATATTCTTCATTCCCTTATCTAGGTCATTAATGAAAATATTGAATAGTAATAGACACAGAATGGATTCTGTAGAACTCAATGTGGTATAATTTTCCATTCTGACAGCCATCGATAATGACTCTTTGAGTACTGTCTTTCAATAAGCTGTGCACCCACAGTATAGTAACTTCATTAGTAGACCACATTTCCATAGTTTGCTTATGACAGTGTCATATGGGAGCATGTCAGAAGTCTTACTAAAATCAAGATGCATCATATTTTCTGCTTATCCATATTGACTAGGCTTTGGTGCCCCCTACCCCATATAGGGGCAGGAGGGTAAGGGGAGTCTCTGGTGCCCTGAGTTGCATGAGCGTGTAGGGTGGTTGTTGTGGGGGTTTTTTGGGTGGGGTGGGGGGAAGGTTCTCACTTGTGTGTGGTCCCTGACCCAAAAAAGGTTCTTCACCTGTTTAACTTGTTCTCCTGTCTTTTACAATTTTGAAAGTTAGGATGACCAGTTTATAATTAATGTCCTTGAAGTAAAAGTTAAATTGCTTATCTGTTCACCTGTACACCTATGGATCAATTCTGCTACTATTGATGTTCATGAAACTTTACCATTAACTTCAGTGAATCCAAGATTGAGCCAGTAGTGTTCTCAGTTAAAACTCTCTCTGGAAAGATGTGCAAAATTTTAAATATTTAGCATAGCTACTTAAGCAGTCTCCAGGGTAGCATGCATTTTCAGCTTTGTATATATAATCTCTCTTGATTTTTTTCAGGTACATTCGATTGGCTGCTGTAAATACTTTGAAATGTTGTCAGCAATGAAGTTAATGTTAACATTCTTTCTTTCTGGAATTATAGCCTGTTATGGGGACAATCCTAACTATGATTCAATACACAAGTTACTCCTGGTATCCTTTGATGGTTTCAGGGCTGACTATCTGAAAAACTATAGACTACCTCATCTCCAGGAATTTATTGAGGATGGTGTGTTGGTAGAATATGTTACAAATGCTTTTATCACAAAAACTTTCCCAAACCATTACAGCATAGTGACAGGCTTATATGAAGAGAGCCATGGCATTGTTTCTAATGAAATGTATGACAAAGATACAAAGAAGAAGTTTTCACAGTTTAATGATAAAGATCCTTTCTGGTGGAATGAGGCAACTCCTATTTGGATTACAAATCAGCAGCAAGAGAACAGAAGAAGTGCAGCTGCAATGTGGCCTGGTACTGATGTAAAAATTAACAATACCTTATCTCATTTTTTTATGAAATATAATTATTCAGTAACATTTGAAGAGAGAATGGAGAGTATTACTATGTGGCTGAACAATTCTAACCCACCAGTTACTTTTGCTACACTCTATTGGGAAGAACCAGATGCAAGTGGGCATAAATATGGACCAGGAAATAAAGAAAATATGAGAAAAGTCTTAGAACAAGTGGATAACCACATTGGTTCACTTATTTATAAACTCAAGAGATTGGGATTGTGGGAGAACATTAATGTAATAATTACAAGTGATCATGGAATGACCCAGTGTTCCCCGGAAAAACTGATTATACTGGACAACTGCATTGGCCGTGGTAACTATACTCTGGTAGACCAGACACCAGTTGCTGCAATACTGCCAAGAAATAGTATGTATATTTTTCAGTCATATACTGTATTGAGTGTGTGTTAAACTTTCTCTCCTCTTGCCAGAAATGTCGTGTCATATGGTGTATTATTCACAGGATCTCAGACAATACAGTTCACGTTGTAGTAGTTAGTTAGAAAGTAATTAATAAATAAATTAAACTAGGGGTATCTAGTTACTTAAAACTGGGCTCTGGTAATGAAGAGCACTTGTTGAACAGATAATACTTACCCTGCCTGCTTATTTACCCTGAAATATTTTTCTATGTTAATAAGGTCTCTGTGGCTTATGTGTAAAAAGTTGTGGTGGATTCTCCATCACTGAGAACTTTTAAATCAATATTGGATTTTTTTTCAAAAATATGTGCTCTCAGAACTATTTTTTGGGGAAGTTTTATGGCCTTTGTCATATGGGAGCTCAGACAAGACGATTGCAATGGTCCCTTTTAGCCTTAGAATCTATTCATGTATTCCTCCTTTGTTCACCCTGTCAGTTACATCACAATAATGAGCACTGTGTAAGTATTTAACTTTTACTGGGGATTGAAAATTATATTGATAGGAGTTTTAGGTCTTTATAATCTTAAACCAAATCATTTTGCCTCCTTCATCCCACTTGAATGGAGGGTTCATCTTTTAAAAAAAAAAAAAAAAAAAAAAAATCCAGTCTCTTACCTATGATTATGTAAATGTATTTTTGTACCTCAGCTTTGGTTTTCTCCACAACAAAATCTGGATAATGTTTGTTCATTTACTATCTACATAGGCAACTGAATATTTGCTGTTTCACATGCTATTTTCTTTGCAGACAAAACATACGTATATAACTTACTGAAAAACTGTAGTACTTTCATGAAGGTGTATCTTAAAGAAGAGATTCCAAACAGATTTCATTACCATCACAATAAGCGCATTCAACCTATAATACTGGTTGCAGATGAGGGCTGGACGATTGTACAAAATGGGTCACTTACAAAATGTAAGTATTTTCATTCTTCATATTGTTGAACTTTTATTTCTGTTGTAGAAGTACCCTGGGCCTCAATCAAATGACCAATAAACCAGTCCTGTGCATCTTGCAAAACCCCACAAACATAGGGTTAGACAAATTAGATAAAATTACAGGTATAGTAAAATCTGTGTTATCCGGCATGCTCTGGGATTAGGGTGTTCTGATTATCTAAAAATTCTGATTATCCATGGGTCCCATCAACCTAGGAAAAACCAATAGACAATAATAATAAAACTCAGGTTTTTAATATTGGTAATTTTGTAGTGTAAGGCAGTTGGTCTCACGTTTCTATTTAGAGTTAAAGATGATTAGTACTTTTTAAATAAAAAATTAAGCCAATCATGGTAAACCAAGCTAGGCCTGTGCACCTGAAGATGTGACCGTATTGTGGCTGGGGGCAATGCTGGTTGACCAAAGTTTTCTGGTTAACAGAGTGGCGGATAACAAAGGTTTCACTGTAAATGGTTTTCAGTGTTCAGAATTAGCACTAACTCTTTCTGTATATCCAGTCTTTTTTAAATTCAGACATAAAAGAATGTTACAAAAGAATTCCTAAGTTGGAGGTTCCCAATTGTTATAATTTGTGGACACCTGGAAATTTCAAATGGAGGAGTTGGATCCGTGTGTGTGTGTGTGTGTGTGTGTGTGTGTGTGTGTGTGTGTGTGTGTGTGTGTGTGTGTGTTTGAATTCTGTTCAATTTTCAGTCTTTTTCGTGGACACCTTAGACCTAGTCCACAGACTCACTGGTTGAAAACAACTATACTTACTGTTCAACAATCAATGTTGTTCCTATAATTTAAAAGGGGCTTACGAAGACACAGTCCTCTCATAAGCAATTTCTAGAGAACAAACTAGAAGTGGCTGAACAAACAATTTTGAAATTTCCCTCTAGAGAATTCCAGTAACTTGTTCTAACTGTTGGGGTAGAAGGAGCTGGTCATGACCCTTGCAAAGAAACAACTGTATCTAATGTGCAAACAATAACCATTGGGTCGGTAGGTATCTTAACAAGTTTAAAGAAAAGTGTCTCTAGAATAGTTGATTAAAAAAGACCACTATTCTCTGCTGTTAGAGTGATCCACAGATAAAGACGAGAGTGAAGTGTCTTCCACTTTGCATTCTGGAACTCTTCCAATTCTGAGCTAAGCTAACTAGAGATGGGATCCAGGTGCACAAGAGATATGAGTTCTGGTCCTGAAGAATTCAGTTCATGAACCAACAGCCTGGGTGACCCAGTGAAGTACAGCTATCATAGCTGGACACAGGAAAAATGTTTGGGGTTTGTTAATTTAGTTTCCAGAGCACTTAGGCCTTCTACAAAATAAACTTGTTGCTGTATTGTGTATGTTCTAAATAATGTCAGACTTTGGCATTTCAGAGAAACAAGTGAATCACTGTGAATTAGTACATTACGTACTTTGACCACTTTTAGATTAAAAATAGGTTTGAATCCAGATTTGTTCTATTATATATAGACAGTAATGACAATTCTTTTCACACTCAAGATCTTTTGCATGGACTCTCCCTTCTGGGAGGGGGAATATAGAAGTTGTGCTCTAATCCAAATAAACATCAGCAAAGTGTACTCTTCAATTTTTAAAGTAGTAAATCTTTATTACAATATTTCTATGTCTTTCAGGCATCAGTACAAGTGTTGCATTACTTTTTTGCACCTTTTTTAGGAATGGGAAACAACTAAAATCATAGTTGACAATAAAATGCAGGACAATGTAGCACTTTAAAGACTAACAAGATGGTTTATTAGATGATGAGCTTTCGTGGGCCAGTTGACAATGTTTGTAAGCAACTTAAGTTTCTAACATTAATTTTATATGCTTATTAACTTAGTATTTCTCCTTTTTAGTAGGTGACCATGGTTATGACAATGCTCTCCCAAGTATGCATCCATTCCTGGCTGCTCATGGTCCTGCTTTTCGCAAAGGCTACAAGAAGAAAACAATTAATAATGTTGATATCTACCCAATGATGTGTCACATCCTTGGATTAAAACCTCAGCCGAACAATGGAACCTTCAGCAACACCAAGTGTTTGTTAGTTGACCAGTGGTGCATAAATCTCCCTGAATCCATTGGAATAGTTATTGGTGTTCTCCTGGTGTTAACTACTCTGACCTGCCTTATAATAATCATGAGGAATAGAATATCCTCTCCTCGTCCATTCTCCCGGCTTCAGCTACAAGAGGATGATGATCCCTTAATTGGATAGCAGATGTAGGAAATTCTAGCTTCACTACTACATAGATATTAGTATCTGGAAATAAGTGGTATGTTGAATCTGCAACTTTGCTGATCATTCTATGATGCACTTTAAAGGGTACACATTTAAAATTGTCTAAGATGTACAGACAAAAACCTGTTGAACTGTTTGCTTATGAATCTTGACTGACAATAACACACGAGTCATAAAAGAAATCTACACTGAAGGGATCCTGTGCTTCCTACTGGGGAAGGCATTTAACAAAATAAGGATGTTAATTTTGCATTTGGGTATTTACAAACTTGTAAAATATCAATTGTAAACTATTGAGGCTGGGATTCTGAACTTCAGTATTTGTAAATGAAACTGAGTGCATTTTGTATTAAATTTAATAGTGGTGATCTCTTTACAATTCTTGCACTCATGTATCAGTTGCAAAAATCTGTCCTACGTCTTAGAGACTTTTTAAGAGCAGTAGTTCTCTGGCTGGTGTATATTGACTGTTCTGGGAAATGTGGATTCCAATTTTTAACATCCAAAATACCAGCAATAAAGATTCAGCACTAACAGTAGTTCTCCATGCAATTTATTATAAGTTGTACAAATGTTCAACTTGGAGGTGAAATAGTCTCCTGCAGGAATGGGTTTATGGATATCAAGGTTCTTGTGACACTTCTGACTTTCTGTATGGTCTTGTGTAAGTCAGTTGACTTCTACCACAGTTTTCCCATTTATAGAACTGGGATAACACTTACCTTATGTGGCAGAGATGTTGACTTTAGTAGTTTAATGTTCGTGAAATGTTTCAACATTCTCAAGTGGTAGTTTGGAAATACAAAGTACTATTAAAGAGGAGATTATGAAAATATTTCTCAAACACACCCTTACTTAACTACATTCAGACCTTTTTATATATACACTTAAACAAGCTTTAGTGGGTTTTTTTTTAATGGAAGGCCTTGACTTCAGGGTTCAAAGCCTGCTCTGATTAAAACATGATTGCAATAACACAGGAAGAAAAATTTGGTTTAGCTTATTATCTGCTTAGGTAAGGATATGCACAACCAATGGGCTTTATTCTATGAAGGTGGTACTTTTTTG
Source organism: Pelodiscus sinensis (assembly GCF_049634645.1). NCBI lineage: Eukaryota > Metazoa > Chordata > Testudines > Trionychidae > Pelodiscus > Pelodiscus sinensis. The sequence continues at coordinate 12,055,531 of NC_134713.1, forward strand.
GATCTAAACATATTAACAGTACAGTTCTAGTGCAAGCAAAATTTTATTTTCTGAAAACCACTGAAACTTTGTAATTAATGGGATCATTGTTTTTGTTTTGTTTTTTTAACTCAGAACTATTGTTCAGTTGAGCAGATATAAATACTACCAGAAAATAACTTTTTGAACACTTGTGTGTGCAGTAATCATAATTGACTATTGGCCCATGAGGAGAACCTTGGTAAATATTGAACTCCAACTTTCTTTGGCAGTAATAGAAAAGGATGGTAGAATGACAGCTGAGATTGCTGACAACATAGGTTTGCTTGTTTGTTTTCCATACTCTTTTGGCTCACTTGACTAGAGCTTGTAAAGTTTGGTGGTAATTTCAGTTAATCATTTCGTACACAAAGTAAGATTGAACCATCACTTGTAGAAGTGGCCAAAGTACCTCACCTTCCCACTTTTTTTTTTTTTTTAAAAGCAGGTAACATCTAGTTTTCATCTAAGAGGCGACATTCTTGGTAGTGAAACATCAAAGCTTAAATGTCTTTGTTTTATAGTACATAGTTTTTAGCTAGTGGTTATACCGCTATCCTGAATGGTGCTTGCTGTAAGATTGAAATTGTCTTGTGACCTGAAAGGTGCAGTTAAACTCATTTTACTTACATGCCTATGATTACCATAGGCACTTCCTTTTTTTTTTTTTTTTTTTTCCAACTTCAACTAAGCACGTGCTGGATTTCTAACAGTTGTATTTAGCACAAGATGTAAGCCAGTAGAAGCCAAAAACCAGAGCCAAATACATAATTCTAACAGCATATGACTTATTTTTACATTTGCTTTCACAAAAAATTTTAAAAGGCTAACAACATATTAGACAGAATGACAGTATGTCACCTTTCTATTGAGAAGTTAGAGCTGTACAACAACGTATACTTGAATTGCATCTTAACTTTTTAGTTCCTTTGGGCACTTGCTATCCTGCACTTCTTTTGAAATGTACAAGAGCTGCCACAGAGATAGTGCTGGGGCGGGGGGGAGGGGAGCTGGCTTAAAAGCTGATTTTGGCCCCCCCCCCCCCAGCACATTTCCTCGGCCCCCTTCCCTGCTGCCCCTCTCTAAAGTGACTAGCTGCAGGGGAAGTGACTAGTCATGTGACTACTTAAGCATAAACTTATTGGATAGTCATCAGGTAGTCGACTAGTCGCTTATATATCCCAAGTTGTGCGGGGAGCTTGTGAAGTCAGCTTTCTTAGGCTCCAAGGCAGGAGGGTCTTGTTTTCTTCTTGTTCTGCCTAGGTGTCAGCAAGTGAAGAGCTGAGCCTTCTGTAGAGCTTGGGGAAAGCAATTTTGAAATTGTAAAGTACCAGTGTTACTGTTAGAGGGTGGGACTAACTGCTTTTTGGGGGGGAAGGGGAAATAGAGTAAAATCTCTGCTTCATTTGGTTAACTCTTTGGCAAAACTTTCACAAATCCATCTTATCTTAAACAATGTTTAGCGTAAATCATTAGTTCAAAAGGCAACGTCATCTGTTTACATACAGTCTAATTACTATTGCTGCTAAACAATGGTTTCTAGAGATTTAAAAAAATGGTTTTGCAGTCAAGGTACATAATTTCCATTGCTGAACTGTCATGCTAATTACAAATGGTCTGGTAACACGTTTTGTTAGTCACCAGACTATTTGTTGGGTTTTTTTCTGTACAGACTAACTCAGCTACCCCCTGAAGATGCTAATTACAGTGAGATGGGCTGTAGCCACTGAAATTACTTGTAATCCTCCCCATTTTCAGCCATTAGGATGTGCATATAGCTTTCTATGTTTGTGATGTAGAATGATTGCTACATGCCATTTCACGCCCAGGCTGCTGATCAGAGTTTGGAGGAAGAGCTCAAAAGTATTAACTTTTGCTTTTGAAGGGTGCCTTGCTGATATTCAGTGGCACTGGTGAGGCCAAAAGAACCTTTGTCCAGATTTCCAGGGGTGGAAAGAATGGAAAATAATAGGAATCAAGAATAAATCTTATTTTCCCACCTCTAAGTGTGTGTATGTATAATGTGCTTAACATCAGACTATTTTAAATGGCTAGTGCCTTATAACTTGATGAAATATTTATTTTATATTTTGATTGTATGGTTTTGGTTCCTGTGGACTTCGCATATGTAAAATAAATTTTTGTAAGTGTCCCATTTTTTTTCTTAAATTGCGTGAGGGTTTTCCCCCCTAAAGCAAAAGGTGTATGTCATGTTGTTTAACCCTTTGGGCCTCATATAGCTTTTGCTGTTATGGTACATGACAGTGCAGAGTATCCTCTTTAACTGGGAAGTGCTGCCTCCAAAAGTGGCTAACGTATCTACAAAAATCTATGAAATTGTGCTAGGTATAAGTAAATAAACCTCTGACACCCTATTTTTTTTTTTTAATTTAAATCTCTCCAAATTGGAGAAAACACTGAAGGAGATTCTCCACCTCGCTTCCCCAACTAAACTCTAGATTTTAGGCTATAGAGTAGAATCAGCTTCTAAAGCAGTGTTTCTCAACCAGTGGTACGAATACCCTTATGGGTACTTGAGAGAAGTCTGGGGGTATGTCAGTATAACTGAAATTTGGAGAGAACTGATTTTTTTTTTGTTTTTTTACAGTGCTATATTATTTTTGTACTTTTTACACCCAAAAATTTCATTGCTTGCCCTGCTACAATTAAGTTGTTTAAACAAGCGTGTTGCAATGGTAGAAAAAAAAATTTGTCTGAAAACTGTAGGTAGTGGGGGGTACTTTCTTAAAAAAAAAAAAAAAAGTTGAGAAACACTATTCTAAAGCACTTTAGAGACTGACCACATCTCTCTATTGGCCATAAGCAAATCTCTCACCTTGAAAGGTAAAACCTCTGTACTGGAATGCACATCAAATCAAAATTTTTTTTTTCAGGTCAGATTCTACCACTTTACTCAGCTGGAAGTATCTTATTGGTCATGTGCAATGGTACTACTCAAATGTAAGGGTTTCAGGATGCTTCTTACTCTAGTTACAGTGAACAGATCCATCTCTCTCTTCATGATGAATATTTCTATTAAGGGTAATAGATTACTGAAGCTGCTAACCTTACCACTAATATGTAGAGGATACCTACAGTGCCTGTTAGTCCAGTGTACAGCCTTGAGCTGTACCATATGCTTAAAAATGAGGGCAGGGATTAATTCAATACTTAAATAATCAGAAACAACTTGCAACTGTCCACAACTCAACCTCTTGCTTATACTAAGTATTGAGTATAAAATATCTGTACCATTGCTGGTAACTAAAATACTTGAACATGTGGTAGCTTGGAATATTGCTGTGGAGCACTTGAAGTCTGATGCAAAGAGTCTGCTTAGTATATTCAGCTCTAAGGATTCTGGATGAAGGAAGTCCCTTTCTTTGTACTACTCTGTATGAGGTTGCATTCCTACTCTTCTTTATCACAGGTACTTCCTTTAAATCCTATAATATGTTGTGGCAGCTTAAGTTTTAAACATGATGAAAGAGATCCAGGAAATCCATCAATACTTATTACATGCCGTTGTATCTGCAAGCCAATCAGTGTGTAATACTATATCGTCACTTTTTTCTTATGAAACTGCATTTAAACTAATTCAGTGTCACAGTTACAGCCCTTGCTGGAGAAAAAAGTGTAGTAGTAGAAGCACTTCCTCTTCAGTCTACTCGAGCTATTTCTAAAAGGACACATTTTAAAAGGTATAGCTGAAGCTGTGCATACAGTGGAAAAAAGTGTTTACTTCCACCACACCTGGCCCAGAATAAACTAACATCCATTTAGCTGTCTGTTTTTCTGACACATATTCATGGTGCTTTGTAAATGAAAATCAGCCAGATTTGTACTGAATTTTACCCCTGGCAACAGCAATGTTTTGTAAAGACAAATGCTAGTCCTCAGCAGTTTCCATTAAGGTCCTGAAGTTGAGATTCATGGGTTTTTCTGGCAGGTCTTCACCAGCCAGGGAAATACTGAATTCTTGAGTAACCATCAATACATTCCTACTTCTGCAGAAGGCAGGGTCTCCACTGTCCTTAAAGAAGCAGAACGTGCCAGTTTTTACCTATTTGAGAAGGTTGCAGTTAGCAATTTGAGTTTTCATACTTCCTAAATACTCATTAATTGGGTTTAAACATGTTTGTAAATAAAAACTGCGTTAATTGCAGTGGTAAATATTGCATTAGGTCTCTGTGCTATTTTTAATATCTGGCAGCTTCAGTTGGCACAGTATGAGGACATTAGGAATGGGACAGATTTGCTCTGGAGTATGATGGGCCCTGGTTAGCTGGAGACTAGCTTTCCGGCTCTAGTCCATATGCCAGAGATGAGAGCAATAGAGGTGTATAAAAACCTTACCATAAGTGAAAGAAGGCTGTAGTATCCCCTTTAGCAGGGTCCTGTTTCTGGAATTTACCTTCCAGCATTGGATGCTAAAAAGCCACATGTTCTGTAGTACACACGGCCATGTATGTGTCTCAGTGGGATTTGAGCTGACTATGACCCCTAAACTTGTATCAGCTGGAAGTCCGCATTTGAATTACGCTAAAAATTAGAATGGGAGAGGGGGAAGCGCAGTGAAGCTGGTGGATACCAACTTTCATGGTTTCTTTGCTTCAAGTAAAACAGTGATTTCCTTGGCATGTGTGAAATGTCTCTTACCCACAGAAATTGGTCCAATAAAATACATTCTCGCTCCAGTGAAGTTTAATACTTAAGATAGCAAAAACAGGATTGGGAGTAGTTAGCTCAGTAGACTCCTTTATGAAGATGGTTAAGCTACATATGTCAAAGTATGAAGATGAATACAGGTGCAGTCTTACAATTGTATGACATACCAAACATTCACATCCCATTTATGAGACCAGAACTTCAAGTTTCTTTACTATTTAACAGGCATAATAACAGTAATTAAAACATGCCCATTAATCTTTTCATAAAACTGTTACAGTTTACAGGGTTTTTTTTAAACAAACAGATTCTTAGTTATGACAAGCTACTAGCAATGATTAAAATATTGAATTTACAAGTACAAATAGGATCATTACTAGAGTCAAAGTACACCACAGTAAGCAGTTTTTAAGAAGCACAAGCTTTTCCATTCCACAGCCTCGTAGCTGCAATATATATTAATTTCAGCTTTTGCTAACCGAATCACACACAATCTTAAGTACTGAAAAGGCACATAAGTTGCCCCCTGTGCCCTCTCAATGAGCATGGTATGGAGCATCTATCTCAGCATTTCTCCAGTGGTACCTTTTTTGTGCTTACAGGTTTAGGTTTGTGCATCTGTAAACTTAACCAATACTAGGTTTTCTGCAAATATTTCTACAGATAAAGTAAAACTTATTTACGCTAAAAGAAAACATGAAGACAGCTTTTATTCTGAATGGATACAAAAATCAGATTAATAGCTGAACACAGAACTTTTTCCCTTCAAAAGCGATCATTTATGTATGTTGTGACTAATAGGATCCTTTTTCCAGTGGGTATTGGCTCACAAACACAAAAACATTCTTTTTAAGCCAGCAGTGGGCAATAAGTTTTGATTGGGGGGCCACTCTAAGATTGGTGAGACTTGCCACACTTTTCTATAGGAGGGCATTGTGATCTGCGGAAGGTGGGGGTGCAGAGGGTTTGGGTGATGACCCAGGGCAGGAAGGGTGGTGGCCTGAGCTAGCCAGTTTCAGGGGGAAGAGAGGCTGAGGTGCCAGAGGCAGGCTGTGGTTGGGAGTCCCTTACCTAGATGGCTGGTTCCTGGCCAATAGGAGTTCAAATTTACCAGGGTGCTGGGGTAGCATGCAAAACCTTCCCCCAGAGCAGAGTGCCTCAAGGAATAGCTAGTCACTTACATCATCATGAGGCTGCTTTGAAGCTGCTGGCTGCTCTGTTCTTGACAGTCCCTGCAGGGAGGCCCGCAGGCCAGATCTGTCCCATTGGCCATATTTTGCCCACCCCTGCTTTAAGTAGAACACATCCACTTCACTAAACTGTATATAAGGGTACAAATGTTAGACATATGTACTGAATTTCCCCCCAAAAATTACTCAACTGCCTAATAGAATGAATTATACAACTTAACCATTTTTTTAATAAAAGTGTTACGAGCACTTACTATACCCTTGAGGATATAATTTACTTTCTCACTGGACAAATCCACCCTAGCTCCCACCCAGACTATAGAATTTGTGGGTGCCACCTTAGACTTCTGATCCCAGAAAGCCTCCCTGCCCAGCTCCCACTTCCTCACGCTGCAATCGGAGGTTGTCGCTTCAGAGCTTCCCAATGACCACTGCCTGGACCACTGCCTGGACTGCCTGTTAGGCCTGATGGCCGCCTGTACTTATGTAGTGCCACATGCCAGGCTACGCATGAGCCCACTGCAGATGTGGCTCTCTCAGGTCCACAAGCCAACTGTCTACTCCTGGGACAGGATGTTGACCATCCCCGCAAACGTTCTCCTCACACTGCAGTGGTGAACTCACCAAGAGGAGGTCTGCTCAGAGGTCCCGTTCTCCCAACCAGCCCCGTCATTTCAGTTCATAACAGATGCATTGGACATAGGCAGGGGAGCTCACCTCGAGGAGCTGCACACTCAATGTACGTGGTCCCCCCATGATACCTCCCTGCATATCTATGTCAGGGAACAGAGCAGTCCAGCTCGCTTGAGCAGCTTTTCTTCCCCAACTGAGGGGCAAGTCGGTTCTCAACCTGTCAGACAATACAACTGCCATAGCGTATATAAAGAAGCAGGGCGGAGCCCGATCCTCCCACATGTACTCAGAGGCGGTCCATCTCTGGGAGCTCTGTATCGGGGCAGATATCCACCCGATGGCCTCGTACCTCCCGGGCTCCCAGAACATCCTGGCAGACAGACTGAGCAGGTCCTTTGCGAAACACGAGTGGTCTCTGTGTTGGGACGTAGCCCAATCCATTTTCCATGTTTGGGGGTTTCCCCACCTGGACCTGTTTGCCACAGCTCGGAACGCCACAAGTCACCACTACTGCTCTCTAATGGGGCAGGGTCGGGGTTCCCTAGGGGATGCTCTCCTCCTTCGCTGAACACAAGGCCTTTTTTACACCTTCCTGCCATTCCCTCTAGTCCACAAGGTCCTGTTGAAAATGCGGGAGTTCAGGGCACTACTAATCCTGATCGCCCCACCATGGCCCCAGCAGTACTGGTCCTTGATGCTCCTTAGTCTTTCATGCGAAAGACCCATAGCTCTCCCACTAGTCCCAGACCTCATATCCCACAACTTGGGCAGGCTGCACCACCCCGACCTGCAGTCCCTCCACTTGACAGCATGGAAGGTCCATGGCTAACGGCTCAGGCGCTCCAGTGCTCTCAACGAGTCCAGGAAGTCCAACGGGGTAGCAGGAACCCCTCCACTAGATCCACATACCTTGCTAAATGGAAGCGGTTCTGCTCCTGGGCATCCCAACAGGGAACGCACCCAAGATGGGCATCAGTACCCAGGGTCCTGGCCTATTTGCTGGACCTTAGGCTCCAGCATCTCTCTTCCTCCTCCATTAAGGTCCACATGGCAGCCATCTCGGCTTTCTACCCAGGGGAGGGGGGGCAAAACATTGTTCACCAGCCCGATGGTTAATAGATTTTTGAAAGCCTTGGACAGGCTCTACCCACATGTCTGACGACCTGTTCCCCAATGGGACCTAAACTTGGTCCTCTCCAAGCTTATGGGGCTCCCGTTTGAGCCGATGGCCACATGCTCACTCCTTCGCCTATCATACAAGCATATCTCCCTCCTGGTGGCAATCATGTCTGTGAGGCACATACCCGAACTTAGGGCACTCACATGTGATCCTCCTTACACGGTATTTTTTAGAGACAAGGTCAGACTCTGCCCCCATCCAGCTTTTCTGCCTAAGGTGGTCTCTTCTTTTCACACTTCCCAAGATATTTTTCTGCCAGTTTTCTGCCCGAAACCACATGCATCTGGAAAGGAACAGGTCCTACATACATTAGATGTTTGACGGGCGTTAGCCTTTTATTTGGACAGGACCAAACCATTCCGTAAATCACCACAGCTTTTTGTAGCCATTGTGAAATGTATGAAGGGCCAACCCGTATCCACCCAGAGGATTGCCTCACAGATAACTGCCTGTATCCGGGAGTGCTACTCTCTAGCAGACATCCCAGCCCCATCTCTTAGGGCACACTCCACAAGGGCGATGGCGACGGCCACCGCTTTTGCAGCGCAGGTCCCATCCTCGCCTTCTGCAGGGCTGCCACATGGTCTTTGGTCCACACGTTTGCCAATCACTGTTCTTAGCTCAGTTGTAGTTTCTTCCCCTGGCTCTCCACCTAGTTAGGTTCTGCTTTGGAGTCACCTATATTGGAATGCAGATGAACAATCACTCAAAAGAAGAAAGAACGGTTATTTACCCCATAACTGATTCTTCGAGATGTGTTGCTCATGTCCATTCCAAATCCCCACCCACCACTCTTTGCCGGAAACATACCAGTAAGAAGGAACAGAGTGGGGAAGGGTATAACAGGGTATATATGCACCTATATACCGGCACCACTCCAGGGGGCTCCCTGCTTGCCCTAAGGGTACTGCTGGGGGGGAGGGGGGGGAGAACTTCTGACGACATGTGCATACTCCACGCACACACCTATATTGGAATGGACATAAGCAACACATCTCAAAGAATCACATATACGAGGTAAGTAACTGTTCTTTATAGGTATTATGGCCATCACAGGGTGATTTTCTTAAACCAACTATGCAAAGGGGGAAGTGAAGCAATAGTATGTACTCCCCAGGACAATTACAACAGAATTTCACAGGCATGAGTCGGATTAAGTTATACACAACACTGAGTTTTGAAACTGAATTATGGGACTACCAACACAGTTTCAGTATTCTTTCTTGGCCCAATTTGACAAAGGACAGCAGCAATGGGCAACATAGGCAACAGAGTGAGCATCATGAATGGCCCTCCATCTCAGTGGGCTATAAGAGTCTCTCAAGATAGAGTAGTTTTGCTCACTACACTTGCATACCTAGAATTTTGACTGAACTGTAGCAGCACTTTGATAGCATGCAGAAAGTGCAATTAGCATGCACCTCACTCTCACTTCATGTGCGTGTCACTTTAATAAAACTGCTGGGAAAAAACATCACAGCCAGAAACCAGTGGAATCTGGTGACCCAAAGCATGAGCAATAGTAAATAAAATGTCTCGCGTGTCACACATAGAACTCTGATGGTTGCCCACCATAGAGCTACAGGCACCTATTTGTAATATCAATTAGAAATGCACAACACTGCTCAATATGAATTATAGATCACAATGCCCTGTTTCAGTTATAACAATGTCTGCTACAAAAGTGGAATTTGTTATGATTACCGTATATACTCGAGTATAAGCCGAGTTTTTCAGCACAGTTTTTGTGCTGAAAAATGCCCCCCTCGGCTTATACTCGAGTCAGCATCTCGAGAACTGAGGCGGGCAAAGCCGCAGAGGCGCGGGACCCCCCCCCCCCCCCCCGCGGCTGCGGCTTCAGTCCGGGAGCCTGTGGTCTGATGGGGACCGTCCCCAGCAGACCACAGGCTCCCAGATTGAAGCGGCAGCAGCGGCACTTCCCCGCGCCTCTGAGGCTTTGCCAGAGCAAAGCCTCAGAGGCGCGGGGAACCTCCGCTGCTGCCACTTCAATCTGGGAGCCTGTGGTCTGCTGGGGACCGTCCCCAGCAGACCACAGGCTCCCGGACTGAAGCCGCAGCCGCGGGGGGTCCCGCGCCTCTGAGGCTTTGCTCTGGCAAAGCCTCAGAAGCGCGGGAACCCGCCCGGTGCCCCTGGTCTGCTGGAGACGGTCTCCAGCAGACCAGGGGCACCAGAGCAGCTTTCGCCCCGACTCATTTCCTACCCTAGGCTGCCTCATTTCCTACCCTAGGCTTATACTCGGGTCAATACTTTTTCCCAGTTTTTTGGGGTAAAATTAGGTGCCTCGGCTTATATTCGGGTCGACTTATACTCGAGTATATACGGTATGCCTCAAGCAAATGTTGTTCCGTGAGTTGCTTTAAGGAAGAATTACTGCAAATTATCTTGCTTCATTATTTCAGATTATTCTGTCTGATCTACTCTCAAGCATAAACCACCTTTCACAATTCAGAGAAAGATCTGTTTTTACATAAAGAACTTGTAATATTAAAGAGCTTAGAATTACAGGGTCTCTTGACTGGGAGAGGGTCTCGTTACATTACTCCACATTTTATTGGTAGTTTCTGTGGAAACTTTCTGTATTACTCTATAACACCATAATGTAATGCAGACTTCCCTGCAACTGCTAAGAAAGTCTTAAACATCCCCTGCCTCAAAGACACATTATTTAAAAGGATCCAGTCTAACTGCTGACCAGTGGGGGCTCAAATCCATTGGCATGAGGGGAATTGCAGTTGATTAAACTGGGGGTCAAGGAGAGATTTTTGGCCTGCTGTGTTCAATATTTTGTTGTTTATTACCTTCAGCAGACAGCCACATGCATTAATCCTTTTGATAATTTAGCCCAGTTTCCTGTGGCTACTTACAGACCCATGTATGTTCTTGTTAATCAGCTTTTTTCCTATGGAACATCTTAGCTCACTGAAGCCTTAAACATTTGAACAAAGTAGAGGTTCAAATAACTTTAATGCTGACTTATCCAACTGTAATACCATTGGAATATATCAAGGCATTTATGTTAGATGTAATAATTAGAAAGAATTCAGACTATATGGCTATGCAACTGGTGCTAAAACTATTCTAGTGATATTTATGTTGCATGCACAAAATGGCAGCATTTTTATAGTGTACATTTAATCTGTCCACCTTTCCACTTTAACTTAAATAGTTTTTTTAAATCAATCAGTAATTTGTTTAAATTCAGAAGATAAAGACCACAAATTCAGTGAATTTAAAATGATTTTAATTTACCTATATTAGTTCAGGATGAAATATCCAAGGGTTTAAGGTTACTAAATATCTACATACATATCCTTCCAGTGTTATCCAGAAGGGTTTTCAACCCGTGAAAAATTAAGTGGTTATATGGTGCAACAAAAACATGCATATGTTACACATTTATCCAGTGCACCAATGGATCAGCACTCACTTTACGTTGCATGTATTTATTTTTGCAGATCCATTTACTTAATCTCTGAAAACTTTTAAGTTCAAAATAGCTAGAATAACTTTTCACAGTTTTTCTTGAAATGCCGTCATTGGAAAGTAATATTAGCCTTGTAGTAATGGCTGGGAAATTTCAGTGTGTTGCACCTGCATGCTAGGAAGTTGGCGGTGGGTTAAGTGTTTAGTAAAAACTAGAAGAAAAACAACAACAAGAGTGCTACCAAGAAAAACTCCTATAAAATAAGCATAGGACTCCTGTTCATAAAATTTAGGATGTGGGTCTCTTGGAACTTCCCTAAGCAGCAGATCTTCCACATTGCTGAATGACCCGTTGTTTGGCAATGGACTGATGCCAAGCAGATGGCACAACAAGGGATACAGATCTGTGAGACTCATGGCTTCTTTGGTGGTATTCTTTCTAAAGGCAGGACCATAGGCCAAGAAGATTGGGTGCATTTCTGGTAGGATGTTGTCATATCCATGATTACCCACTAGAAAGAGAAGAGAAAGTGAGTTATCAAAAACTTACTGACAGCCTGAAGTTGTTAAAACACTTCCATTACTCACTAAAAGTAGGAAATATTTAATCTTTGGACCTTTTCCCAGAAAATCCATGATGCAAAAGGAAAGCATATGGCCTAATTTATTGTAACAACAATTTAATCACATTTCTAAACAAGTACACAAATGTTAAGTAGTAATAGCCATAATATTAGACACTGTGAATCCTAATGTTCACTTAGGGTGTGTCTAGACTACTGAGTTTTGTCGACAAAAGTGGACTTTTGTCGACAAAACTATACCTGCGTCTACACTACCGCTGAGTTCTGTCGACATAACGTCGACAGAACTCAGCAGTTTTGTCGATGCTGGTAAACCTCATTTTACGAGGCATAACACCTTCTGTCGACAGAGTTCTGTTGACAGAAGGTGTTATTGCATGTAGGGTTGTGTCTAGACTACAGGGTTTTGTCGACAAAGCAGCTTGTTTAGTCGACAGAACTGAATGTGTCTAGACGCTCTTTGTCGACAGAAGTTTTGTCGACAGATACTGTCGACAAAACTTCTGTCGACAAAACCCTGTAGTCTAGACGTACCCTTAGTCTTAGGGCCAGCATTCATTTCACATAAATCAAGGGAGTCACTTAAAGCATTTAAGAATTTACTGCAGGAAACTTCTGTATTGATGGGGAGGCTAGAGATGACTCAAGTAATCAGAGACAGGAGAGACCTATGCTCACAAGGATTTAGAGTTCAGAGCGCAATCACTGGCATCATGCACTAAAGCCTGCTTAAAGGGTTGGCAGTTCCATACTGAATGGAGGCCTTTACTTTACTCTTGGCCTTTTGGAACTCTGAGTAGCGAGAGACCCTGAACTTATCTTCTATGAACATGCCTGTCAATAATATGGAAAAGATACAAAGACAGAAACATGGAGCAGTCTTACAACTAGGCTGTGTCTAGACTGGCCAGTTTTTCCGGAAAAACAGCCGCTTTTACGGAAAAACTTGCCAACTGTCTACACTGGCCGCTTGAATTTTCGCAAAAGCACTGACTTCTTACTGTAAGAAATCAGTGCTTTTTGCGGAAATACTATGCTGCTTCCGTTCGGGCAAAAGTCCCTTTTGCGCAAAAGGGCCAGTGTAGACGGCTGAGATTTGTTTTGCACAAAAAAGCCCCGATAGCAAAAATGGCGATCGGGGCTTTTTTGTGCAAAAGCGCATCTAGATTTGGCACAGACGCTTTTCTAAAGCACTTTTTGCGGAAAAGCGTCTGTGGTCATCTAGATGCTCTCTTCTGCAAATGCTTTTAACGGAAAACTTTTCCGTTAAAAGCATTTCCGGAAAATCATGCCAATCTAGACGTAGCCTTAGTGTTTCAATGCTGTTTTCTTAAAAAGATCATGGTCTGAGAGTTCATAGGCAGCCCTAAAACAGGAGAAAGGTGTGCACGTGAATAATGCATCATGGAGGAAAAGTGAAGAAAAAGTTGGATTACTATGAACAGTGAAAATATTTAGTAAGGTGTGAAGAGTGCTTTGACAATCAGCTTTTCATCCTAGAGTTGACAGGCAGCATAAGACAGAATCTAATTCATTAATCAACATTTAAACTTCTTGAGAGTATCACCTCCAAACTGAGCATTCAGTATTAACCCAGTTTCATTATTAACACAGAAATGAAAAAAAGTCACCAATGAAATCCCAAGATTGGATTTCCTGCATGGATCTCTTCACCTCAATATTTTGTTTAAATTTGTAGACATCAATAGCTGTTTTTCCAATGAAAGGGGCTAGGGTCATAACCTTCTGTATCATATCACTTTATACCATCTTTCAAAGACCACCACAAACATACTTTTTAACACATCTTTCCTCATAGACAAAGTAGGTAGGTGATGGAATGAAAATAGTGAACATCCTGGAGGAGGATGCACTAACAAATGGAAGAAAGTCCAAGGTCTATATTTTTCATAAAGTGCTAAAATACACACATCTTCTGATTGTCAGGCCCCTTCAAAATATCTCAAGGTGGGCACACAAAAATGGCATGAGTCACTTTTAAAAATTTAGACCCAAAACTCAGAGGATCATGCCCTAAAAGATAAACCGAAACAAAGGTAATGACCAAAGCCCCATGGATATCCAATTTAGAATATCCTGATATACTTACAAATACAGTAATTCTTGCATCAATTATTTAGGTGAGAGGAAAATCAGCCAATCTGTGGACAGGATATCCTTTGCTCAGTTTAACAAAAGTGTTCTCCAATTTCTGAATCAACAGACCATCTCAGAGGTCCCTTCCAAAGCCATTTCCTTGTTTTCTGCATTAGAGACTAACCACCCTCAGCTCAACAGGCTGAGCTGCAGTGCTTCATATCACAACACCCAACGTTACAGAATTGGGCTCTAAGTTCTTAAGAGGTCCAAGACCCAGCTTTTGCAAAAGGAAGCAGCTTTTTTTTTTTCTTTTTCAAGTTATATTCGTAATCTGCTGAAGTTTTTAAAGCCACTTTAGCACTGTATTTTCAAAAGCCCCTACAAGGAATAAGGAGCATAAGTCCCCTTAACTTTCAATGTGACTGTACATCCTTTGAGGTTTTTGAAAATTCCACCCATACGTTTGAAGACTCTTCAACCCTTTTTAATCCAATTATGGGGCTTTTGATCCTGAGGTGTGTGTGCAAGCATTTAATAATTTAATTGTGCTAGTTTGAATAGAAAAGAATTATAAATCTGAAACAGAATGAAGAAAAATATACTTACGGGAAAGTTGATCAGACTTGTTTTGTAAGATTTCCCATCCTTCGTCAGCCATTGCTAAGATTGGTTGAATTTTACTGTTATATCTGTAATGTAATCTACTTGGAATCTCCTCCTTTTTATAAACAGTCATGTTGGGATGAGCATTGACCAAGGCTTCATACACTTCATCAAGTTTCCCTTATAGTAAATAAAACAAGAACTTAATTTTTGAATGGTCATTTTTTTCCAGCGTAAAGGTCTGATGAAATCATATGACCATAAACAGACATTCCAGTAAGTTCTCATGTCATCTCAATATAGAATTACAACAGTTCGGATGTTGTGCTTTTCTTTGTATTTAAAACACAAGCATAAAATGGTCTCCTCCTTGGTTTATCACCACTGTGTACAGCAGCATGAAACTTTCATGTATTTAACTTCAGTTAAGAGGAATGTAGATAAGCCCCTTTGTGGAGAAACTGATTCTTCCGAGTTGCATAAAACACTTGAGAGTAGGGAAGTGACACTTTCTCTGACATTCTGCTGAGTGCACACTGATTGCTGAGGGAGCAGAGCTTCAAAGAGACTTGCCATGTTTCCCCAGAAACCATATATGGTGCTCAGTAGCAGTCCCGAAAACATAACTTTTACTTAATGGAAAACTAACAATCTTTAGAAGTCCATAGTATTTACTTTAAAAGAATTTCAGACCCCACACTGGTACCTGGCCTTAATGAACTTTGTCTCCTCTATCTCCCCCATTTCAAATTATAAGCGTGGCAATTTTCCTCAAATGAGAATTAGTTCCCAACTATTCAGCTAACCCATCAGCTCATGATTTTAGGGGGAAAATGTTCAAAACTGATCCTAATGATATATTGTGTCTTTGGAAATGCTTTATTATTGTTAATATTCCGTTAATACCCAAATCCAGATTAGGACATTGTTGCACTAGGTAAGATATAATAACTGATCCCTGCCCAAGAGCTACACAACTTAAAGACAAAATACAGCAAACAAGATATAAGCAATAAGGTGGAATGGGAAGAAAGATGAAAGTCATTTATAATATTAGACATAGTCAAACAGCGTTCACAATTTGAATATTCAAACTGCATTAAAATTTCTGTTCATTATTGTCTATTATCTGTATTGTAGTGCTTCGGGCCCCAGTCATGAACTAAGACCCCTTGTGTTAGGCACTGAACAGACACGGAGTAAAGATATTCTTCGTCTCAGAATGTTTAAAATCTGCCTCTATTGCTAGAGATCTATTTCCATACTATAATAATTTACCTACTTCTGTTTTCTGTAAAGCAGGGGTGGGGAACCTCAGTCATATGCAGGTTGTCAGGGTTAGCAGCTGGTGGGCTACCAGACATTTTGTTTCCCTAAGCATCCGTGGGCAAAGAGCCTCATAGCTCCCACTGGCAGCAGTTCACCATTCTCAGCCAATGGGAACTGCAGGAAGTGGTGTGGGCTGGGCTACTGCTTCCCACAGTCCCATTGGCTGGGATGGCAAACCACAGCCACTGGAATCTGCAAGACTCCATGCCTGTGGATGCTCAAGTAAAGTATCTGGTGGCCCACCAGCAGCTAACTCTGATGAACTGCGTGTTTCCACTGTGTCAGAGGTTCCCCACCTCTGTTGTAAAGTTTGATGCAAAAGCAACTATGGAATGGGAAGTGGAGGAAGATGATGGGAGGGTAACAGAGGAGGAGCAATGTGCATCAGTAAAATGTCAGCAACTTCACTAATGAAAACCGGAGGAGTCACAGGTATTGTTTTGAAAAAATATCTGCCATTGTTGTTATCCCTTTCTTTTAACAGTGTTCTCCTGTGATTCAGCGAGAACTGGAGATTTTACATTCTACTTTAAAGCCCATTGAGTGTTAATCTCTAATTACAAGCTCGAAGATCACGTATCTATATTCGTCCCAATATGGACAGCTTAAAACCACATAAAAACAAAACAGAAAATCCCAAAGAAACCCTACTCAATTACAACTAAACATGTGGGTCTTTTTAAACACCTCTGAAAAATCATGAGCATTCATAAAGAAAGTTAAGGACACAGCAAATTAATCTCCTTCCTGTGTACAAGTAAACTGACCTGTATTTTTACAGATACTGTTAAATGTTTAAAATCAATAAATAAATCTGATTTATGTTACATAAATACTTTAAAAGGTTAAGGTTACAAAGTCTGACATCAAAGGTCAGGAAATTCCAGAACTGCCTGTGCAATCAATTACAGTTTCCGGTGGGAAATGTGTGCTGTCGGTTATGTACCTTTCTGCTCCTGTGCTCCCAGCCACTTTGTTCCCCTGTCTACTCTAACGGCCCCTGTCCCAGACCCCTTCTGCACATACACACCTCTTCATCCTCTTCTGGTCTTATTCATACCCCCGACCGTTCTTCTACCACTTTGCTTCACCACATCCTGACTGAGGGACAGTGAAAGGCATATCCCTAACACCAGAGGGAATATTTACATTTCAATAAAACACCGTTGGCAAGCCTGTGTCCGCTGACTTGGGCTTGCATGGCTTGAGCCAAGATGATGTTTGGGCTCAGGCTGCAGTCCAAGCTCTGAGACCCCCCCCCCCTTCTTGTAGGGTCCCAGAGCCTTGGCTCCAGCCCAATCCCAAGTATCTATCCTGCAACTTTATAGCATCCGATCCTAGCCCCATGAACCTAAGACAGTGGATACATGCCAGCCATACGTGTTTTTCTGCAGTGTAGACATAACCAGAGAAACCACCTGCCAAATTTTAAGTCCCAGTGCCAAAGCTTGGAAGCACAAGAGCTTCAATAAAATGGTTGTACATTTTTTAAACACACAGCAATGTATTTTCCTCTAATCATAGTCCCTGAAATAATGGACGTGTTTTAGCAGGAACTTTTTAAAAAGTCAGCTTGATATAGATCTTGGGCAAGGAAAATATCGCCTCCAGTGGTTACATTTTGGCAAGTTTAAGCACCTGAAAACAGGATCTTATAGATAAAAGTGTCTAGCAACCATCTCTTGAGGTCGTGTTCTTAATTCCAGCTATACAATATACTCCATTTAAAAAAATATAAACGTAACTGAGTGTCACTCTCAACTCCGTTCTTGACAAGTACTGTGCTCAGGGTTTCAGCTTCCCTCTGCCTTACAGGCCCGATCTTGCTCCTACTGAAATCAACGGGAGTTCTGTCCCCAGCTACAGTGAGAGAAGGATTGGGGCTTAGTGATACTACCACCACTTACACAGAACACAGATAATAGATGGCATCTGCCATTACAGAACAGTCACCTGGCTTTCCTGGCCTTGTTTATATGGTGGTGTTTCCACCATATGAACAAGGTTTCAGAAAAAGAACTCTGTATGCAAGACTTGGCAGGCTAAATAGACAAGGGATTTTCAATTACATGTGGGTTGAAAACAGGTGCAGTCAGTTCCAAATCTTGCTCATATATGTGCCTAGTTTTCAAGATTTAAGCTATGCAGCCTTCCTCGTTTTAATAGTAAATAGATTCAGCATGTGTAGGCTTACTACAATATAATTAGGGCTGTCACATATGCTAGGCAAGTCATAAAGTCACTCTCATTCTAGCTGAGCAGGACATTTTGCAGCACTAGTTGATATTTAGCTATAAAGCTGCTAACTTTTTTGTGGTTCATGCATCCACATTTCAAAACAGGCAGCAAGCCAGATCCTGACAGTTAGTCTCTTCACAGCCTAAAAAACAGAAGAGTAGGAAGTGTGGCTGTTAACCGTCACCACATGTTTGTCTTTGGGGCTAAAACTATTACCTTATTTAGTAAAAAGGTCACAGAATGTTTCTTATCAGTGGGTCATCGGTCTCCTTTCTCTCCTCTGTCCACTGGATTAAGTTCTGTCTTCAGTTACATCAATACATTCTAACTGCCACATGTAAGACTGAGAGGAGATAGTAACCTTTTCCTGGACATAAAACTTTAGCCTCAGATTAAACAGTCACGTTTGTATGTAACTCAAGGGCTGAATTTAATCTGCAATTAACAGCATGTCGAATGATGTACTTCTCTCAGAAAGAGTAAAATATCCTTTAAGTATATCATACAACAGGGGTAGCCCCAAATTGAAAAAGGCCAAGTCTGCTTTTTTTTTGGATGAGGTCAGGAGACGAGGTCACACAGGAAGAGGGAAAAGAAGAGCATGTTCTGATGGGAGGGATCCGATATACCAACTTAGTAGCAAACACCTAAAAGCTTTTTTAGCTTTTACCTTTGATAGAAGTCATTGCCTTCAACCTGTCAACTCTAGCTAAAAAGATACAATGAAGCACTGGTTTAATCACTGGCAGAAATAATCTGCATTCCAATCTTTTTAGAACAAGCTTCCCCTCTACTTGCTGAAGACAGGCACTACTGCTTTGTTTCTGACACATGTACTGAGTCTAGGGGCTTGAACAAGTTAAACATAATAGTGGCTAAATTTTGAGCTGCAGAATTAATAACAAGAATTGACTCTAATTTCTTAAAACATAATTTCTCACAAAAATTGAAAAAATCTTCCAGCTGTGACTTATGACTGAGTAAGAAGTACTGGTTGAACCTCTCTAGTCTGGCAACATCTGTTGTCCGGCATGATTTTAGTTAGCTCCATGTCCAATTATCACTGGTGTGGTCAAGTTTCCCACAGTCCCATAAAGTTTGTTCACAGCCACCAGGCTCTCAGTTACTCTAATTTATCCCTAAATGTCTTCTAAGAGCCCAGTAAGCAGTGGAAGTGTTGGTAATGCTGTGAGACAACAGCCACCTCCTGTGGTTTGGCAAATTCTCTGGCTCAGCACCAGTCCGGTCCCAAGGTTGCCAGACTAGAAAGGTTCAACCTGTAGTTAATTGTTGGACAATTCAAAGAGTTAAAAACCAATTGAGGAAAAAAAAGAGTAATTTTAGCTATGCATATGAAAGACTAGTTTTATCTTAGCAGCAAATTAAGAACTGATGCAAAACAGGAAGATCAGCACCTTCAGACAAAAGATGGTATTTAAAGCAAATGATCTCTAGATAAAAGGGGGGGAAGCATGTTTGCAGCACTAAGATATCACTCCTATTAAAGGGACATGTTGGAAATCATTTAAAAATCCTACCCATCAGTAATGTTTAAGAAATTAAACCAAAGAGCTTTCAAAAACGTATTTTTAACATTTGCTTATAGTTCACTAAGCTTGGATAGCAAGTATTCTAGTGAACTTCACTTTGTTTTCATGCACTAGGACAATGCTGCAAATGTGCTTACATCCTAAACATGAATATTTCAAAAGTCTGAATACACTTATTAAAATCAGCTCCTATAAAATTGTATTATAGTTATTTTAAATTCAACATAGACAGGCTCTTGATCACCTATTAATGTGTCTTTATATTTCATGGAGAGGAATTACAAAAATAGGTAGGAAGTAAGTTAAAAATACAAGTTTATGAGAAATATATTAAAATATTTTCAAGGGAGAAGGCTGTGTTCAATTTAAAAATTCTGGGACACTATTTTCTTGTCTGTTATATAATCAGCACAGAATCAAAAAAAAAAATCTGTCCTAGATAAATGCACTAACTGTCATTGCTGGAGAGTTGTATTTCTATTCTGTTTCTGTGCTGATGAGTATCAGGGTAACCCTGTGCAAGACAATGAAGGTAAATAAGTAAAACCAGCATGAGGCACTTGGTGATTCAAGTCAAGTATGAGTATGGAGAAAACCCAATGGATCCTCATCCACATCACATTTGGAAATGAGATACAATTATTAGGCACTTTATCTGGCTTCTATTTAAACACATAGGCTACGACTACATTGCGCTCTCTTGCACAAGAACATATGCCAATGAGGCACGGCGATGAATATCGCTGTGCCTCATTCGCATACTTAACGAGCCACCATTCTGCGCAACAGGCTTTTGCGCCTGAAAATAAGAGGCAGAATGGCTCTTGTGCAAGAGTGCAGTGTGGACTGCTCCTTCTTGCGCAAAAGCCCCTTGAGCTAAAATGGCAGCAAATATTCATCGCTATGCCTCATTTGCATATGTTCCTGCACAAGAGAGCGCAATGTAGATGTAGCCATACGGTCTGTCAGAGTTCTGGGATGGTGAGTATTACAGTAATTTAAAAATGAGTAAATCCATTTTACACAGCTGTAAATACTAACCAAGGGCATGAGCCTACAAAGTTTAAAAGTGGGTTGCACCCACGAAAGCTCATGATACTATCTAAATTTGTTGTTAGTCTATAAGGTGCTACAAGACCATTTGTTGTTTAAGTTTTCCCATGCAAGTCAGTTCATGACAGAAGTCCTACTGGCTTCAATGTGATTGACGACATAATAAGGACCCAAGCCTCTAAGAACAAGTCCATTTTGATAGTCAATTTTCTCTCTCAAGTCACAGTTTTCATAGAATCACAGAACTGGAAGGAACCTGGAAATGTCTAGTCCAGTCCTTGCACTCATGGCAGGACTAAGCCATTAACTAGATCATTCCTGATAGGTGTTTGTCTAATCTGTTTTTAAAAGTCTCCAGTTATGTAGATTCTGCAACCTATGTATGCAATTTATTCCAGGAAATGTTTCCTAATGTCCAACCTAAACCACATTTGTTTCAATTTAAGCCAACTGTTTCTTGCGCTAACCTCAGAGGTTAAGGGGAACAATATTTTCTTTTTCTCCTTTTATCAATAGCTTTCGAGTACATAAAAGGTTATATCCCATCTCAGTCTTCTCTTCTCCATATTAAACTCAGTTTTTTCAAATAATAGTTTCGGGGGGCTTTTGCGCTGTTTGTTGTACTTTCTCCAATTTGTCCTCATATTTCCTGAAATGTGGAGCCCATAACAGGACATAATACTCCAGTTGAGGCCCAATCAGTGTGTAATAGAACCACTTCTCATGTCCTGCTTACAGCACTTCAACTAATACATCCTGGAATTAGGGAGGTTAAGAATCGGAACACTAGAACTGGAAGGGACCTTGAGAGGTCATCAAGTCAAGTCCCCAGGAGGGTCGGGGGTGTCACAGTAGCGGGCCAGCCACCATTTTTTCCCTGGCTCCATGTACGTGGTGGGGTCAGGGGTGCAGCAGGCGAGCAGAATGGCATTTAAAAGTGCTGCGCTTCCCTTCCCCCTCACCAAAATTTTCCCGGGGGTCGTGCCAGGAAAAAGGTTGCACACCACTGATCTAGACCATCCTTGACAGATGTCTATCTAACCTGCTCTTAAATATCTCCGGAAATGGAGATTCCACAGCCTCCCTAGGCAACTTATTCCATGTAATTCGTTAGTTGTGTAGTTCAGTGCTTCCCAACCTTTTTTATACCACGGACAGGCAAACCCATTCACAACCTTTTAGCTGACAAATATGCAAATAAAACATTAGCAGTTGACCAAAAGGTTGTGAATGGGTTTGCCCGTCCACGGTATAAAAAGCCCCAGCCCTCAGAGCCCCCCATTCCCAGCTCTAACCCCTACAGCTCCCCACCCCTCCACTACCCCCCAGTGCCAACAACAGAACCAAGAATCCCCTGCACCCAACTCCCCCAGTGCCAACCTCCTGCCCTCAAAACCCACCAGTGCAAGCCCCCATTCCAAATGTCTCAGTGACAATCCTGTCCCTAAGAGCCCCCCACCAACAGACTCCCCCCAGTACCAGCCTCCTGTTTCCAGAGCTCAACTACACCCCAACCTCTCAAAGGCCCCTTCCTAGTGACAGCCCCCAATATTAGGTCTGTCCCCAGTGTCCCAGCCCTGTCCCCAGAGTCCCCCATTGCCTGCTCCCCACCCTGGATGTCTCAGTGCCAGCCCCCTACTACTTAGAGCCCTGCCACCCCTTAAAGCTCACCAGCACTAGAGCCACCCTCAGAACCCACCAGTATTAGCTTCATCCCAGAGCCCCCCAGTGTCAGCCCCCATCCCTATATCTCCCAGCATTAGCCCAACTCCCAGAGCCCCCCGTGCCTGCCCCGCCCCTCTCACCTAGCCCTGTGATGCCTCCCAGTCGCCAGCTGAGCGCTGCTACCCCTGTCATGGCAGCCCTAAGTCTGCTGTGCTGGGCTCTCTGCAGCCCTCCTACTGCATAATGAACTGCTCTTCTGCGGCTGAGAAGAGACCCTGCCCTTCCCCGGCACTGGCTGGCTGAGAGGCAGGACAGGACATGCCTCTCCCAAATAACCGCAGCGGTAAGGGAGGTGCTAGGCAGTGTACCCAAGCCCAGCTCCCAAGGCCACCACAGCCTGGCAGCTAGCAGTCTGTGGCCCAGTGTCAGTCCGCAGACCGATAGTTAATCGTGTAGTTGACTAAATTAATCGATAATGTTTAGCACTGCAAGCACTCAGTCCCAACTTATGCCCTGTCCAGCAACTACCCCCTTTGAGGCACTTCATAAAAAGTAATTCAGGTGCTGGCAGGCAAGCAGCCCATCTTAGTCCCAGCTCGCACCTCTCCTTGCAGAGCCACAGTGGGAGTAGCTCCCAGGATGCAGCACGAGCTGGGACTGAGCCAGGATGCTTGTCTACAGGCTCCTAAATGAGTTTTCCTGCAGAGCCGCAGCAGAGGTAGCTCCCCGGACCCAGTGCAAGCCAGAACTGAGCCAGGCTACTGGCCAGCCCTATCAAAATTTACTGACAAAACTGTGAGGGGCAAGAGGAGGGAGGAATGCATGCAGATGATAGCATTAATCAATTAGCTTTTGCTTATCGGTTAATCATTTAACCAACTACACGATTACATCCCTACCTGGAATGTTTGCCTTTTTTTTTTTTTAAACAAAAAAAACAAGGTTTCACTGCTGAATCATATTTAGCCTGTGATTCACTATGACCCCCAGATCACTTTCTGCAGTGCTTCTTCCTAGGCAGTCGTTTCCCATTTTGCATGTGTTCAACTCATTGATGTTCCCTGAGTTGAGTACAGGCAGTCCCCGGGTTACAGGATCCGACTTACATCCGATCCCTACTTACAAATGGGGTAAGGCAACCCCGCATTAGCTGCTTCCCCCCAGCAGACCAGGGAGACACGAAGCTAGCGCCCCCCCCCCCCCAGCAGACCAAGGAGACACGGAGCGGCTTTTCTCAGCAGACACCTCAGCTTGAGAATAAAGGACTGAGGGAAGTGAGGTGTGAGAGAATAAAACTGAGCTCTGGAGAAATGTTTCGCTAGAGTTTCCCCTACAATATGTACCAGTTCCGACTTACATACAAATTCAACTTAAGAACAAACCTACAGTCCCTATCTTGTACGTAACCCGGGGACTGCCTGTAATTAGCATTTGTCCATATTAAATTTCACTCTATTTACTTCAGACCATTTCTCCAGATCATGCTGAAATTGTAATCCTATCCTTCAAAGGATTTGCAATCTCTCACAGCTTGGTATGATCTACAATCTTTAAAAGTGTATTCTCTGACTATCTATATGATTGATGAATATATTGAACAGAATCAGACCACGAACTGATCGCTGCAGGACCCCACTCAATATATGCCTCCATCTTGACTATTGCTGATTGCTCTCTGGAAATAGTTTTCCAACCATTTATACAAGTACCTTATAGTAGCTTAATCTAAGTTGTATCTTCCTAGTTTGTTTATGAGAAGGTCATGTGAGTCAGTATCAAAAGCCTTACTGAAGTCAAGATATGCCACATCTACCATTCTCCCCGATCCACAAGGCTTTTATTCTGTCATTTTAATGTCATAGTTCCTACCTTCTTTTGGCAAAATGGCTACCACAGGAGAATGGTCAACCATTGTATACAGCTCTCTAGCCACGTACTGATCAAGCTCTATGAGCCTTTCTGAAGAGGATTGTGCCATTCCGTGGTCACTTGTTATTATGATATTCAGTGTGTCCCACAACTTTGCTTTCTTCAGCTCTGATACAAGGTATCCCAGCTTGCCATCAATCTCACTAATGACTGCACCCATAAGTGGATTTTCTGGGCCCAAAACATGCCCCATTGCATCAGGCTGCTCCCAGTATAGAAGACCAAAATTGATGGGTTCTTCGGAGATAAACCAATCAATAAGTTTGGCAACTCGATCTTCAAATGAAACAGACTCATTGTAAAACAGATAGTGTGTAGGAAAGACTCCATGTATTTTTACATCTGTTCCAGGCCACATAGCTGCTCCAGTTCTATGTCCTTCCATTTGGTTGGTGACCCATATTGGACAGGCCTCTTCCCAGAATTTTGAATTATAGATGTTCATGTTGTTCAGGGAGAAAGTTTTGTTCAGGACAGGATCGTACATTTCATTAGCAACTATGCCATGGCTCTCTGCATAGAGACCTGTCACCATTGTATAATGATTAGGATACGTTTTTGTAATAAACACATTAGTAACCTGTTTAACACGAACCCCATTCTTCATGATATAATGAAAGTTAGGTGTTGGGACTTTATAAATGTAATCCCATCGAAATCCATCAAAAGATAATAGTAATACTCTGGGCTGGTCCTGCTGGAAAGAAAGTATGCTTGGAGAAGTCATCACACAGATTGCCATAACTTCCCAGTAGCAATTCAAAGACATCTTGGAAAAGCTTTTTCAGGCAGGCACAAAGATGGTGTCTGTAGAATACAAAGGCAAAATTCAATTACCACTTTTGCTAGTGAATTATCTTGAATACTTATCCTTACTACAGTGTAAGAGAATCTGGAACAATCTTGAGAGTAAACCTTATCTAGAAGTATTAATGTGGCTACCATCACTGTGGAATACCTCACAAACATTAGTGGATTTCCTTTCACAAAACTTCTGGTAGGTAGTGAAATAGTATTATCCCCATTTTACAAATGAGGAATAGAGGCACAGAAAGATTTAATTATTTATCCAACATTATACAAGAGTTTGTGGTAGAGACAGCATTTTGATAAAAAAAAAAAAATCATTCTTCCTCTTTCACCCTGAGAAGTTTGCCAACATTTGAGACTAAAGAAAAAGACTTTCTCTTGCCTCTCATAATGGAATGCATTGTCTTCTCTAATCAGACTGTAATCATCAAATTAAAGCAATGGAAAAGGGTGTGTGAAGTTACTACTGAGGCTCCAGAGAGTGTAGAGCTTGTGGAGAGGTTCATGAAGGTGACAGTTGTGGAGTAGATCTTCACAAAGGGATAACTGAAATTGTGACAGGGCAGTCACCGGGAACCAGAAGACAAACAGAAGGTTTGACTGGACTTACATGGAGAAGTGGGCTAATTTTAAAAGGGTTAGTAAGTGATGAGGAGGGAGACCGAGAGCTCAGTTTGGTGTTTTTAACCCCAGAAGTTTCCAAAATAGGTAGATTGTGGTGGGCTTTGGAGGTGAGAAATTCCTCAGAGAATGAGAGTGACTCCCAACATCATCCCAATAACTTAGAAGCAACAGTTGACACTGGGAGGTGACATTACAGAGAAAGGTCATAGGACAATATATCTTTTATTTATTTATTTATTTGTTTATATATGAAAAATTTCCTGTTGGACGACATAGTGAAGTCATCATGTCACTTTGCACTCCTCCCCTTTCCTGTCCAGTGGCTGGGGGAGAGCTCTAGCTGCTGAGGCTGGCTAGGCCCCAGCCCTCCTCTGGCAGCCAGATGGGGGCTGAGAGATCAGGGCTGTGGTGGGAGGGGAAGGGGTTGGCCCCGAGAGGCCAGGGAGGGCTGTGGACAGGGTGGGGGGGGGGGGGAAGGAGAGAGAGAGGCTGGGGCTGGATGCATCCCCGGCCCTCTCCTCCCCGGTGGCTGGAAGGTGAGAGGCCGGGGCTGGTGCGGCCCCAGCCCTCCCCTCCCTAGCACCCAGGAGTGGAGGGCAAGAGGCCAGGGCTGGCTCTCTCCTTCCCTCCCCAGTGGATGGCGGGGGGGGGGGGGGGGGGGGGGAGCTGGGTCTGCCTACCCCCAGAGACATGGGGGTTGGCAAGTGTAGCAAGCAGGAGACACAGCCCCCTAGTATATGTGCAAATAAATTAGAAGCTCAAGACAGATTTACATGGGGTTTAAAAAAAAATGTTCGTATAAAAAACTATTTAGTTAAAGCTTCCAAATCCTTGTTAGATAATATTTTCTCTTCAAGTCAATAAATAATTATTTTCACTAGATCTAAGTTGAAGATCTGATATGTGCAACTAAATTTTTTTAAGACATTTGACAGCAGCTTCTTAAAGTGATACCACAAGTTTAACTTCTCTAGTCTGGCACTCTCTGGTTCGGTGACATCTGTGGTCTGGCATGATTTTAGTTTAGTTGAATGTCTACTTTTCATGGGTGTGGCCAAGTTTTCCGCAATCCCATAAAGCTTGTTTACAGCCACCTAGTGTTCTGTGCTATTAGCTCTAATTTACCCCTATATATCTTCTAAGAGCGCAGTAAGCAGTGGAAGTGTTGGTAGTGATGCTAGACAATATTGACCTCCTGAGGCCTGGCAAATTCTCTGGTTCGGCACCAATCAGGTCCCCAGGGTGGCAAATTAGAGAGGTTCAACCTGTGCAGAGTAATTATCATGTGCCAGAGTGCAACTCTGAATTTCAAGTTCCTGGGAGATAGAGGGAATTAAAATCTTTTAACTCTAAAGTCTAAAAGACACAAAGAGTTAACACCACATTGTGGCAATAAAGATACCAAACAGTCACCAAGTATATGTCAGCTGCAGCTACTATTAAAATGTCACTAAGTGTATTTTTATACTGGAATATCATATGTTCAGGGCATTTTATAATGGGGAAAGTGGTACATTAAATATAAAGCACATTTTAGGTCAATGCTAGTTGATGATAATTATGATAGTTATTTTGTTTTCCAGATATTGTACATTTAAAAAAAAAATCCACATAGCATAGTAATGTAGGATTGGAAGGGAACTCAATAGGTCATCAAATCCAGTACATACACTGAGAGAGGACAAAGTGTTCTCTAAACCAGGGGTGGGAGCCTACAACCCACTGGCCAGATTTGGCCACCGCCTTACTTGGATCCAGCCCACAGTGAGGTTACAGAGAGCAGAGAGAACTGGCATTCACACCCCAATCTGACAGCAAGTCTCTGAGCCTCAGCAGTCCCTCCTTCTCCCCCCTTCACAAGCTGAAGCAGGAGTGCTGTCTCCTTGTACAGTTAAGGGAAGCCCTAAGCTTGTTGGGAGCCAGGTCACTGAGGGTGTATCTAGACTACAGGATTTTTTCGAAAAAAAGTGGCTTTTTTTCAAAAACACTTCCCCTGCATCTAAACTGCCGCCACATTCTTTTGAAATTAAATCGAAAGAATGCAGCAGTTTTTTCGACTGCGGTAAACCTCATTTTACGAGGAAGAACGCCTTTTTTCGAAAGTGCTCTTTCGAAAAAAGGCGCTATTTAATGCAAACTGTGCTTTTTCAAAAGAGAGCATCCAGACTGCCTGGGTGCTCTTGCGAAAAAGCAAGCTGCTTTTTCAAAAGAAGTGGATGCAGTGTAGACGTTCCCTTTCGAAAGAGGCTTTTTTGAAAGATTCTTTTGAAAAAGCCTCTTTCAAAAGAGGCTTATAGTCTAGATATAGCCTCAGTTTTGGTTTGTTTGTTTTGCTTCTCACTTCTATGTAGTCTCTGACTGATTTTTCTGTGGATCACTGACCCCAGACTGAAAAAAAATGTTTTCCATCCCTGATGTGTTTGTCGAACGTGGATTTTAAAACCTCCAATGATGGCAATTCCACAACATCCCTAGATAATTTGTTCCAGGGCTTAACTATACTTACATTTAGGAAGGTTTTCCTAATATCTGATCTAAACCTTCCTTGATGCAACTCAAGTCCAAATAAAGCTTTTGGCCTATCCTCAGTGGATCAGGAGAACAATTTATTACACTGCTCTTTATAACCTTTCATATACCTGAAGGCTATTCTCTTCTCCAAACTAAACAAACCCAATTTTTTTAATTGTATATCATGTTTTCTAAACCTTTAATGATTTTTTGCTGCTCTACTTTGAGCTCTTAACAGTGCTGAGTGAACGGAAGAATTACTTCTCATGTCGTGCTTACAACACTCCTGATAATACATCCCAGAATGATGTTTCCTTTGTTGGTAACATTATTTATGTTACCGACTCATATTTAGTTGTGATCCAATGTAATCCCCGATCTTTTTCTGCACTATTCTTTCCTAATGATTGCCTGTCACCCTATTCTGTATTTCCACGGTTGATCATTCCATCCTAAATACAGTACTTTGTATTTGTTCTTATTCAATTTCATCCTATTTCAGAAGATTTCACCAGATTGTTGAGATCACTTTGAATTCTAATCCTGTCCTCCAAAGCACTTTCAACCCCACTTAGCTTGGTATCAGATGCAAACATATGAGCATTCTCTCTGTCATTATACAAACCACTTAAAGATTTTCAACAGAAACAGATCCAGGAAAGATCTCTTCAGGACTTCACTGGAAACACCTTTCCAGCTAGACTATCTATTGATAACTACTCTGAGTACAATTTTCTAACCAGTTGTGTACTTGAAGATTTGTCAAGGTTGTATTTCCCCAGTTCGCTTATGTGAAGGTCATGTGAGACAGTATCCAAAACCTTATTAAAATTGAGCTCTCTCATATCTACTGCTTCCCTCCATTCACAAGGCTTGTTGCCTCAAAGAAAGAGGATAGGTAAGTTTTCCACTATTTGTTCTTGATAAATGCATGTTGACTGTTACTTATGACCTTATTTTCTAAGTGCTTACAAATTGATTATTTGTTCCATTAACTTTTGTCACTGTTAATGACAAGGCTGCTAGGTCTATAATTTCCTAGAGTTGTCTTTTTTCCCCTTTTTATAGTTAAGAACTACATTTGCTCTCTTCCAGTCCTCTGGGTTCTCCCACCATCCTCTAGAGTTCCCAAAGATAATTGCTGTTGGCTCAGAGATCTCTTCAGCTAGTTAGTTCTTTGAAGTACAGGCAGTCCCCGGGTTACATGGATCCGACTTATATCGGATCCTACTTACAAACGGGGTGAGGCAACCCCGCATTAGCTGCTTCCCCCCAGCAGACCAGGGAGACGTGGAGCGGCTTTTCTCAGCAGACACCTCAGCTTGAGAATAAAGGACTGAGGGAAGTGAGGTATGGGAGAATAAAACTGAGCTCTGGAGAAATGTTTGGCTAGAGTTTCCCCTACAATATGTACCAGTTCCGACTTACATACAAATTCAACTTAACAAACCTACAGTCCCTATCTTGTACGTAACCCGGGGATTGCCTGTATTCTAGGATGTATTTAATTAAGCTCTGCAGACTTGAAGACATCTAGTTAGTGTAAGTAATTCTTAACTTGTTATTTCCCTATTTAGTCTCAGATCCTACCCCATTTACACAATGTATATCTATTTGAAAAGCAGATTAGCTACATATATTACACAATATAGTCCTTTCATAAAGGGCTATTCAACTTTGGAAGCCCCGGGGGCCACAATGATATTCATAGCACATGCCAAGGGCAGCAACTTAAGAGTAGTTGCATATACAAGCAAATATATATGCAAATAAATTCAAACAGCTTTTCACACTCATGGGCATAATACAAAGATTAAGGCAAGACTACACAACACACAGGCCCCATTTAAGTCAGTTCTGTTGGTATTAATAAAATGCAATATTTACCGGATTTCCACCCATATGACAGCACTTTTAATGAGCAAAGACAGTCCAGGAATTTAACTACTAAAACGCATATCAACAGAAGACCGTTATATTGACTACTTTTTTGTTTTG
Source organism: Pelodiscus sinensis (assembly GCF_049634645.1). Classification (NCBI taxonomy): domain Eukaryota; kingdom Metazoa; phylum Chordata; order Testudines; family Trionychidae; genus Pelodiscus; species Pelodiscus sinensis. Next base: position 12,085,658 of record NC_134713.1, read on the forward strand.
GTTCCCACCTGCAGGCTGCGCGTTGAGCCCCACGTAAATCCAAGCCACACCGTGGGCTGCAAACAAACGGGCTGTGGGCCATGTATTGAGTAGCCCTGTTCTAGTAGATACCCTGTTTTCACCTTAAGCCACTGCCATGTTTGGAATATAAAGTATCTTGATTTATAAAGGGAAAAGGCAGAAAGGGAGAAAGATTAACTGGCATCTCCGATGATTCACAACTGCACTTTCCAATCAGTCCAGTGCTAAACAAAAATCCACTTTAAAAAAAATTAAGGGTCACTGGCTTCTGAATATACTTACTACAGAAAAAACAAAACAAGAAATGTCTTGCTAGATATGAGAATATTCTCATTTTAATCTGACCATTGCAAACTAAAACCAGTGACTATTATGGGCTGCATGCAGGAAATGTTTTCTTCCTGTTTCTAGATAGCCATAAAAATTAGCTCTATGTCCAATCAGCTGATTCATCATGAAATCAGGTGCCCTGTAGAAACCCTGAAAAGAGTATTCTATACACAGCAGCAGGTGCAGAGCACACACAAAATGAAGTCATCCTCTCTTGTGATGCTCCTTATTCACAATGAAGGCTTGAGTTTTGTCCTTCCCATACACGCCTAATCAAAACTTATTATTTCAATACAAGGCTGGCATATATTTCCTGTAAAGCCTTGACAACAGCTCATTTCCCAAAAGCCCATTATTTCTCTATTTGCTACAGGTTTACTGCATTTCGTTGTTTCCTGGTTCTGTTACTATTGTAAACAGTTCTAGCTCATACCTACATATCTGCATCAGTGAGGCACCTCATGCTACAGATATTAAACCATTAATTGGTAAGCATACTGGTAAGCACGAGGCTTACCGGTACCAGTACTCTTACTGGTTAACTAATTAACTGGCGCTTGTTGGTAAACTCTGATGGCAGCCAGCCAAGCCATGCTGGAATAGCCCCCCCCCCCCGCCTTAGAGAGGCCAGCATGCCAGGTGGTGGGACCTCACTTCCATGATGGGACCAGGCAAAAGGATGCCACAGCAGGTCCCCATGGCTATGATTGGACTGGGGGTTGGGCTAGGCAGAAGGCCCCAAGTTAAAATGGTAAACTGGTTAACTGTTTTAACATCCGTACATCATGCAAGTTTGCCTTTCACTCTTTATCCAATACATTCATTATTTTATGCATTCTTTTGAAATCAACAATATACAGCCTTCCACTGAAATCAGTATTAGTTTTACAGTGAATACCAAGTAGACTACATCCACAAGGTTTATGATTGTTTATCCTTGTGCATGTAATCCCTCAAGCTGAACTTTCCCTAAAAGACAAAGTTGAAGAATAAAAGAAGGCCGAACTCTTGTTTTATCTATCTGGGGAAACTGATCAAATACTTTGAGACAAAGATTGATTCTGTACCATTAAAAGTTGAACAATGTAATCACTGTTTGTTGACATCTCTGGCAACAAAAACTCTCCTCCCTCCATGAGCAGTATTTGTTTTGTTCACAGGAGAGCACTGCTGCAGATAAAGCGCTGTTTACATTATCGCTTGCCATTACGGATGGAAAGGGTTAACGGGTGGTGAACCAGTGTCCCGCCAGGGCTGAGGCATCCCCTGCCAACCTGACCCAGCCCAAACAGCTCCTGCTCCCCTCCCCCCAACACGTGGGATCCTAAATAGCCAGTTAAACATAATGTTTAAACGGTTAACTTTTTACTTGCAATGGCAAAGCTTTTATTATCCCATTAATCAAGTCCCAAAGTCTAAATTTTCCCACACCCTTTCGCGATTTTTTTCTAGCAATTAATGTGAACTACCTACATAGGCACTCATATGGCACTCATACATGAACACCTTGAAATATTAACAAATTCATCCTCAAAACACTTCTCTGTGATCAGAAAGTATTATTTTCATTATACAGTTGGCTAGTAACATAGTCAAGAACTCAAGCTGGATCTCCGGAGGACAAATTCAGTGTTTTAATCTCAAGATTACCATGCCTCATGGCTTTTACAATTTCTGCTTCACAATGCAATGCTTGAAAGCATAGCAACAAGTGTGACAGAGAAGTAGACCTAAGCAAAAGAAAGATTTGGGCATGTGAGGAAAACAACATTATTGTTTTCAGATATACAAAGGGATGAATTCCTATTGTCAGTCACCAAATAGTAATGGATTTAAGATGGAGCTGGGACAAAATGAAGGTTTTACAGAAGAACTTGATAACTTGTACTACAGAATAGGGATGTTAAATTTTGATTAATCAGCTAATTGAGTTTCCCTAAGTTATAACCCTAAGTTATAAGAGGAAGCTGTATACCGAATTTCATGGTCCTAGTGCTTACCATTTTGGAGGAGCTCTTGAAAAAGCAGGGATACTCTCTCAAATATATAGTAGATAATGAAGATTATGGAAAAGAATACAAAACAGGTACTAAACATCTCTTTAATATGGCAGAGAAGTGGGAGCCCAGGAGGCAGCTGGGTTTGGTGTGGGGAGCTAGGAACCTTGTTCCTACAGGGGAATCCAGGCAGTACTAGGCTCCAACAGGAGACACCCCGCCGCCGCCGCCGCCCCTCCCCCCCCCCCCCCACCACCACCTGCCAGGGGTAACAGCCCTAGCTGTGAGCACTACAGGATTCAAAGCAGGGAGCTTTTCTTACCAATTTCATGGCTCCAGTGCCTACCTATAAAATTGACAAGAACCACACCCAAAAACCAAGGCACAGTCACTGCATCACCCTAATTATACCAACATAAATCCTACGCCTCTCACTGAGGTAGAATGATTATGTCAGCATAGTACAGCACTTACATTGGTGGGAGCAAATAAGTGCTTTATGCTGAGCTAATTCTACAGTGGACCACAGCCTGACAAAGAAACAGGATAGCCCCAACAAATAGATTCCATGAAACCTTTGTTGGATGGAGCACTGGCTTGGCCAGGATATCTTAACCTTTGTTTCTGTATGGTGCTATTCTAAGAACTTCGCTGTGCTGTGTTTTAGTTAACTAATACATCCTACTCTGTTTTTAAAAGGCTCCCTAGCGGAGGTGCACTGGTCCCAGAAAAGCATAGATGTCATGAGTCTATCACAGTTGGACTCACTGGGCAAAGTTCATAGTGTGAAACAAGTATGCTCAGAACCCAGAGGCACAATGGCGTACCTTTAAGGAAGGCTGGGACTCCTTGGGGGTCTGGTACACTGAAGGGTGTTCCTCCAAGGGACTATTTAAAAATTGGGGTGCAGCACAGATCCTGAATGTATGACACTCCTCTTATCCCTTACTGCCTTATGAATCTATGAAATACATTGAGACAAGGAATTCTGTGGCACCTTAGGAGACTAGCAGATTTATTAGGGCATAAGCCATAAAACTGAAGTGGGTTTTACCCACAAAAGCTTAAGTCCTAATAAATCTGTTAGTCTCTAAAGTTCCACAGGACTCGTTGTTTTTGCAGATACGGACTAATACAGCTACCCCTCTGAGACTTTCATCATAGCTTGAGATATAAAGGGATGAAATACTAAAGAAGATTAATAGGTACCGAGTCATGATCTGGATCATCCACCCAGTGGCACTTTCTCAGGCTCTCCTGATGGCATTCATGCCCGTCATTTCAAACTGATCTGTCTTGCTTCCTGTAACATGACAGCAGGATTTTTTTTAACTTTTTTTTTTTTTGCCACATGCACCTTGCCTGGATGAAGTCCCCGAGAGCAGCCCTAGGCATTCAGACAAACCAGGCGGATAGGTTCAGGGACCACAGACAGTAACACAAGCTGCAATCCAAGCAGATCAGGGTAGAAATGCAGAGGGGTCAGCATGGAGCCTTGGGATCAAGCAGAACAAAGGGTGGGTGTGGGGGCGGCGGGGGGGAGGAGGCATCTCCTGTTCTCCTCCCCCTCCCCCCCGGATCAGGAGCCAGGCACCCAGCTCTCCACCAAGGGAAGCGAGTCTCAGAGGCGGCCCCCCCAGGCCCTTGCCCAGACACCCCGATACATGGGGCCGGAGGCAGCGGACGCGCCCACAGGTCGGTAGCCCCGGGGGGCACAGAAGGGGGGAGCGATGCCCTGGCGCCGCAGCGATGGAGCCAGCCCCGCCCGACGTCGCGGGCCACAGGCCCCGCTATTCGAGCGGGCGGGGAGTGGGGGGGCGGACAGGCGGCGGGGGGAGGGGCAGAGGGTGCGGGTACCTCAGCGCCTCGGTCACGCGCTCCCGGCGGCAGGTCCCCGAGCTCAACCACCGCAAGCCGCTCGCATCGGAGGCCCCGCCCCTTTACCTGCTAAGCCCCGCCTCCGCCCCGCCTATTGTGTGCGCACGGCCTTGTGTGACGCGGCCGGCCCCCAATGGCCAGCGACGCGGCCAGTCACGTGCTGGGGTGGGGCGGGGTGGAAGGGCACGCCCGCGCCGTTGGGGGAGAGCCGCTGCCCTGCCTGGGTGTTGCCATGGTGACCCCGGTCACGCGGACGCTCGCCGCTTTGAGGCCCTCCCCCACCCCCGTCTCGGCGCTGCCCGCCAGCTTGTGGGGTGGAAGGTGCTGGGCCGGGCCGCAGGGGCTCGGCCAGGCTGGCGCTGCGAAGCCCTGGCCGCTGCTCGTAGCCTCTGTCCCTGCGGCTGAGGCGTTGCCTGCCCAACCCGGAGGCGAACTTCCGTTGTGTGCCCCCCCCCCCCCCGCTCTGGCCGGGCAAATGGGGTGGGGGGGGGGGGGCTGGGCTTCCGCCTGCCCCGCCCCTGTTGGGGGGGGGGGCGTCCAACCAGCCCAGGTGGCCCAGAGACTAATGTGTCACTGGCCAAACCAGCCCCTCTTAGCCTCCCCCACTCCGGCCCCACATACCAGCTACCAGCGCCAGTGTAGGGCTGCAAGGGACTAGTCGGGTAGGCGGCTACCTGAGAAGCCGAGGCTTATGTGGTAGCGGGAGCAGGTGCTGGAGGGAACTGGCTTAAAAACAGGTTTTCCCTGTCCCCAACACCATCTCCATGGGGGGGGGGGGGGGCAGGTGAGGCACAGGCGCAGTGGGGGACCAGGTGGGAGCTGGGACTTCTGGCTTGTGCCCAGTCTCTTGCTGTGGGCAGCTCTTACTACGTTTAAAAGGCAGAACTGCAGCAGAGCTAGCTCCCAGGGCGGGTGTGGAAGTAGCACAATCTCCCAAGTGATAGAAATGTCATCGCCTATTAAACCATCTTGTTAGTCTTTAAAGTGCTACATAGTCCTGTTTTTTGTTAGTCCCCCAAGTAGGAGCTTTCTACATTACATCAGGAGCTAACCCCAATGTGGCTCTGCAGTTTCCCCCATTATCAACCAATCGATGGAAATTCCATTGACTACTCCTTTAGCTGATTAAACACAATTTAACATCCTTATTTTTATAGAGCCTTGCGCAGATACGCAATTGGCAGCTGCAGGCTCAAAAATGGGCTGTAGATATCTGCAGCCATATCCACGGGTGCAGATACCTGCAGATATAAAGGAGATATCCATAAATTTGCAGGCTTCTAGATATGAAATTTGTATCCATATCTGTTTCTGCCAAAAATGAGCCAGGGATATCCAGAGTTGCAGAACTGAAGTGATTATCTGCAGATTTGGAGGGCTCTATCACTGTTTTTTAAATTTTGTCTTAGCAAGGAGCCACATCCTAATACAAAAAGTTGGTTATTTGGTGGAGGGCATCGTCTCCCATTTACAATAAGTACTGGGTATTGTGCAGCGTTAATGTGTTCTGATATTAGAGTACAGTGCTAAGCTATGACAAGTGTAACAAATCTTGGTTTCCCTTTTTCCTCTTGATTATGAGTTTTTATAACATTTGAGAAACACCACCTTAACACTTTTTTCCCTGTTTCCCAACTTTGGGGGGGGGGGGGGGGTTAACTGTACATTTCTGAGCTAGAAAGAGGGAAAGCCAGTTGGTGAGACAATCTTCATTCTTTAGTTGTATTTTGATTTGGTGGGGGGAAAGGATTGCTATATACGGTATGTATTCAGGCATACTTTTCATTATTTCACCAATGAAAAGGGCTGGGCTTTTAAATATCTCTAAGTCATCAAACACCCAGTACAGAAGTTCTTCAGATTTGAAGGATTCAGTAATTCCAGTGATAGCCAAAGATGCTCAGTGCCATATAAATGGGCGCAGTATAAAATACAGGCAGTATAGAAATGAATGAAGTTAGAACATAAGAACGGCCATACTGGGTCAGACCAAAGGTCTGAAGAGAGGCTGTTCTCAGTAGTGATGGATGGCAGAACAAGGAGCAATGGTCTCAAGTTATAGTGGAGAAGGTCTAGGTTGGATATTAGGAAAAACTGTTTCACTAGGAAGGAGGTGAAGTTCTGGAATGGGTTATCTAGGGAGGTTGTGGAATCTCCATCCTTAGGGCTGCGTCTAGATTGGCATGATTTTCTGGAAATGCTTTTAATGGAAAAGTTTCTCATAAAATGAGATTTTCCACTGTTGAAAAAACTGCCATGTACTTTCGATTTACTTTCGAAAGAACGTGGCAGCAGTCTAGATGCAAGGCCACTTTTTTCGAAAAAACCCTGTAGTCTAGACACACCCTTAGAGACTAACAGCAATTATTTCAAGGGTATTTTTCAGTAAGCACCATTTTGCCTATGTTTCTGTAAATGTGGAGGAGTGGTATTCTGTTGATATCTGAACCCAGCCTGTGCTGGGGATTAAAATATAAAACATGGTTGTTATTCTAATCATTCATTTTTGTGCACAACTTGAGTGAAAATGAAGCCTCCTTAACTGAAGTGGTGTCTGGCAAGCTTATAGTTGCCAGGGCTACCCATGAGAGTGAGCTATGGGCCCACACATTAAACCAGCATGGTGCATTGATCTATTGTTACAAATAGCCAGAATGGGGATAATGTTTTCTTGGATATGGGAAATGCTTTGTCTGCTTGAAATCAATACATTGTGGTAATTATTGATAATCAAAGGAAATTAAGCATAGTCAAGAAGTTCAGTAATTCCACCAAAATGTTTAATAACGTATTAGATTTCCAGTGAAGTACAGAGCTAATGTGAGTATTGGTACAAAATATATGGTTAAAAATAGTATTGATTTATAATATGTACAGATATGTCACATCTTTGTCAGAAATCCAGACATTTGAATGAAGGGAACATGATTAATGGTCTCAGATCCACAATAACATACATGAAATGCTTTTCCAGCTAACCACAATAGGACAACTTGGCAAATCAACATTAAGGATGAATCGGTCAATAAGGATAACACATTCCTTTCAGAAATTTCTGAGTAAGAAGCAGTCTGCTCTAAAATGGTTTCAAAACATTTATATTGTTTTTTTCCCTAAATTGAATAGTGACAAAAACATGTCTGCAGGACACTCATATAGACACAATGATGGCTTTGTACTAGATTAATGATGGATCACTTTCAGAGATTTATCGCACAAGGCTGAGTTTCTGATGTACTGAAGATACACCAGTTTACTCCTGCTGGCCTGATCCTATTTTCAAGAAGTCAATGGGAAATCCTCTGTTGACTTCATCAAGAGCAAAATTAAGCACTTTATGAATTAAAGGAGATTAAATCCTGGAGTCTTTATTCAGTTGCTTAGTGCCTTTAATTCACATTGTCTGAGGACGAACAGCACTTCACTGAATCAGACTCCTGTGCTTACTTGAAAAAGATTCCTTAATCAGAGAAATACTGTATTCTGGGACCTGAAGATATTGCATTGTTGGAATACTGGTGTTTAGACAGTCCCTGGGTGACCTTTACAAAGTCACAAAGAATAAGCATCTGTTAAATGACTTGGTAAACCTTGTTATGTCTTCTGAAAATCCCTTTGTTAGAGACAGTGCAGGGTCTTGCTGCCCTGGCGAGAATGCAAGATAGCATTGTGTTTTAGGATGTGCAAGTGCTGTGCGCCTATGCTCCTCTCCAAGCCAGAGCATCTGCACTGGACAGTTTGCAAGTTGGTCATGGCACTTGCTTCTCATAGTCCTTTCACTCTTCTGAGAGCCAACAGTGGAACCATGGCCAATCCTCACCGAGACAGGAGATAACAGATCTTTTGCAACACACTCCTCCTTACACATCTGCACAGAGCTTTTAGCAACACCATAACTCCAGCTGCAAAGATAGATCTCTTTCTACTCAAGTTAACATAGTACAGGGTGGGTAGCTGAACTTTCCCCTGCATTAGCTTCCTGAATAAAAAGTGCCAAATTCTTCACCAGAGCAAACTTAATCTCAGTGTTTTTACGCCAGGGGTTAATCTTAGCCAGAGTCTGTCCAGGACATTAATCTGTACCTTATGTTGTATTGTATATTTTGGTAACCATTATCATAAAGTGGCTTCCTTGAGGAGAACATAAATGCTTCAAGATAAGACTTTGCTTCATATACTATATGTTGCCACACTGCATAAGTAATTGCAATACTTAAACTAAAGTTGCAAGATGGCTTTTATTTTTAATATTCCTGAATGTAGGTGGGAAACATGCAGTTGTAACTGCCACCAGGCAGATTTGAAACCTGGGACCTCTGTAGTTTAGTGTAGGAGTCTCTACAGCTGGAGCTTTAAAGTCGTCTAACTCTCAACTTAGGCTGTAGAGCTCCCTTGTTCTTATCTCTTGCTGTAAGTGGTCTAACTGCCACTGCACGGGACAGTGAACCTCATGAGGTGTATGGGTTATACAGTATTCTGTGATTTTGAATTTCAGTGGCTAGTTGGAAATTACTGAATGAAAACCAAAACAAATAGCAGTTGTTCTAATTAGTATTATTCAGAATAACCTATCCAACATCCCTCTTCCAGGAAAAAATAGTTCCTGCTTTCCCGCCTTTTCCCCCTCCCCACACACACATCCTACACCTCACCTATTCAAACTATGACAAAGTACTGTAGGGCTGTTATCATTTCAGATAAATCATTTCTGATAAGTCTGGGAGTAATCCTAACACATAATTTTCCATTATCAGACTAAATAATTGGTCTGGTCTACATTACACATCTACATTACAGTGGACGGTCGAATTAAGATAGCAGCTCCAGCTATGTTAATTACATAGCCGGAGTTGATGTATGTTAAATCGAGTTTCCGAGCTGTCCTCACAGTGGGAGGCCAACAGGAGCATTTGTTCCCATCAGCTTCCCTTACTCCTCATGATGAACAGGAGAACCAGTGGTGACAGGGGCACCCTCTGAGTTGAATTTAGTGGGTCTTCACTAGACCCGCTAAATTGAACCCTGGAAGATTTACTGCAGCGTCAATCTTCTGCATAGTGAAGACATAGCCTCTGAACCCAATCCTGTGCGGTGTTCAGTCACCTTTGAAAACAAGGCCTCAAGGCAAAATGTGAATCTGTAATAATCATTCTAGTTGATGCCTCCTTTGGACTTCCCAGTGCATCCTGTCTGTTCTAATGTCTGTCCTGCTTAGGTTGTAAACTCTATGGAGTGGGAATTGTGTGTGCAATCAGTTGTGCACGTAATCAGGGCATGAACCAGGAAGGTGGAGGGGAGACATGTCTTCATTTCTGACTACCAAGAGTCACTCTGCATCTTGCAGAATATGGCCCTGATTGCACATTATCACTTGTGTGTGTAAATGCTTAATGTTACTACAGAAGTGTAACAGCCCATTTGTAGGGATCAGATTAAGTGCTTAATTGGGTTTTGTGTATCTAACTTCTGTTTTTTACATTTACCCTATAGAGTCTAGGTGAGGCATATCTGGAAACATGGCCCTCAATGTTCACTTTGGCAACCACTGGGCTTATTGCCGCACAATGTGTTTTTCCCTCTTATGCACTATTCAAACACAGTTGCACTTAAACAGTTTTCACGTTGTAGTACAAATCAACTAAAGAATCTTCTCTCATAGTAGCTGGGGGCAAATTCAGTGGCCACCTAGCAGGAAAGAATTATGAGGAGTTATACTGACTATTTTATCCCTGGAGCTCATCACCACCGTCTTTTTTATACCTGAGACACAAAGAATAAGGTCTATGTTGTCATGAGACAACTTATTTTTGTGTGCTTCAAATTTCTGGATGCCAATCTGAGGCATTAAAGAGCCCTGACGTTCCCATAATGCTGAGCACCATCACTTTGAAAATCAGGCCCCTTTGAGATGCCCCATATTGGGTTCCCAAAATCACTAAACGCTTCCAAAAATTAGACTTAAATGACTTGCACAAAGTCACAGACAAGAAATCTATGGAGGATCTCTGGGTTGAGAACCAATATCTTCTGGCTCCAGTCCTTTCTCTTAAACACTGAACAATCTTTCAGTTTTAAAAGGAAGAGGAAAAGTACCCTAATATAAATTGCCATGGTAGACCATAAACTATCTCTCTGATATTTTGCAGTAATCAGGATTAGTATTTTTTTAAGATTGGGAATTTTCTCAATGCCTAGTTATGTATTTAAATATTCATATGCAGCATGTTTACTATTTTTAACAGCCTCTGTGGGGCCATTTCAGTTGGTAGAGATACATATTTGCTGTTCTGAAGTGAAGCAGTATGCTATTTTTTTACATACTCTCAAGCAAATTCAGATACAATATAAGCAGTGTAAATTCATGGAAGTCAATGGAATTGCAACTATTTCAATTCAATCTCAATTTTAGTTTCATATCTTGCCAAGTATTGTCTTAATGTTACAGAAATGACTGAAGTGAAAGCAAGTATATATTACACCTATATTTCCTTTATCCTCCTGCTCCAGAAACACAGGCTCACTTGAATGAAATAATAATCTCCAGTCACCATCATGCAGCTTATGATGCATATTTAAGCTGTCCTGATTCCATCCAGTAGTGAGCCGTAGTGCAGTCACACTAGCCACTTCACTAGCCAGTTTTAGCCTTTTTGAGGATTCCTTTTCATAATGCCAAAACCAAGTAGAACACATGGACAAATCATCATTTGCCATATTTATTTTTTAAACTAAGCTCTGAGTTATACAAGTGCAAAAGTGATTCATCAGCCAATAACCTTTTTAATACTCCTATAAAATATGACTAAATAGATTATTTTTAAAAGGTGTGTGAAGTACAATGGAAATGGTGACACAACTCTCACAGTGCTAGGACATACTACTGTAAAGTCTCACAAGACTGTTTAGCTGATTATCATTCTCTACAATAGACATTCCCTTTGCCTCAAGAAGACCCTTTTCACTGTCAATGCATGAAATAAGAACTAGCCAATTTGGGAGCAAATAAATGTGAAAGAGCAGATTTGCAGTTTACCTACAGGACACATTTTTAGCCATATTAAGTTTTTTCTTAAAAGTACTGATCCATTTAGTTCAGGTATTATAGTAAGATCTTTTTGGGGGGGAAGCAATCCTGCCATGGGATCAGCTAGTGTGCTGTTCTACTGATGATAGTGGGATCTCACAAGGATGTGGGGGTCCCATTGCAACACAGAGACTTTTGACATTGACTTATTTATTTTTGAAATGTTTGAGCACCTTGCTTGGAGTTAGGGAAGTTAAATGCACAAATACCTTTACAAAAGAGGTCACCATGTGCAGAGTATGAAAAAAGTCTAAATTTGGAGAGGAATGGGGAGGACAAGTCGGGTAGGGAGAACACCAATAATAGCAATTATAAATTTAATTTTCTCTACCAGAGCAGTAAGCAATGTACATCCACTAGAGGGCACCATTTCACCTTTAGTAAGTAATGTCAATAATACATCAGAAACCCGTTTAAAAACAAGTTAAAAGAATCAAGGTCAAATTCTGCTGTCATTGATATTGGTGTGAATCAGGAGTAACTCCAGTGAAGCCAGCCGTGTTAGTCCTGATTTATAGTGCTCCTGCAAATCCTTATACAGCGAGTGAAAGTCATAGTAGCTGAGTCTGAAGACCCCACAGAGACAAATTTACTTTCCAAAATGGTCAGCCCTTTTTGAGGAAGCCTGTTTTCCACTTTGAGTCAGGCTTAGGCTGCTGATGAGATACAAAGCTCGCTTGCCAGGTTTGCAAATGTTATTTCATACTAGAGAAATTAATCTGTAATATCAGAAGTATTGTTTTTTTCAGATGGTGTTTTTTGTATAGTGATTTATAAACCCCAGTTGCAACCATAACAGGATTCCTTTGGGTTGTCTCAGTCTTTCAACTGAGGGTGTTTTTTTTTCTTTGATTTGGACAGTGAAGCTATTTCCCACTCCTTCCTGCATAATACCCTACAGCTCCACTCTTTTGGGACCTTATATAGTTAATTAACTATGCCTGTCTTTAAGTGTGCATGTCCCATACTGCGCTTTGAGACAATAAGACAGAAGAGAACATTAAACTAAAACTGATGTGTCAATCACAATAGGATTTTTAATCTGAGATGCACCCAAGTTGTGTAGTTTGAACTCGGGTCCAAACCCCCCAAAGTCTGAGTTTGCTTCGATGTGGTGATTAGGTTTGGGCTCCTTATTCATTTTTTTCTTTTTGTACATAAAAGACCAGATCCTCAGCTGGTGTAAACTGAAGTAAATGGAACTTCACAGATCTGCAGCTACAGGATCTGAACCCCAAATCTCTGCCATCTCAAAGTGTTCATATTGTTCAGAAAATGGTACATAAAAATCTCACATAAAATACTATTCTTAATTAATTGCCTAAAGCCAAAGGATCATGACATCAAACTAGCCTTTTAACTATGCAGTGACATAGGAAACAGGAGGGGATTTGTTCTCCTTAAATACTATTGCTTGCCCGATGTACCATTTTCAGCAGGAATTGTCATATAACAGTCCAGGGTGCAAGATGATTTAAAATAATAGCAATATCATACTTTAAATAAATTCTGAAAGCTTTGCCATAAAGTAACAATGTGAAATGTCTGAAAAGCTTTTTTTTTTTTTTTTTTTTTTTATTTAAGAAAAGGTTATCTGTCTAGATACCATAAAGCTATTAAAGTCAAGTCTCATTTAGTTTAGGTCTCTGCTGCACTGAACAGGCTTGTTTAACCTAAGTGTAAATGTATGCTAAGTGGCATCCATAATGCACTAAGAAGTATCACCATAAAGGTTATGCATATGCAAGGTTCTCAATGGGGATATTAAAGAATGGTGATGGCCAGAAAAGGAACTCTTGTTAAAATGGCACATTCTTACACCCACAGCTCTGTTCTCCCCATGTGCATTGTGAATTCTCTGTTGATTTTAATGACAAAATTACATGTTTTTCTTTCTGTCAGTATGGCTGAGTCAATAGAGCACTGAGAGAGACTGAACTAGAGTCCTGCTGACGCACATACAGTCCTTATTGTTAATTAAGATTCTGCCACTATAATTTTCAGAAACTTCCTAACAAGGTTTCATTACAGAATCTAGCTTGAGTTTCATATCCCAAGGTGACCTTGCAGGGTTGAGAAAATAGAGAAAACTTTCTTTTTATTTGTAAACGGAGCAGATTGATGGGAAAGGCAATGAGACTTTAAACATGGAATCCCTCAGTGCCATCTCTACAGTCTTTTTCATGGGAGGAAGGGAAAGTTAGCAGCTCATTTGCTTATGTCCCAATCCTGCAAAGCCATAGGCATATGCTTAACTTTCAGAACATTCATTTTAATGGAATTACTTACATGTGTAAAGTTAAGCTCAAGGGCCTTTGTAAGAGCAGGACTTAAATCTCTAGAAAGCATTTCTCAAAATGATGAATGTACATGAGAATAATTAACAGAGATTATCTGTCCAGGTAGAAAATCCAAATAGCAAAGAATTCTCTGCTACCAAACACAATCAAAGCACAAAAATGTGAGTAATTCTGCACTTTTTATAAGTGACAGGGACATGTAGGAGTGGGACAGGAGAGTAAATTCCATGCAGTCTAAGTTCAAGTTTAAGTGTGATCCTGTTTTATTTGTATGGGGGTGAGGAGAGAGTACTGCATACAGCTAAATATGGACCTTAAAACACATCAAGCAAAGGGGACGTATGTGCTGATTATTAGGGATAGGCAAATATTTGCAAATAGATGGAGCACCAGGGCTATCCACGCCGGAAACCTCTGCCGGTCAGTATAATTTGCTGTGAATTCCAGGGTCATGGGAAGTTAGCAATGAATCCCAGGGTCATGGGAAGTTAGCTTCTCCACCCTAACCTCAGGGGCCCAGGACAAGAGAAGTAACATCTTTGCCTTCCTAATGGGAGGGAATGTTCCCCACTACTAGCAGCCTGGCTCCCTCTCATTGCATGGCCAAGGAATGAGGGATATCCCAGGTCCCCTTTCAAAAATCCTCTCTCCTTTCAGCGTGGTGCACTTTAGGGTGTCTCAGTCCCAGATTTAAAGGGCCAATGTATTCAGCAGTAGTTGGGGGACAGAAAAGTTTCAGTCCCCTGGATGTAACAGAGACATCTGTGTAAACACAGAGAACTTGCTGTTTCCCCAAAAAGTTGCCAGGGGGAGTAAAAGGCCACTAGGTTGCCCCTGCTGCCTCCCCCCCCCCCAAGATAAATGCTCAGTAAGTGGAAGTGAAGGAGGTTAAAGGCTCTGAGCTGCTATCTCACAAGATGACACCATATAAGAATGAGGAACAAAGGGGAGTCTCAGTTCTGCTGAGAATAGTGGAGAGGTGGGGAATGGGATCCCATGGGAAAGGGAGCAGAGAGTGATGTTCTGCTAGTCTGAATGTTAATCCCAGCATCAGACTATTTGCCCATCACTAGTTTACTAAGCAATGCTTCTGGTTCTGCTATCATCTCAATGAGAACGGTCTGATTGAACCCCCCACCCCTCTTCCCAGCCTATTCTAGCCGCTTTCACAAGATCCTTGACACTTGATGGCAGGTGATATGGTTACATGTACAAAGAACTTTTTCCTAGCCCTTTTGTTAGACAGGCTTGAGTACAAAGAAGGGATTTCAATGAGCTTGATGTCCCATTACCCAAGAGGCAATGGCTGCCCTTCAGCAAAACATAGCAAACAGAAAAACAGAGAGCCGTGCTGGAGGAGAGAAGTGCTGCTCCGGCTGGAGAGGCTCAGTTAGACACGGGAGGCAGGCCAGGGCGCCGGGTTTGAATAATTTTTGGCTTTGGAGAATTCTTTGGGTCCTCTTCTTCCTCTATGTCGCTGTCACAGACATGCACCACCACGCTCGGGGTAGACTCTGTCCCTGCATGCAGCTCGTACTTTTCCCCTGGAAGCAGACACATGGAGTTAGGTCAAAGGTTACCAGTCTGGGAGAGCCAAACATTGACTCTGGCCTTTGTCTGTCTCTGGCTAGGTCTACACTGCCCCCGTTTTGCGCAAAAAATATGCAAATGAGGTGAAGGGTGGACCATTGCCGCACTTTATTTGCATAATTAACGAGGCTTCTTTTTGCGCAAAAAGCCTCTCTTGCACAAGAGCTGTTCTTACTGAAAAAAATGTGGAAGAACGGCTGTTGTGCAAGAAGGGTTTTTTGCGCCAAAAGGAGCTGTGCATACAGCTCCTTTTTGCACAAAAGCCTCTTGCACAAAAACGGAGCCTCATTAATTATGCAAATGAGGTGCAGTGATATTCCACGCTTCGTCTCATTTGCGCAAAACGGAGGCAGTGTAGACATAGCCTCTAGGAATAGCCCTGATTCCTCAATCAGCGCGTCTGTAACTGCTACTAGGAGGATTTGTACCTGGGACTTCTGAGGCTTAGTATAGGAGTCTCTACCCTTTGAGCTAAAAGTCACCTGGCTCCCAGCCCATGCTGTAGACGTCTCCTGGTCTTATCTGTTGCTGTGATCTCGGTGCCACTGCATGGGACAGTGAACCACACTAGGGCTAAAGAATGGCTCTTGTGCAAGAGTGGGTTTTTGCGCAAAAAGAAGACATCTACACAGCTCCTTTTTGCTCAAAAGCCTCTTGCGCAAAAACGGCCCCTAATTAATTATGCAAATGAAACGTGACAATATGCTAATCCAAACTTCATTTGCATAGGCTCTTGTGCAAGAGAGGTGCAGTGTAGACGTAGCCCAAGTGTGGGGGTTACATCTGCACCACAGCTGAGCCTTAGGCCTAGACAAAGACATACAGGAATTTGCTCTGACTGAGCTAATGCAAGTTTATTTCTACATGCCCCGTTCTACATGTAGGGGTCAGCACCCCTGCAACTGCACTGAAAGCTGGCCACAGGTTACTAACCAGGTCTATTCCTAAATGTAAACAAGGTGTAAAGGTGGAATCCACGATAATCTGGACTAGTTAAAACAAACTGCACTAGTGTCTGTGCCAGGATTTTGCACAAATGCAGCTACACTCATAGCTGAAATCACAGAGTAGACAAGGTGTAAATGTAAATGTAAGAGGACAGAGAAGGCAGCTGAAGGTCATGGAGATGGGCCCAGCTCAAAACCACATCTCCTAAATCCACTCTCTGTGGCGGGAGGGGTTTAGCTCTAGAAACAAAATTTCTTGGCAGTTCCTTGTATCTAAGATGAGCCAAACCTCAGTATCCCAGGCCCAAACTTTCTTCCACACTAGGATCATTCAGATCAAGTTACATACACTGCAGCTTGGCCCCATCTCTAGTTTCTCTAGCTGCTGTGAGGGAGAGGATTTGTTTATTATTGATAACAGTTCCAGCTGTAAACATTTCTAAATATCCTTCACTGCACGTAGGCACAGCATCTATATAGCTCTTATGACAGTCATCATCTTGGTGGACGGGCAAAGGACTGAACCAGAGACCTAGAGCTAAAAGCATGAGCAGCTATTGCTGGAGCCAGTGCTCTTTAGTGGTAGTTGTAACACAGTCCTGTTCTCTGCAGATCAGGTGCCAAGGGGGACCTGTAACACACTGAGTACTTAACCCTCCAAGTTCTCCTGTGACACGGGTCAGTGTTGTGGAGGTGGAAAGTGGGGCCAGGAAATGAAATAACTAGCCTACAGCCCCCAAATAAAAGCCAAGCTCAGAACTCAGTAATTCCTACCTCCTTTGCACCACCTCCTAAACAATGCTGCCTCTATTCAGTGTGGTATATGGGGCTGTAACTAAGCCCAATGGGATGGAACCAAGAAAAAATAAATTTAAGAAGAAGAACAGGAAAAAATTTTAACGGTGAGATTTGAGAGACACTGGCCTGGTCTCCTCGAGGAAGCAGGGGAATTCTTATGGCTTGGCAGTTGAAATTCAACTGGAGAAAGGATTAGAAAATGTGTTGTAGGAAACGATACTGCCCTGGCAGGGGCAGAATAAATCAACTATTGGAACAGGTCATTTTCATCTCTGATGCCTGCAAGCACCATGCATTTTTAATTGAGCTTGACAAACTGGTGCATTAAGATCCTGACAAAGCCTACTGTGTTTTTAACAAACTGTGCTTATATGACTGCTTTGAGTTAAGAACGGCCAATGCAAATTTACTGTAAATGCTCTAGGAGGAGAGCAAAGTGCCATATAGCTAAGGAAGATCAGTCCCGTCCCCCCAATCTTATTTGCTGCAGAATAAATTACTAAGGCTACTTATTATTTGTATTGTGATAGTGCCTAGTAGCCCTGGGGGGCTATATAAATACTGCTAGGGGCTACATAAACAAAGGACCAATAACTGGTTCTCTTCCAGGTTTTATAGATTACTGAGCCTGATCCTCAAAATCTTCATTTACATGATTATGCCTTACACACCCCCTTTGGAATAAAAAGTTGCAGTATTAAGCCTCTGTCATTTCAATTAACTCCACCTGCCAAAAGGAAAGCATGGTGTTTTGGTAGTTTGCTGTTTATCTGAGTGAAGCTTATAGGCCTAGGATTAGTGGACAGGATGCATTTTTATATGGAGGTGGGAGGCAAATTTACAATCACAAATTAGGCTTCTTGGTAAAAGAAGATATTTTATTGCTATGATCCCATTAATGCTGATATTAAACCCATCTCTATTTTTTGACATCTTTTCCTGAATCCAAATTGAGTAAAGCACTATGGGGCTGGGTGAGAAGCTAAAATATAAAATGGGAAACAGCTTGGTCATGCGGTATGGAGAAATTATATGGTTTTGCTTTGCCTATTTTCCCTGCAGGCTGCAGTTAATTTCTCAGCTATGGGCTGACGTCAATGCTGCCAACCAGCACCGAGGGCCACATTGGTTGCTGTCAGCTGCAAACAGCTCTGTGGTGCAGTGCACATACATAAAGCTGGGCCATTTCCCTAGCACTCCACATGGAGTAGCTCACATCCACTGTCATCTTAAAAGGTAATAATCCCAGTTCAGATGCCACATTCTTTTATGCTCACATTTTCCCTCAAAGGTTTCTTTTACCAAAAAAGAGAAGTCGAAATAAGTATAGACACTGGGACAAACATTTAGAAGCCTCTAGCACAAATAACTACAGTGGCAATTAATGTCACTTGAACAAATCAGGATTCACTGCTCCCATAAATCAGGTTCTGAAGGTGTCTATGTATGCCTTCCAATAACAGAACACAAGCATCTTATGCACACAACACCAGATTTTTCTTGATTAGAAGTTTCTGTCATGCAACTTGTGCCTCCCTATGCTCTTGCATAAGTTCAGAAATGGCAGGGGGGCTGTAATCTCCCCATAGGTCCCTTACAGTTCACAGCCTGTGTGGCTGAGGACTCTGAAAAGCAGGAATGAAAGTCTGGTTGTGGGATGCAAACTGACTATCCCATTTCAAAACACTGTGAAGAGTATTTTTCTTCTTCACGTATGTGTCAGTGTGAATCACACATGACAGGTCAGGCAAGCAGAATCCACCCTGAAGTTCAGTTGCATTGGTCAAACAGTGATTAAAGTACTGCCTGTCCTGAATCTGGCCTCTGATTTGGCTGCCAGCTCTTAGTGCTGCCCAGAGTGTGTGGCGCAGCACTCCAGAAGTGACTTAAAGGGCTCAGGGCTCCAACCACCACTGCTATTACTGAGGCAGCAGCCGGAGTCCTGGGCCCCTTTGAATCACCTGGCCTGAGGGCATTTGCCCCCTTTGTCCCACACATCAGCGGGCCTGATAGATTTGTAAAAAGGTATTTAGTGTTTTATACTTTAGGAAATGCTTGAAGTTGCTGCATTACTCTTTCATAGCATCTGTATCAAATGTTATATAGTAATATTTAAGTGTCACTTTAAACCGCCAGTCAGAAGAGAAGCATTAACAGGTATGAAATAATGGTCTGACACAAGAGTATCTCCTGTCCAGTAAAAGAAGGTTCATAGACCCTAGACAAACCACTGTAGAACACAAATGGGAAAAAGATGAGACCTGCAGGAGGACTCATCCTATCAGCTTGAATTCTGGTGGAAGAATGATAAGAAGATTTATGCTGCTTTGACTCTGAGAGGCAAGGATTACTAAGCATATGGAGAAGCTCTACCATGCTTGGCCTGGTTAGCTCTAAAGGACATTAAAGCTTAGAGAAAGTTTCTATCACCTTTTGGAAACTCAAGAAGCTCAGTTATGCTCACAAATAATTGTGGCTACAATTTTGTATTCACTTTTTAATGAAAACAAAATTGCGGACTTGAATACGGAAGCCTTGTTACAGCTGGACTGAAAATGAGGCCAATAAAACAGTCAAAAATGGTTTTATAAAAACAGAATCTGGTTTCTACATGTCATTGTTATTTAGGTCTTTAAAAAGAACCCTACCATGATACTATTAATAGTTCAAATACCAAGGTAATAACTACAGTATGAAAAGATCTTCCAACATTTTAAAGGGACACTGAGGCCAAAAATCATGGGCCAAATCCCAGCTCATATGAACTGATGTGTCTCCACTGAAGTGATTGGTGTTTTGGTGATAATGTCTTAGTCCCAAATTAGGTTTACAGACCTAATTAAATGCCAGTTTACTTTTGCTGATTATTTAGATTGTAGTAGTGCCAAAATATACTAGGCACTCTCCAAACACAGAGATTAAGTAAATTAGCAGCTAGAATCAGAAATATAAAAATACTGTCAGCTAGCAGAAAAATACAATGGCAGTCAGCAAGGTCTCTACCTTAATAGTTAGCTTTTGTTCAAAGGAAAGAAAATAAATCTCATTAGAACGAGAAATAGGAATCTCCCCAGGTTGAAGTTCACCTACTCATTCTGGGTGCTGAAGTCTAACTTCCCAAAGGTATTTTCCTCATCTTTCTGTCTTCCTAGACATCTTTGCAAGAGGACTGGAGAGAACCCCAAAGGTTAACCTCTTGTTCACCATCGAGATTCAGGAAAGAGGTTTGTTTCGACTGAAAGACTGAAACAATCACTAAGAAAGCTAACTATTAAACATTTGCCCCATTTAGTACATTACTTAGTACTCGGGTGTGAGGGGAAACTGACCACAACACAGCCTGCGAACCTGACTCATTTGAAAGAAATGTGTTTTTAAGTTTCAAAACCCTCCTTTTAAATCCTTAAAGTGGGGATTAGTGTTTAAATCTTTATTAAAACATATTGGGCCAAATTCAGCCCCGGTGAAAGTAAGAGCAACTCTGTGGTCTGCCATAGAGCTGCACCTGCTTACCCCAGGGCTGGATCAGAGCTGTTGTTTCAACTTTAATCTGTGAATTAGTTATTTTTAGAAGGCAAGAATTAGACTGGCCCAAATACTTTAAATATAGTACTGGAGGCAAGGCAGTACAGATCCTTTGTTTTTAGAAGGGCCATCCATTTACTTATTAATGCTTCCAGACAAACCTGTCAGTTCTAACACACACTTCATGCACTCCCAAAGTGAAGGTACAAGCAGATGGCACATAACCCTCCTAGATTGAATTTTATGTTGTTTAGTGAAAGCTGGATTCAACTGATGTATCTATTAAAGCAGGAAAAAACTCTTCTGTGAAAACTATTTTTTGTCAAAAAAGTATATTTGGATTGACTAAAAACATTTTGAGATATGTGTCTAATTCACTGCGTTGTCTCGATTGAACCTTTCATTTTGACATTTTAAAAACAAAAAGTGTTTTGATTTTTCAATTTGGAATAACTCTTCACTCAATGTTTCGTTTTTAATTGAGTTAAACTTTTGTTGTGACTCCAAACAGTCCCCCTCCCCAATTTTTCAGTATGGGCAGGGATCTGCACAGCTTTGGTGTTCGTTAAACAGTTATTTGCACTGAGACAGCATCATTGTGTGAGGAGCCCACTCTAAAGGTGTCACTGACTTGTAACATTTGACTCCATGATAAATCCTTCTCCGTCCCCACACAGGATCTTGATGGCCCTTTTTAGGCACAGGCAGATAAAGTATGTCGCAATCTCCCTACTCCCTACCATTTTCTCCCTCATCCCATCACTAATATCCAGAGTTCCTTATCCATTTCTTATCTCCCTGCCCAAGGGATCCCATTCTCTCCTGCCTCCTAATCCTCTTTCTTTTTCCTCAACCTCCCCTCTGGTTCCTTCCCCTCACAATTCAAGCATGCTCTGGTCATCACTACCCTGACAAAGCCAGCCTTAAGTCCACCTTCCTCTTCAATCACTGTGAAGAGTTGTCCGTAAGAACACTGGTCTGAGTCCATCTCATCAACACTGCTCTGACACACCTCAGACTTTTGTGGAGCTAGTCCTGATTTGCACTGCCGTAAAAGGCAACCTGAACCACTGAACTTCTTAGAGCAGCTTTGGGCTCTCTTGCTGCTATATATACCACATCTATTTCTCCATGCTGATGACATCAGTTCACCAACTGGAATTACCACTTGCCTTCTTTAAAAAGGCTTGTGGATATATTTAGATGTATAAAAATGTTGTTTCTGCTGTCGGATTCCTGCCTCAGCAGAAAGCAGGTGGCTTAGGTGTGGCGGGAATCCAGCATATCCATTATCCTTAAGTGAAGGTGGCAGATGACCAAAAATATCTCTTAGCCACAGGGCTATTGATTTGTCCTGAAATAACAACACCACTGGGGCCTATTGTGAAGTCATAGTCATTTGAAAGATAAGAAGCCTACACAAAGGTGCATCAAAAGGCAACAGGGGCTGGATCCTAGGTCACAGTAAACTGGCATAGCACTTTCAAAGTCAGTATCACTGAGAAGATTTACTTCAGCTGAAGAGCTGAGATCTTTAATTTTGCAGGTAAAAGGTAATCCAGGGTAACATGGATATCATCAGTTGATTATTCAGGATCTTATCATAGTATTTACGTTGATCGTGACTCTGCTCCTCGTTATCACAAGTTGGAGTGTGCACTAGGACAGCTGTTTTCAAACTATGGGTCACAACCCAGTACTAGCTCGTGGAATGTCGGGCACTGGATCTTGTTGCTGCAGGGGGAGCAGATAACCAGTGGGGGCGCTAAAGCAGCTACCTGCCTGTCCCGCACTGCAGATTGCGCTGTTCCCTAGAAACGACCAGCAGCAGGTCCGGCTACTAGTTGGGGGGGGGGGGGGGGTTAAAGGGGAGGAGAGAGAGAGCACGCAGGGCTTAACGCACTGCCCCTGCCCCAAGCCACTAGCTCCACACTCCCATTGGTTGGGAACCTGATGCTGGCTGCTTCTGGAGTGCAGCATTATCTGTGATGCCAGAAGAAGCAGAAAGCCTTCCTTAGCACCCCCCCCTCTCCCGCACCACTAACAGGGAGCTGTTCAAGGTAAGCCTCTCTTGTCACAGCCATGATCCCCCGAAATCCAGAGCCCCCTCCTACACTCCAAAGCTCTCATCCTCAGCCCCACACTGGAGCCCATACCCTAGTAAATTATGTTGGGTTGCAGGAATCAACAATTTTCTTCACCTGGATCATGAAAAAAAAAAATTTTGGAAACCACTGCACTCGAACCATGCCATGCCATGTTGCACTGAGTAGTGCAGACTGATCCTATCTTTCATAACAATACCCTCCATCTCCTATTTCTAGGCATAACAATACCCTCCATCTCCTATTTCTAGGGATTTCCTATAAAGCCTTCTTATGACTTATCAGGAAATATTGTTTTAGGGTTTCTGGTTTGGGGGAGGTGGAGAGGAAATTGTTCTTTGAAGGTGCACAAGGGAGAGGTATTGTATGTGCCATCGGATAGTTTAAATGATGTGGAGACTAGAGGTTTTCAAGACTAGCCCAGAAGTTGGAAACAGTAGCCAAGATTTCCAGTCAGGGGAAGCATGGGGGCTTAAAGACTAAATCCTGCTAGCATTTACTCTTGGGGTATGTCTACACTACCCCGTTAGTTCGAACTAGGAGGGTAATGTAGGCATACCGCACTTGCAAATGAAGCCCGGGATTTGAATTTCCCGGGCTTCATTTGCATAAGCCGGGCGCCGCCATTTTTAAATCCCGGCTAGTTCGAACCCCGTGCCGTGCGGCTACACGCAGCACGGAGTAGCTAGTTCGGATTAGGCTTCCTAATCCGAACTAGCTGTACTCCTCATGGAAGGAAGCCTAATCCGAACTAGCTACTCCGTGCCGCGTGTAGCCGCGCGGCACGGGGTTCGAACTAGCCGGGATTTAAAAATGGCGGTGCCCGGCTTATGCAAATGAAGCCCGGGAAATTCAAATCCCGGGCTTCATTTGCAAGTGCGGTATGCCTACATTACCCTCCTAGTTCGAATTAGGAGGGTAGTGTAGACATACCCTTCCAGAATTCTGCTGACTTTAGCAACTGCCTGATGGTCAGTAGTTTTTCCACTTATGCGTCCTAAATTGTTTCCTGCATAGTTTTCTGAATTGAAAGTCACTGGCATCTCCAACCCTTTTTATGTTTATTAAATCACTAATTTTTTACTTAAAAAAAATCAAAACTGCAGCTTCATTAAATAGTTAAAAATAGGCTTATTTACACAGAATGTACGTGATATTAAATATGTATCCGCTGTAGGATCCGATTATGATTATGTATTTTAACTGTCACTGAAACATGTGTGGAGGAACCATGAAATTGTGACTCAGCAACCGCATATTTCCTGAGGCAATTACACATGGCAAGACACAGTAATTGCTACAACCCTTTTCAGGAGGCATTTTACTCCCATCATGTGACCAGCCAGTTCCACAGGACAGCACAGGCAGTGCTGGGGGGATAAAGCATGGGTCTACCTATACCTCTCCTTGCTGCCCTTTGCCTTCTGCGGGGTGGGGGAGTGGTGTCGGCTACATAATCCATGTGCTCCCCTGCCCACAACTCCTGGAACTAAGATATAGGGATCTTCGAATATAAGTTGTGGAAGGAAGGTGAAAGTTTCTGACTCTCTTGCAAGGCTGCATTAGGACTAGTCACAATCTAGCCCTCCAATGAGCAGATTTTACCTACATGAATAGCTCCACTGACTTCAACAGGAATAAAAGCGGTAGGAACAGGTCCGAAAAACTGGTCTTTGACAGAGCTTGGTTCTATGAAATCAGTGTCCCACACACAATGAGGTATCTGTCACTGTGCATGAATTACTATATAGAAGTGAGTAACTGCAGGACCATTCCTGTAGCTCCCTAGTGGAGATAAATAGCCTAACTAGCAGGAATAAGGATAAAGTCAGACTGAAAGCAGGAGCAGTCTGGGGGAAGAGGGTGGAGGGAGGGTGTAGGAGCAAGCTGGGGGTGCAGGGTCTTGGCAAGGGTAGGAAACATTACTGGTTCTGCTACAAGAGAGCCCCTCTGAAGGGAAGAGCTAAATTTGCTTATAGGTGCCTATAATAACTACTAGTATTGCACAATGTATTCATTTTGTTGGATTAAAAATTGTCTAGGTCCAGTTTTGGGACTTGAGTCACAGTGAAATCAGTGGGTGAAATTTACCCCTTTGCTGGCCCATTGAAATCTAAGCTTGGAAGCAGTGGTGTGACCACGGGTGGGTCTGAGTGGGCCATGGCCCACCCACTTTGCATTCAGGCCCATTAATGAAAGCTCCCATGGCTCTCCTTGTGCCCCAGCTCTTGTCTTGATCCACCAGCCTGGTCTGCGCTCTAGCCAGGGGCTGGGATGGGGTGTGGAGTCTAACCTCACTTCACCGGGAACTGCTGCTTGAGAGCAGAATCAGGGTACTGGAGCTTACCTGCTCTGCCTCGCCCTCTGGCCAGGAAGCAGGGGATGATCCTGCTCCATCCGATGCTGTGCCTGGGGCTTAACCCCTGCTCCCATCATAGCCTATCCACCTGAAGTTGGGGCCCACCCAACTGGACTCTGCTGGATATGCCATCACTTGGAAGGCTTAAACTTTTATATGTAAATGTTGATTTCAACATGCACATATATTGTCAATAGGCAAAAGTGAACCTGGGACCTCTGGAGCTTAATGCATGAGCCGCCACAGTTTGAGCTAAAAGCCAGCTGGCTCTCAGCTAAGGCTGTAGAACACACTCATTATTCTCTCTGCAAGTGGTCCAACTGCCACTACATGGAACAATGAACCACGCCTAGAAGGGATGTGGGTTACATACACACGCAAACTGATGACAAATAATTCCATCGCTAATTAGCATTTACAATTGGCAAAGCAAGCAAAATGCTGCTTGACAATGTAGAGTCAAAATCCAGTGATGTGGCCTTTTTCAATGTGCTGGTTACGAATGGATCAGGGAACAAATTGTAGAAATGGGCCCAATGTGTTGGTTTAAGGATATTACTTGGCATAATTATGACAGGCGATGTTAACAATTTGGGGCTTGTAAAGCTTCCTCTCTTTGAATCTCAGCATGCCGTGAAATAATTGTCTGAACTCACCACAATTCCCTGCAACTGTGAAAATTTAAAATAGGGAAAAATCTAAAAAATGCTTAAGAAGAAACATTGTTATTGTCTGTCAACATTATACTGCAAAAATATGAACATAAAACCCAAATTCTCCCACTATGCTCACATGTAAGCATTCGCACTTCTACTTCTTGGCATATAGTGGAACTAACGTGGTGGGACTTACATGGTGCATGGGCTTTGTCTTGAATATCTGCACAGGAGTGAATGTCGCCCCATTAGAATACGGAGGTGAGTAAGGGCTGTAGGAGCCTGACTCCTGTATTTTACGTATTTAGAAACCACACTGTGAAATAGCCCTTTCTTCTCGGGAATAAATACACCACAATTTCAGATTTTTGAAAAGGGACACAAGTCCTGTCAGAGTCAGTGAGCATAAGATGCTAGCAGTATTGTCCTCACCCACAGCAGCTTGTTTCAAAAGAGATGAGCTGCAGGATTCTGTTGTTTTTTTAATGAAATACTAACTATAGCAAGTGCACGACTGAGAATGGCAGCACTGTTCTCAGATCTCTTCTGCAGTTAAATAAAATTGATCTCCCTAACGAGAGCTAAAAATAGAAAGCGGGCAGGGAGGGGGAAGAACTGACAATGACTTTTCATATTGCTCCCTGCAGGCTCCTTAAATGAGAGTGAATATGACCTTCTTGCAGCACTGTCCCAGAGTGCACAATAATGAGCGATATTTCACATTTCACTGCCCCAGAACAGCTATTGATTTATTACCCAGTTAGCTAGAGGATTCATTTACATGTTTCCATTTATAATGCTGCCGCAGCAAGAGGAAAGGACAATTCTTTGTTTTCCTTTTATTCAGCAGTTTGGAAGTGTATAGCATTGATGCCGGGAATAATGGGCTATAATATATGGACTGATAATCCCCATTTGTGGGGGGAAACCCATATAAGAGGACTTCCCTGGATGCCACAATTGATTTCATTCACCTTGTAGCTTCTTCCCACTTCTTTCAAGTCTGTTCATTGATTAATTCTCTAAATGAACAATCTCCACAGAGCCACCCTTAGAATTCTAGTGTCTTTTGCAATCTCAAAATTGACTTGACCCTAGCTGGGGCTAGGTCTCTTGAGACCAAAATTACCATGCAGGTTTGGCCCCACTGTATTTGTTGCAAGAAACTCTTAGAACTTGCTCAACCACATTTATTCCTGCCCTTCTATAGTACAATGTATAACTCCCCACACACACACACAATTCTCCCTCCTAGATAAAAAGCAAACCAGTGCAATGAGAATGTTTGGTATAATCATCCTCTGGCTCTGGCATGAGAGGAGAATGCCCTGACAGTCTGCATTTTAGACTGTAAACTCCTGGGAGCATGGCCCATATCTTTGTGTTGTGCACTGCACCAAGCACACAGACGAAAGAAATAACAGTTATGCATATAGTTAAAATTCATCTGGAGCAGAGAACCAGTGCCTGGCCTACGCATTATGTAATCCCTATGTAAAACCTTGGATTTAAGCTGTATATAAAACTTGTGCTGGTCTTTGCACAGCACTGAATTGCATCCTTAGTTATTCATCTCCACGCTGCTTCCAATCTGTTTAAGCTGACACTTGTCCATACCAGAGGGCCACAAAACTTACCTGGTCCTAGTTTAGAAACTGCATAAAGGAGGTCATAGTTGATGACGGGTGTTGCATCATCTATGGGCTGCCACCCTACAGGAGGGGAGGCTGGAGGCGAGATGAGAAACTGTTTTGCAGGCTGTGGAGGAGCCAAATGAAGCTTGTCCCCATCTGTCTCAGAGTTCTGGACCTTTGGAACAGAGCAGAAACACAGATTATTGTAGCATCGGGCATGTGACTGGAACAATGATTAGAATTCTAAGAGCAGATACTGCTGTTTGTTTGGTAGCGTATGGGAAATGAGTTGGGGCGCCTCAGTCAACTGTCCTGGGCGCAGCTGTTAATTCACAAAGGTCACAGCCACAACCAGCACTCATTAGCAGTCTCTGCAGAGAGGCCAAGGGTTGCATGGGTCTGGAAACAGAACCATCATCTCATGCCTAGGGGTGGTTCCTCCACGGCAGGCACATTCATAGAGCCCTGCAAATCCGTGGATATCCGCAAGCATCCATATCAGTGCCGATATCCATGGCTCATTTTTGTGGATACGGATGTGGATGCCAATACAAATTTTGTATCCATGCAGGGCTCTAAGCATTAGGTGCAGCTGTGTGAGCAAGCCTGGAGTGCCTCTGCTCCCCTCCCCCATCCGTAGCTAAATGCAGTGCTTCAGGCTCCAGAGCTCTTCATGAATAGATTTCAAGGCCAGCAGGAACTATTGTGACCATCTAAGTCTGACATTTTGCATCACGTAGGCTGTGGAATTTAACCCAATCATTCATCAAACTCAGAACTTCCAAATAAGACAGAGTGTATCTTTTGGAAAGACATCTAATCTAGTCATAATTGAAAGGTTGCGAGTGATGAAGAATTCACCAACTTCTAGGCAAATTGTTCAAATGGCTAATTATACTCACTGTAAAAAAATGGTTTATTATTTCGAGACTGAATTCCTCTAGTTCTAGTGAGTGAAAGACAAAACTTCTTTATGCCTTTGACTGCTAGATTACATGGCTTTGTTCAGTTGGAAACTTCCTCCCCCCGAGGTACTGTAATAGAATAAAGGGGGTCTCTTGTGGGCCCATCCTCTTAGTAGGTTTCAGAACTCTGCAGGGAACTTCAGGCTTACTGGGTACTCACTGGGGCAGGTGTGGCTTAGACTCAGTATTGAACACAAGGAAGGCGAAGGTCTGAGTGGCCTTCTAGAAGAGAGAGTTAGGGCTGGGACAGGCGAGTGCTAAGCAGAAGGGGGGAGGGTACATGTACTATTATTTTGGAACTTCCAGTTAATAAATCAGAATGCTGGGGGATGATATTTGGACTCCAAAAAGAGGGCACAGCTTTAGTCTGGGATAGGGATGTAAGTGACTAATCGACTAGTTGAGTATCCGATAAGCAAAAGACACTAGTTGACTAGTTGTTCCCCCCACCACCTTGTTGTCTCTATCAGAAAGAGGCAGCAAGTGGGGGAAAGAGGAGGAGATGCTGGGGGGAGCTGGCTTAAAAGCCGGTTCCCCCCGGCTCCAGCTCAGTGGGATGGGGCAGGGGCAGAGCAGCAGCATTCTACCTTTGAAATGTACAGAGTCCCCGCTGATGCTCTTGTACATTTCAAAGCAGAGGTGCCATATGGAGCCTGGGACCAGTGGGGAACTCAGAGTCCCCCGCTGGCCTCAGACTTCATGCAGTGTTTCAGTCTTTTGAAATGCACAAGAGCCCCTGCTGGGGCTCTTGCACATTTCAAAGGTGGACCACCGCAGGGCACTTCTGCCTTTGAAATGTAGCAACAGCCAGGTAGGCTCTTGCTACATTTCAAAGCAGAAGCACCCTTATCGACTAATCGAATAGTCAACGGAAATTCCATCGACTATTCTCTTAGTTGGTTAATCTAATTTTAACATCCCTAATCTGGGACTCAGGAAACTCAAACAGTTTACCTGAGCCTTTTATGAGTGCTTCAAACACAGGATATGCTAATCCGTGCTTCATTTGCATAAGCTTTTGAGGAAAAAGGGTGCAGTATAGCCAGGAACACATTCTGCTCTCAAGTATACCAGTGTAAATCCAAGGTAATGCTACTGACTCCAGAGGAATTGATCCCGAATTACACAGTTGTAACTAAGGCTAGGTCTAGACTACAAGCTATTTCCACTTTTTTTTTTTCCGAAGAGGCTTTTCTGCCATTTGTCCCTGTCTAGACTGAGCCAAATGGAGGAAAAGCCTCCTCTTTTGGTGGAGCCCTTATGCCTCGTGAAACGAGGTATAGAGGGCTCCCCAAAAGAGCATGTTTGCTCTTCCGCCAAAAAACGCAGAGAGCAAACGCGTTCCTTCGATGTGGCGGGGGTTTTGCGAGATCCCGCCAAAACCCCATAGTCTACACGTAGCCTAAGAGAAACACTTGTCCCATTTACTTCAAAATAAATAAATATAGCTATTATTTTCATCCAATTCTATAAGACAATGTGTCTTCAGTAACACAATAACTTAGAGCAGCCATCCATTAACACGTATGGAGAGAAAGATTTTCATGCCAAAAAGTTCTTACCTGTGCAAAGTAAAGCTTTAACTTCTTCCCTCTGAACTGTGTTTCATGCAGCTCTATTCTGGCCCGAGCAGCTGACTTAGGACTGCTGAAGTTTATCCGCACACGTCTGAAGCTTTTAAACAATTGGAATGTCACACAGTCGTCATAGGCACGGAACAAGCCCTCAAATTTCTCCTGTAAAAAATGAAAAGACTTTAGCTGTGGTAGGGGGAAACTGAAGTTCTATGAAACATTGTCTTATAGAAAGCAGGTAACAAAATCAGAGAGTGGTTTGATTAAGAGCTTGCATGGATGATCACAGAGCACAAGTGTGATGGTTATGGACATTTTTAGAAGTCAGGATGAAAGGGAGAAATCATTAAATCTAGGGCATGACCGCGACTTCATTTACATGAGTGTACATAGTAATAATTTAAATGTTAGTGTAAGTGAGAGGTAAATCATGCCCACAGTAACTTAACTGAAGTCTCGGACATAATTTTGTATCCAAAATGACTTTGTTTCTCCCGTTTCAGTACAATTATCAAGAACAGGGCATAGTCTGAAATTTGGAACATGAAAAATGCCTCCTTGTCAATTAAACACATCTCCCCAGATTTATTTTAAATCCTTTTCGCTGCATATCTTGGGAAGGTGAAGGGTAAGGAAAAATTCATAACCTCTCAGGAAACTGAGCTTTGATCCAGACTCCAGTGGCCAGGTTTGGTGTGGGTCTAGAGAACAAAGTAATTCGTTCAAAAAATGAGGTTTACGTGGCTTTCGACAAAGGGCGGAGGTTCGCCAAAAAAGCCGCATCTAAACTACTTTCACTTTCAAAAGCTCTGCTTTCGAAAGTGAGATTGGAAGAAGATATCCTCTTTCGAATCTTCCCTGTAGTCTAGACATAGCCTAGTAATTTCCTTTCCAGCCCTGTGCTGAAGCATGACTTTGCAGCTTGTTCTTTCGGATTTGTTTAGCTGTTACCCATGACATCCACTCAGCCACTCACAGGCAGTGATTCCAAAATGATACATCCTGGGTATTGTGTTAAAAATGTGAACTATTCCACATATATGCAAATTACAGCCTCGTTATTGGTACGTAGGGTCAATCCAAAGCCCACTGAAGTTAATAGTCTTTCCATTGATTTTCCTTCCGTATTTATGCATGACTTGTCCAGTGTTCCCTCTAATTTTTTCCACCCATGGATGGAATACATTTTATTATATGCACCAAGGCATGTACAAATGTGCACCACCATGCTCCTGAATGTGGGTGCTCTGCTAATCAACTGGGTGGCACCTGAATCTCTCCTGGGTGGCCACCCAAGTACTCAGCTTACCGGAACACTGGTCTCATTTTATCTTCCTACTGTAAATAGTTTATGTCTATAGAGTATTGCCTGTTTAATTGTCTGGTTTTGCAACTTTGATGAATTGTAAAAAATTACTTTGTTCAATATCCCAAAAAGAATGTGGCATTTGGCAACATACAAGTTGTAAATTGGCATTTGTGGTTTTTTATTGCCTGCTTTCTCATATAAAATCAATTTAAAAACAATCAAAAGACAGCACTTTAGTGAGCCATCCAAACTGATTATCAGAACAATAACTGTCAATTTCATGGTACTGCTTTAAATTAATCACCAATTTAATAGAAAAGCAATGTATCCTGTGTATCTCAGTATAGTTGGATTTTTATAGCCCACTTTGACATAACACAAAATGATGGATAGCAAAGTGAAACAGATTTATGCTGGGGTGAAGTTAACCTGCTATGCACATAAATTTTTTTAAAAAATGGACACGTTTATAGTGTCTTTGACAAGTAAGTAATTTACTGGGTTCTGCATTTTATCACATCTGTAATTCTGCTAGGCCTTTATTTCGTGCAGGTCAGAACAAAATTTGCCACCTCTGATATTTTATTGCTACTTCCAGGTACAACCCATATTACCCAAAACAAGTCGGTATGAAACAGAAAGACATATTGGCTGCATTTAGACTGGCAAGTTTTTCCGCAAAAGCAGGTTCTTTTGCAGAAAAACTTGCCAGCTGTCTACACTGGCTGCTTGAATTTGCGCAAGAACACTGACGATCTGTTTTTTTGCTCAACAACTTTGGTCTCCCTCCCTTTTTTTTCCCCTTCAACAGAATTATTTCTGTGGGTTTTTTTTGGGGGGGGGCAGTGTTTGGTATTTTTGTTTCAATCATCTGGCAACCCTAGTCAAGAGGCCTGTAATGGATAGGAGAAGTGTTGACCCGCACCTGGTGACTAAGGGGTTAAACTCAGGTAGCAAGAAGAACCATGGGCATATGGTGCTGAAATTTGAATTGTATAAGATTCCTTGCCTGCTTTCTTTGTGTGGGTGACTTAAACCAGGAGATGAGAGGCAGAGAATGATTTAAACCCAGGTAGGACTACCATACCTCTAAGGGGCATGACCATACCTCCAAGGAATTCATGGCATGGAAGAGGACTGAACATAGAGAAGACTGGAAGTAAGTCAAGGGAAAAAAAGTGAATCAAGTCACGTTTAGGGTATTTTTTTCTTTATTTTGTAGTTTGGTTTGAACTGCTCTGTGTGAATCTATGTCTCTCCTCCTCATTTACCATCTAAGCACTGATTCTAGAGATTTTCTCTGTGTTTTTAATTTGTTTTCCTTAGTTCTGTAACATCTAGCAACCAAGTATATCTTTGTTTTATAATAAAAAATAATTTTTTTGAGGTGATGATTTGATTCTTGTGTCCTAGAAGTTACAGGAGGTCTGTGTGTGTGTGTATCAGCATACCTTAGACTCAGAGATCAGCTCAGGGGTGGGCAAAAGAGCCTCAGCGGGCTGGATTCGGCCCGCCAAGTGAATGGATCCGGCCCATAGAGGCCCTGCTGCTCCCCCGCCCCCAGGCCAATTAGGACCTGGGAGCAGGGGAACACGCAAAGCCTTCTCCTCTCTGCCCCCGCCTTGCGATCAGCGCGTGGCTCTTCAATTGGCCTGGGGGTGGGAGAGCATGCCAAGCCTCTTCCAGGGCATGGGTGCCTAGTGGGAAGGGGGGGCAAAGGGGATCTCCCATCCCCAGACTAATCATGGTCTGTGGGTGGGATAGGCCCACCCTTACCTGTTTAGGCCCCACCCCTTCTGGGGTGGCCCGGGGCTACTTCCAAAATTTTGGAAGTGGCCCCCAGACAAAAATTATTGCCCACCCCTGGGTCAGCTACTAGAGACTGCAGCTTGTTTTTCTCTTGTCTTTTTTCAAGCTCTCTTGTGGCAGAAGATCTTGGGTTACCCGGGGGGTGGGTTGAAGTGTTTGTCCCCAGTTTTAAGGATAAAAATCACTTGATGGTGGCAGCCACCCCCTAAAATGTGTGTATTGTAGTTCTGGGGAAAGTTTTCATAACCAGTGCCCGTAGTGGCAAGGTATATTTAAAGTCTTTGCTGGGCCCCTCCTTCTGCACTCAGAGTGCCAGAGTGGGGAACAGCTGACAGGGCCCTGCAGCATGGCGGAGTGTGACTGCAGCCCTGTGGCCGGCATGCGGTGGGGGGGGGGGGGGTGACAAACGGCTAGAGGTGTACCAGTAACATTTGCATATTTGTATATTCGTTATTTGCACAATGAATATGCAAATAGAATGTCACCGATCTGCCCAAAGTTTGAGAGTGGGTTTGCCGGTCTGCGTTTTAAAAAAGGTTGGGAACCGCTGCCTTAGAATCTGCGCTAACTACGTATGCTAAACCATCGGTTACACCTTACATTTAGCGGTGAGGCTCAGAGTACCTTTCCGAGACCTGAAGAAGAGCACCGTGTGGCTGGAAAGCTTGTCTCTATCACCTACAGAAATTAGTTCAATAAAAGATATTACCTCCCCCACCTTGTCTCTCTAATATCCTGGGGCCAACACAGCTACAACTACACTGCACACAAAAAATTTAGTGAAATTCACAAAACACCGTGGAACCCTAAATAAGTTTCAACAGGATTCGATATGCAAGTGGAAAGACACTAAAATTGTACTAGGAGCAATAGTGATGCATTGGTTGGGAGCTGGCAGAGCCGTCCCATCCATATGACAGTTCGGGGCAGCTGCCCCAGGCCCTGTGCTTTGGGGGGCCCCCTGGCAGCTGCCTCAACCATCCTATGGGCAGGGCCCAGAGTGTCCTGGAGGATGAACTGGGGAACCTGATGCAGGGCAGCAATAGGAGTTGCCCTCACCTTACCACGGTGCTCCCACTACCTGCTCTGCTACCCCCTGCCGCACATCTTCTGGCCAGCTGTGCTTGGCTTCACCACAGCAGCAGGAAGCTGAGCGGCCCCAGCCCTGGAGTGCTCCACTTCCCACCACTGCAGTGAAGCGGAGTGCAGCGGGCTGGGAGGGGGCAGCAGGATAGAGTGGAGTTGGCTGCTGGGTCTCTGTGTCTCTCACCACTGTGGTAAGTGCAGGAGGGGAAGCAACCCCTGCTGCTGCCCTGTGCCTGCCCCCCGCCTCCCCCCAGTAATCACGCAGCTCACATTGCTCGGGAGAGGGGCCTTTGGGCCAGGGGGCGGAGCGGGGGTGGGAAGGGGTGGAGCAAAAGTGGGACAGGATGGGGCATGCAGCAGTGGTGGTCGCCCTGAGCTCCGCACCTGACTAAGGACGGCTCTGGGAGCAGGATTAGGTGACCTGAGGGCCATGGCACAGGGCAGCAACAGGGGTTCTTCTCTAGCTGGATCCTATG
The DNA here is from genome assembly GCF_049634645.1 of Pelodiscus sinensis. Classification (NCBI taxonomy): domain Eukaryota; kingdom Metazoa; phylum Chordata; order Testudines; family Trionychidae; genus Pelodiscus; species Pelodiscus sinensis. The sequence goes on from NC_134713.1 coordinate 12,120,101, forward strand.
GGACAGATCTTCAGCTGGTGTAACTCGGCACTGGCTCCAATGTACACCAATGGTCTGGGCTAATATGCACAGAGAAACAGTAGCCAGATGTAGATTTACAAGACATTGGGCATAACATCCAACTAGCCACCACTTCCAGGCCTTTGGGTCGTTGCCAAAACAAAGAACTAAACAGAAATTACTCAGTGTCACAAAACTATTCAGGACCAAGCTCTCAGACTCGGCTAAATGCCAGTTGTTGTCTAGGTTCTCCTGCAAACGCAGGTTTCTTATATGTCCTTCAGCTCCACGAGCAGGAGAGTCTAATAAGATGCCTCCTTCTTTCCTGCTTTGCACCTTGTAGCATCTTTTTTTACATGTGTTGAAAGCGAGTGGAAAACACAACTGTTCGGGTTCGGTAGGCAGAGGGCAAGCCAACCCTACCAGTTTAGTGCATCAAGCAGAGCAAAGCTCCGTGGTGTCACAAAGTAGTTTGCGTTTGCCAAAAGTGAATCACTTAGATCGTCATTCAAACCCTCTCTCACTAGGCATTGAAAAGAGAATGAACTTCCCATCCCTCTTTGGCCAGGTCCACACTACAGCCGAAGTTCGACTTAGGGAATGCAATTCCAGCTATGTAAAAAATGTAGCTAGAGTTGACATACGTTAAGCCAAGCTTCTGTACCATCCTCACCATGGGAGGGCCCATTGACTTCCCTTACTCCTCGCGAGGAGTAGGAGTTCCAGCATTGATGGGCGTGCCTTCAGCATTCAATTTAGCAGGTGTTTGGGTATGGGAGGGGGTGAGGGCTCTGCGGTGGGGTGGGGCCAGAAATGAGGAGTTCAGGGTTCTGGGGGGGGGATCTAGACTAGGGCAAAGGGTTGGGGTCCAGGAGGGGGTGCAGGCTCTGGGGTGGGACCAGAGATGATGGTTTGGGGGTACAGGAGAGGACTCTAGGCTGGAACAGGGAGTTGAGGTGTGAGAGAGGGTGAGGGCTCTGGGGGTGGGACCAGAAATGAGGGGTTCACGGTGTTGGAGAGGGGTCCGGGCTGGGGGGCAGGAGAGGGTGTGGGCTCTGGGGTGGGGCCAATGTCTGGCCTGCAGGAGTGGGATCGGGGCTGGGGCAGAGGGTTGGGGTGCAGGGAGTGGTCTCTGGGTGGTGTTTACCTCAGATAGCTCCTGGAAAGCTGCCAGCATTTCCTCTTTGCTCCTAAGCCAAGACACAACCAGGTGGCTTTGCACACCACCCCCGCCTGCAGACACCACCCCCTCAGCTCCCACTAGCCACAGTTCCATCCTGGCCCATGGGAGCTGCTAAGCTGGTGCTTATGGTCAGGCAGTGTGTACAGCCCTGTGGCCATCTCTCCTCCTAGGAGACAAAGGGAGATGCTGGCAGCTTCCCAGGAGCCACACAGGCCAGGTACGGAGCATGCCCATGCCACTGAGTTGGCGTTCAATGGCCTAGTTGGTAGTGCTGACTGGAGCCGGCAGGGTCTCTTTTCAACTAGGCATTCTGCTTGAAAACCAGATGCCTGGCAACCCTTTTGATACAACTGAATTATCGCCTGCTTAAATTAGAATTTTACTTCATGTCCCGAGGTTCACCTTCTTTAGCGCTAAAGGGGCAAAACAATTCCTGACCTCCTAGAGAAGATAATTGAGAAAAGGCTGCAGAAGAAAGATATGAAAAATTCAACTGATAATATCTAATCAATACTCCAGTTCCGAGCAGTCTGTAATACATGTGGGGGGGAAGGAGGGACAAAGCACTTTTCAGAACTACCTTTTTCACAGCAGATATAGCACATAAGCATCAGCAGGAGATGTCAGCATCATGAGAGTCCCCACTGTCAATACAATATGCCTCTTAAAGGGTTAATTATGAAACCCAAAACTAATGTCCCAGTGAGGGTTATGGGGCTTTCCCGGCATGTGTTTGAATTACCTGCCTCCCTCCTTCCTTCATTTCCACCTCAGGGGTCCTCTTCTCCAATATTTATATTTATAGGGATGGCAATGTTCAGTCGATTACACGATTAACTGATAAGCCTGGGTTTATTGGTTAATCTTATTGACTACACGTACTCTCCCCCTCCCCTTCCCCTTCCTCTTGCTGCCTCTGTGTCAGAGGCAGCAAGGGGTGGGGGGAGGCAGGAGCTGGTGCCCGTGGGCTGACTCCCCACAAGCTGGCTCCCAACGAGCACCGGATCCATGGAGCTGCCTCCCCTTCCCCCTCCCATGCGCTGGTTCCTCTATTAGAGGCAGCAGTGGGGGAGGCAGCAACAGCCCCTGTCTGTGACAGGCCCAAGCTCGCTGCAGACAGAGGTTGCTCCGTTGGATGCTGGCACAGCTCCTGTCGTGAAGAGCTCGGACCCCCTGTGGACAGGGGCTGCTGCTGCTCCACCCTGCTGCCTGTTTTTAAATTGGCTCCCCTCGTGGACCAGCTCCCGACTGCCACCTGATACAATTCAGGGTGGCAAAAGGGTCTCTGGGGGTGGGGCCGTGAGCGTACTGGAGACTATCAAATAATTGTGTAATCACTAAAATATTATGCAGTTAAACGATTATTCAATTATTCACTATCTAATATCCCTATATTCCACTTTTGGCCTTTTTGTTGCATCCTGCTCAGCTTCTAATATAGCCTCAGTGTCACCCCACCCCAGGCTTTATGAAAAATTGGCTTATGAATATGCATAATTCAAAGATGCTTTATGCAAAATGTATCTTGTAACATCTCAATTGTAATGTCACAACCTTCAGACTCTACATATCTTATTTTTGTGCATGTATCATTCTTGTAGGTGAAGCTAGAAATATGAACTGTGGATCTGTTTATAATTGTAAATGTGCTAATGAGGGCCATTACTGATACACCAGAAACTTAATGACTCAGTAGTCAAACCAACAACCTGTGAATAGTCTTGGATGTCCTGTAAGCGCAAACTGTGGTTGGTCCTAGAAAGACGTGACCACGCTAACTGGTACTGGAATCCATCTCAAACCCCCTGACGTTTTTCCAGGATGCCGAACAAAGGATTCCTGCCCTAGGGGAAAGTCTACTAAAGCAATGGGAAGCAATCAGCCTTTGTCTTTAGTTAGCTTTCAAAATTGCCTGGCCTGCCCTGAAAAGCTGTAGACCTAAGCCAGAGTAAAGATCAACTTGGGACTGAAATCTGATTTAAAGCTTTTACCTGAGACAAGACCAGCTGTTTACGGTAAGAATTTTCATGTTATGAGTTTTTTAGTGGATTAGAATAAACTAAGTGTTTTTTGCTCATTTTAATTTAGTAATTTACTTGGATCTGATTGTTTTCATTTGCAGCCACTTAAATCCCACTTTTTATACTTAATAAAAAAGCTTTTGTTTATTATCAAGCCCAGTATGAATAATGGTTCCAGGAGAGGGAAACAACCACTGTGCATATCTCTCTTTCATTGATAAAGTGAGCAGACTTTATGAGCTTTCCCTGTGTAAAACTTTTACACAGAGTAAGACAGATTTATTTGGGGTTTGGGTATCTTTAGGGGGCTGATTTTCTGGGGACTGAACCCTGACAGCTGAGCCTTATCACAGCTAAAGTGGATCGTGTCTGTGTTGCTCTGCAGGGGGGCGATAACCCCATCTCTGTGCCTTGTCTAAGGGAGACCAGAGGATCTGGCCCAGCAGACCAGGGTGGTAGGAAGCCTCAGAGTGCAGGAAAGTAGGTGTCAGTGGAATGATCAGCCCACCAGGAGACAACCCTAAAGAGACTTCTATGATTCACCCCGTCCTACTCACTGACTAAATACCAGGTTCCTAACCTTTCCCAATGGGAGATACACCAGGGTGCGTGGGAAGGAAGGAAGGAGATGGGTATGTGATCTGAGATAGAACTACTAGCTTGTGGGAGTATATAAAGATGCTGTGTCTGTATTATAGGTAGAGCTAGTAGCATCACTTATTACAAAGGTTGCCCGATATATCCTCGTAAGTTTTCAACTGCTTTGCTTATAAACTTCTCACAACTTTAAACTGTTTACGCTGAAATTGTCTGCCTCAAGCTGATTTTTTTTTAAACGTCAGCCAAAGCCATTCAGCCATTTCCAAAAGTGAGGCTAATGAAAAATATAATCTTTTGCCATGTTAAAAAATACTGGCAACCTTTTCTTTGACAAGTTCTCGGCCTCCACTACTTGTGCGAACACGAGACACACAGGCAATCTTAATTCTGACATTGCCCAAATTTTGACTTTGCAGCCCTAATAGTGTTAGCGTAACATAGTTTTTGTGCGTGCCATATGCATATACAAATAGAAGGGTAATACAAAGAGTGTCATCTACTGGCACAAAAATAAGCAGAATTGTTCACAAGTTCTAAATCCCAAGTTAATAGGCTCAATAAGATTGTTCTTATGCACTACAAATGACTTCTTGAGTCCCAGACTGCAATATTATGAAAGAAGTTCTGTAATGGCCAAACAATAGCAGGGAGGTGAAAGGCCAGTGCAGGGTTTGCAACAAATTTCTCATGGTGGAAGAAATAATTGATCATCCATGAAGCAAGTTAGGCATGAACTACCATATGGTGGAAATCAAGTACTACTCACCATAGTTGATTACTATGTGGATTATTGGGAAATCAATCTCTAACTTACAACAGCTGCCTCTTTCATTTAATGCTGCAAGTTCAGCTTGCTCAACACAGAATTCCAGACGTGATGGACCTCAGTTTCCCTGTTGTGAATTTGCAGCAGTGGCAGCATTGTCAGAGTTTGAACATGCATTCTCTCCACGTCAAAGCAGAAGCAACCCATAAAGATTGCCAAGAAGGCCAACTGAGATAATTGAAGACCCATTAACAATGATACTGGACTGCAGCGATACATCACAGATGGCAGCAGCCCAGTTCAGTGTCTCCTGTCTTACAACACACAGATTCTGCTGACACAATACGGTGCTCAAGAATCATAATTCCTGGAATGTGACCTGTCAAACTTGTCATCAGCATTGCAAATGGCCACTTGTGTGCAATATAGAGCTGGTAGCACACAATAACCCAGCAATATATATGTGTGTGTGAGAAAGAGAGAGAGAAAGACAGAAAGAAAAACCTTTCATTTAAACCTCCTAGGACTAGAGGTGTAGCGAGGGTGTTATGCGCCTGGGGGCAAAGACAAAAGTTGTGCTCGCTGCTGCCACGTGGCGGGGCCCCAAACATGGCGCATGGCTGAGCCCGACCCTGAGAGGACAGGGGGAGAGCTTGTACCACATCTTCCCTCATCCCCTCCAGTTTTGGGCCTGGCCCCCGCATACACTAACCCGCCAACGGAGATGGAAGAGGGTCGGGCTGGGGATGGAAAGGTGGAGAGGAGGCTCCAGCTGGCAGGCGGAGGAGAAGCAGGCAAGCCGAGGGATGACAGGGGGAGGAGAGGGGACTAAATTGTCGCCCCCCCCAGCATGGTGCCCAGGAGCAACTGCCCCCACCCGCGCCCCTCCCTGCTATGTCACTGCCTAGGACATTGCTTTTTAATCTTTTTTCATTTGCAGCCTCATAAAAAATTTTCAAATGGAAGTGTGGACCCCTTTAGAAATCTAAGTCTGCAGACCCCCAAGCGTTCACGGACCACAAGTTTGAAAACCACTGTCCTAGCAGAATCTCCACCACCATTACCCAACTAGGGAGAAGGAAATATCTTGTTTTATGTTTATACAGCATAAAACCATAATGGAATATTGATCCTGATTTGGGCCACTGATTGGTTCTGTAACATACATAAAAAGGAAGAAGATAAAAATGGTACAGTGATTACATGGACAGTAAACGTAAAGATATTCTACACATTTGTGTGTACCAGTGATACACATTCTCATCACTTGGCTAAAAAAAGCTGATTGATTAATACTGGAAGTTGAATGTAATATTGAGAAATCATGAAAACGCTGTGGGCCTTATATGATTACAGTATTTAGCAGTTTTATACTTGTCAGCTTTATGGAGCTAGTTCTGATTTACACTTGTGTCAGTCACAGCAGAATCAGAGTCCCTATGGGTATGTCTACACTAGCCACCCTAGTTTGAACTAGGGTGGCTAATGTAGTCATTCGAACTTGCAAATGAAGCCCGGGATTAAAATATCCCGGGCTTTATTTGCATGGTCCTGGACGCCGCCATTTTTAAATGCCCGATAGTTCTAACTCCGTGCCCGCGGCTACATGCGGCACGGGCTAGGTAGTTTGAACTAAAGCCCCTAATTAGAACTACCGTTACTCCTCCTGCAATGAGGAGTAACGGTAGTTCTAATTAGGGGCTTTAGTTCGAACTACCTCGCCCGAGCCATGTGCAGCCGCGGGCAGGGGGTTTGAACTACTGGGCATTTAAAGATGGCGGCGCCCAGGAACATGCAAATAAAGCCCGGGATATTTTAATCCCGGGCTTCATTTGCAAGTTCGAATGACTACATTAGCTACCCTAGTTCGAACTAGGGTGGCTAGTGTAGACATACCCTATTTGAGTAATATACAGAGCATTTGTTCACTACGTAGAGGGCACTTTTGCAGAACAACTGAAACTGCAGCTCCAACTAAAAAAAAAAACTATCTAGCTAGGGTTTTCTTCATTTTTAGCTGAGAATAACAACGACTTCAACAGAGGGCATTCACAATCAGCTGCAAGTTAATGGCCCTCAACTACATCACAACCCATCCAATTCCTCCCAGCTGGTCATTAATCCGCAGGAAATGCCGTATCCCTCGATTATGATTGCCTTTGACTTTTCATACATGCCAAATGTACATACTGCACTAGTAGAATGTTAGAACTCCTTTAGGCCATTCTGATCTACAAAAAAGTACACTGTATGCATTGTAAAGAAATACATGTGCTCCCTCCCTTTATGCAAATTCTCCTTCAAGTTTCTTGGGTAAATAAGACAAGATTTATAACCAACTCAGTTTGCCTTTTTACATTTTTTATATAATATTTTAAAAATTTTGGATTGCAAGAGAGGCTTAAAATAACAGTCTCTCTGAAAAGTATTGCTAATCCCAAACATTGAGATTCATGAGTCAGACCCTGTGAAGGGGTATGCATACCCTGCGCTAGAACAGGAGGGGTGAAAACCCTGTGGATGAAAGAAGTTCCGCCCTGTCAACCAGACTGGGCATGCTCCAAGGGCTGGGGCAGCATAGAAGGCAAGAAGAAGCTCAGTCCGGGCTGGCCAGCAAAGGAGAAGGACCTCCAGCCAAAGCTCTGGATCTGCAACGGCCAGTGATACAGACAGTGGGAACTGAAGTTCCAGGAGACTCCTGCTATTTAGCCCCAGTAAGAAGCTGTTGCCGGGGCACTGGGGGCTACGTCTAGACTACATAGCTCCGTCGACGGAGCCATGTAAACTAGTTTACCCGACATAGTCAATGAAGCGGGGATTTAAATAATCCCCGCTTTGTTAAAATAAAAATGGCCGCTGCGCTGTGCCGACAATCAGGTGATCCAGCCCAGCGCGGTAGTCTAGACGCGGATTGGCCGACAAGGGAAGCTTTTGTCGACCACTCCTGTAAACCTCGTTTCACGAGGCATAAGGGAGCGGTCAGCAAAGGCTTCCCTTGTTAACCAATCCACGTCTAGACTGCCACACTGGGCCGGATCACCTGATTGTCAGCACAGCGCAGCGGCCATTTTTATTTTAACAAAGTGGGGATTATTTAAATCCCCGCTTCATTGACTATGTCGGGTAAACTAGTTTACATGGCTCCATTGACGGAGCCATGTAGTCTAGATATACCCTGGGAGACCAAGCCGCTATGTGAGAAGACGCCTCAGCAGCACCAGTAGGAAGTGACTCAGGGAGGGTGCAGGAGCAGCCTCTCCTACCCAGGAATACTCGGTGTGTTGTGGCCGGATTCCCCACTGAGGGAACGGTGGACTGATCTACCGCTCACAGAGCCCTGGGTTGGACCCAGTGGAGCAAGGTGAGGCTGGATTCCCCTACTGTGGTTCTAACAACTAATCCTACTGACTCTGGCCATTGGGCCATTCTGCCCTGCAACTGCCCTGCATTCTGCCAGGGGTGGTTTACAGACTCTTGCTATGTCTATACTGCGTCCTTCTTCTGCAAAAGCTTATGCAAATGAAGCACGGAGTAGAATATTGCTGCACTTCATTTGCATAATTATTAGGGGGCGTTTTTGCGCAAGAGGCTTTTGTGCAAAAAGGGGCTGTGTAGATGGCTCCTTTCTGAGCAAAACCCCCTTCTTGCACAAGAGCTGTTCTTCCTGAAAAAATGAGGAAGAGCAGCTCTTGCGCAAGAGGAGGTTTTTGCACAAAAAGGAGCCGTCTACACAGCCCCTTTTTGCGCAAAAGCCTCTTGCGCAAAAATAGCCCCTAATTATGCAAATGTAGAGCAGCAATATTCTACTCTGCACTTTATTTGCATAAGCTTTTGCAGAAGAAAGGTTCAGTACAGACGTAGCCTCTGGCTACTAGGCCATACTGCCCTGATCCAAGGGCTGCCTATCAACTCTGGCCATTGGGCCATTCTGCCGAGACAAGGATGACTTACAGACTCTGGCTGCTAGGTCGTACTGCCCTGAGCCCAGGGCTGCTTACAGACTCTGGCCATTGGGCCATTCTGCTTACAGACTCAGTGTTACCCAGAGACAAAAGGGATATTTATAGACTAGAGATGGCCAACTAATCTCTGGCCAATCGGGCAGCGTCCTCACCCCAGAATAGTCTCACTCTTGTGATGGGGTGTGCAGACGCTGCCACAGACTCCAATAAATTATGAGATTGAGGGTTTTTTTTAAACTATACTGTGTGCTTGGGTTGGTCTTGATTTTTGAACTCTGCTCCGTATACCCCTACATGAGTGTGAGAGACACAATGAGTGCTGCCAGCTCCTCCAGATTATTAAGTAAAGTGATTTTTGCCTTTTACTGGAGGAACTCTCATGGGCTGCCAGATGGAACGGAGCTTCCCGCTTCTTCCCAGTCCCCACAATTTTAATTACCTTGTTTCCCCTCAGCCTCACATCTGTCCACTCACCTGCTGCCCAGCAATTAATGCTGACCCCAGCTCCCTCATCATAGCTATCTCCAAGTCCCCACCCTCACCGCACTTCCATTCGGCCTGCAGCTCCTTGGGTTCTTCTCACCCATGTCCCAGGCCTGAGGGACAACTGCAGTGATGTCCCCCTTCTTAGGCCTGGTGCTGGAGAAATGGAGAATGGATGGGGTCAGAGCAGAGCAGACTCACCGTTCAGAGGAAGGGAGGAGAGAGCAAAACAACCGGGCTCATTTGGATCCCTCCTCTCCTCCTGAGAGAATAGGGTTGGCTCCTTAATAGTGTGGGGGGGGGGGAGGGGGAAGGATTAGAGCTCCGCTGGCTGCCTACTGAAACTCTGATTGGCTGATCTTCTGCAAAAGCTGGGCACATGGGGAAGGCAGCCAGATAAAGGCAGTTGTGATATCATGACATTGGCCTAAATTGTGCAACTCACAAAGAGATCCCTAAAAATGGATGATTGTGTGCTGTTTGTTACCACCTCTGTTCAAGGACTGGCCTACACAGTGTAAATGCACACGTTATTATGAGAAAATATCCTGCAACAGGAGGCTTAGAGGGCTGGGTGGCCTAGTGGTTGGCACACCTGATTTCTAGCCCCTTGCTTCTCTGGCGGAGGTGACTTAGTTCTTAAGGCAGTGTGGTAGGGTGTTCTAGATCTCCCCTGCTCCACTAGGTCACAACCATGAACCACTGAACAGGGATCTCCCAGCAGACAGTCTAAAGTCACTGCTCTAGACTATTTCCTGCTGCTGTCCTTAAGTCTGAGGCATGGTCCCGACAGTCCAAACAGTTCATAGTGGCTTAACTCAAGTAGCGCCCCCTTGTGGACCTTGACCAGCATCCTGACACAGCTTCAGGCTCCTCCATATGGGGCAGCTGTAGGTTTGACAGGGTTTAACTTCACAGTATATCTATATTTCAGTAGTCTCCCTCGGTCAAGGACACAGTGTTTCTTCCCTAGGGGCTATTCCAGCTGTCAAACTCCTAGTGATGCTCTGTTCCGATAGGGAGGCAGCTAGTTCCTGCCTCTTTGCCAGTCAGCCCTGAGCTACGTTCTCTCCTTTTCTTCTCCTGCTGCCAGGCCTACCATTGGCTACAGCTGGCGTGAGGTTTCTTGGCTTCATCACATTGATTTTTTCCTTCAGTGGGAAACTGACCTGCCCAAAAAACTACCACTGATCAGAGAGTCAGAGGGACAGTATTCACAAACATGTGGCTTTAGGTCATCCAGAATTATTTCAATTTAGGGTGAGTATTACATCAGTATATCAATGCCCCATTGTAATTTGACAACAGTTGAATTATCCACTAAGTAAAGCACTGCCACACCGAGATTAGTCCAAACCAACTGTGAACAATGGAAGCCAAACAATAGTGAACAAATAATTGTATGCATAGACTGCTATCAGCACAGAGATAAGGGTGATAGTGGAGGACAATAACAGAGCAATATTAGAGAAAGAAAGGTCTTACAAAGATTGTGAGATATATTTTTAGCACCATGGCTAGAAATTGTACAATAGATAGAAGATAAGAATCCCTGTCCAAAAGAGCACACTATATACTAAAATATTTCCATCCAGCATTCCTGCTTCTTTCATGGACCACTTTATTAGTATTTTATTCATTTAGAACCAGAGCCAAAGCCTATTGAAGTCAATGGAATCAACACACTAACTACAGGGAGCTTTAGATCAGAGTAAAAATATAATTACTTTTTATTATTTGGTATGTCCATTACCATCCTTGTTTCACATTTTGACTTATGGAACAGCTACTTAAAATTGTATTCCTTTTCCTAGACATTTGCATAGGATCAAGGTGGCCATTTAAAGCATTATTGTCTGCTTTGATTTTTCATTCTTGTATGTAAATAGCTATTTGGATTTTTAATAACATATATCTAAGGGTATGTCTACACTACAAAGTTAATTTGAACTGACAGATGTTAGTTCGAATTAACTTTGATAGGCACTACACTAGCAAACCGCTAGTTCAAACTTAATTCGAACTAGCGGAGCGCTTAATTCGAACTAGGTAAACCTCATTCCACGAGGACTAACGCCTAGTACGAATTAAGTAGTTCGAATTAAGGGCTGTGTAGCCACTTAATTCGAACTAGTGGGAGGCTAGCCTTCCCCAGCTTTCCCTGGTGGCCACTCTGGGCACCACCAGGGAAACTCTTCTGCCCCCCTCCCGGCACCGGAGCCCTTAAAGGGGCACGGGCTGGCTACGGTGCCCGTGCCAGGTGCAAGCCTGCCAGCACCCAGCCAGCAGACCCTGCACCTGGCACGGCACGAACCAGCCACCCTCTGCCACCCAGCCCTCCGCCTCTTCCTGGGACCAGGTTGGCGGCTCCCGGGAGCCTGCCCAGGTCCGCAAGAGGCGGGCGCCCACCTGGTCTAGTGCAGACATCGTGGACCTCATCCACGACCTCCGCATTAGGCACAGGAAAGTGGCCATCTAGGGCAGGATAGCTGCCAGCCTGGCCACCCAGGAGCAGGTGTGCATGAAAATTAAAGTGGTCCAGTGAGACCCCCGACCCTGAGCCCTGAGTTTAGAATTGCCGTACTACGCTAGACCAAAGGTCCATCTAGCCCAGTAGCCTGTCTGCTGACAGCGGCCAACACTAGGTACCATGGAGGGGATGGACCGAAGACAATGACCAAGCCATTTGTCTCATGCCATCCATCTCCAGCCTTCCACAAACAGAGGCCAGGGACACCATTTCTACCCCCTGGCTAATAGCACTCCATGGACCCAACCTCCATCACTTTAGCTCACTTCTCTTTAAACTCTGTTCTAGTTCTAGCCTTCACAGCCTCCTGCAGCAAGGAGTTCCATAGGTTGACTATTTGCTTTGTGAAGAAGAACTTTCTGTTATTACAGGCAGTCCCCTAGTTACGCGGATCCGACTTATGTCGGATCCGCAGTTACGAACGTGGCCCTCCCTCTCCCTGGTCTCCAGCAGACCAGGGAGAGGAAGCAAAGCGGCGGAACACACGGGCAGCGGACAGCCCAGACGCGTCTGGGTTGTCCGCTGCCCGTGTGCTCTGCGGCTTTGCTCTGCTTTGCTCCCCGTCCCCCTGGTCTGCAGACCAGGGGGACAGGGAGCAAAGCGGCGGGACATGCGGGCAGCGAACAGCCCTGGGCTGTCTGCTGCCCGCGTGTTCCGCTGTTTTGCTCCCCGTCCTCCTGGTCTGCAGACCAGGGGGACGGGGAGCAAAGCAGAGAAAAGCCGCGGAGCACGCGGGCAGCGGACAGCCCAGTAGGAAAAGCCCCGTTCGTAACTGTGGATCAGACGTAACTCGGGGACTGCCTGTATTCCCACTAACTTCAAAGGGAGCCCTCATACAGTACATAATAGACATATGACAACAGCCGTGCTAAGAGCTACCGTGTGCACTGAAATGGAGAAATATGCCCATCAACATGTACAATTTAGCCTACAATCACCTTTGTGTGCGGAAAAGTCTCAGAGGGGTCACTGCGTTAGTCTGTAACTTTAAAAGCAATGGAGTAGTCCTGTGGCTGCTTAGAGACTAACATATAGAGAGAGAGAATCACGAGCTTTCATGGGTAAAACCCACTTCCTCAGATGAACTGGATGTGTGAGAGACATTCTGGATGTCATATGGAGAGGGGTAAAAGGCATGGCGACACAGCATTTTGGACTAGCAGGGCTCACACCAGCATGAGCAAGGCAGGCAGATGAAAAGAATCCTGTATTTATTTTTTTCATGTTATTTAATGTGTTATTTCATGTCCTAATACTTTATAGTTTTTGGGTGCTTCTGTGTATCTTCTTATTAAATTAGACCAGTGTTTCTTAAACTATGTTCTGTGGAACGCTGGTGTTCTGTGAACAACTCACAGGTGTGCCGTGACCTCTTCTTTGTTTTTGTTACTTCTTTGGGGTTTTTCGTGTGACAAAAAAAAATTTTTTTTTGAAGAAAATTGTCATAGGTGTTCCAACGGTATTTTCTAATTAAGGAAGTTTTTCTGCTTTTTCCAGCAACTAACGGAAGCCCGTTTGGGCCATGCAGCAACCGCATTTTGGCCTGACCTCCCGAGGTCTTCCTGGTTACTCCCCAGCTTTTTTTTGGCTCGACAAATTTTTATCAAACCCTAAGTGTTCTGCATAAAAAATATTATTGTTTGGTGTTCCGTGGTCTCAAAAAGTTTAAGAAACACTGAATTAGAGAGATTGTAAAGCTTCTGGAGGGGTATCTTCGCATTTGGCATTTACAACAGTCGGGCTCCAGTCTATGACTGGGGTTCCTACTTACAGATGATACCAAACTGGGTGGGGTTGCAACTTCTTTGGAGGATAGGGACATAATTCAAAATGACCTTAGCGAGTTAGAGAAATGGTCAGAGGTAAACAGGATGAGGTTTAATAAAGAGAAATGCAAAGTGCTCCACTTAGGAAGGAACAATCAGTTCCATACATACAAGATGGGAAGCAACTGTCTAGGGAGGAGCATGGCGGAAAGGGATCTAGGGGTCATAGTGGACCACAAGTTGAATATGAGTCAACAGTGTGATGCTGTTGCAAAAAAAGCAAATATGATTCTAGGTTGTATCAACAGGTGTGTTGTAAGCAAAACTCGTGAAGTCATTCTGCCGCTCTACTCTGCACTAGTTAGGCCTCAGCTGGAGTACTATGTCCAGTTCTGGGCGCCACATTTCAAGAAAGATGTGGAGAAATTGGAAAGGGTACAGAGAAGAGCGACAAGAATGATTAAAGGTTTAGAGAACATGACCTATGAAGCCAGGCTTCATGAACTGGGCTTGTTTAGTTTGGAAAAAAGAAGATTAAGGGGGGACATGATGGCGGTTTTCAAATATCTAAAAGGGTGTCACAAGGAGGAAGGAGAAAATTTGTTCCTCTTGGTTACTGAGGACAGGACAAGGAGTAATGGGCTTAAAGTGCAGCAGGGGAGGTTTAGATTGGACATTAGGAAAAAATTCCTAACTGTCAGGGTGGTCAAATATTGGAATAAATTGCCAAGGGAGGTGGTGGAATCTCCCTCTCTGGAGATATTTAAGAACAGGTTAGATAGACATCTGTCAGGGATGGTGTAGACGGAGCTTGGTCCTGCCTTGAGGGCGGGGGGCTGGACTCGATGACCTCTTGAGGTCCCTTCCAGTCCTATTATTCTATGATTCTATAAGAATGGCCGTACTGGGTCAGACCAAAGGTCTGATGACAGTGGCCAGCACCAGGTGCCCCAGAGAGGGTGGACCGAAGACAATGATCAAGCGATTTGTCTCCTGCCATCCATCTCTAGCCTCTACGATATAATGCACAGAACTAATTCACAATGTGATAAGCATCCAACTCCCTATTCCTTTAGGATGAAAGTGTAACACTGACGAGCAAAACCAAACCTGGGACCTCTGGAGTTCATGAATGAGCCTTTACCACTTGAGCTAAAAGCCATGGCTCTCAGCTAACACTGTAGAGCAGACTCATTATTCTCTTTGTAAATGGTCTAAGTGCCACTACAGGGACACCACACCAATAGGTGTGTGGGTTGCAAAAGCACATATTGTCATGTCACAATCCCATAACCAATTTTGCCTCAGTAAAAATGCTGTGGACCTTTTGTAAAAGGGGATTTACAACAGACAGTGGGCTACAGGATGGAATGTTTCCTCCCTCCAACTGGGAGTGAGCGCAGGACAGCTGTTCCTTGGCAGCTTCTTCAGACCCTGAACTCAGGCAGTGGCAACTCACATACGTGGTTTTGGCTGTGACAAAGCCACATAAAAAACTGGTACAAGTGTGAGGTAAGGGTGAAGTGCCCTTGTGAAGCAGCAGAACCCCTAATCGATTGCACACGGCAACTCGCCAAAGAGTGATTTGAGAACAGCTCTGAAAAGATGAAAAGAACTCTTCAGACGGGCTAGGCTTCAGCATGCCTTTGTGTTCAGCTTCCAATATAGCCATCCAACAAAGGGGCACAAGATACTATCTCCCCAAGTGCGTAATGAAACTCATATTTGCGTTTCAGGAAAGGCCGACAAGTGTCGGGGCAGAAAATGCTGCTGCGTTGCCTATTCAGTTGTTAAGCAGCTCACATCTCTGTTTACCTTCACAAAATGACGCACGTTCCTACTGCTCAGCTCCGTTCATCTGGAAACCAAAGGCTCCTTCAAGATAAAATAAATTGTTCTTCTAGCAGTGCCAAGGGGGTGATTTAATACAGTTTGGAGAGTTCTCAATTCAATTTCACACCCCTGTGATTGTACCAGCCCCCCTCCACCTAATCAACCCGTTGTGGCTTGGATTTTTTTTTTCTGTACAACAGTATGAATTGATACAGTAGAAAAGCAAAAGGACTTTCATGTCTGAAGCTTTCTGAGAGTACAGACACTGTACCAAGCATGATCACTTTCATAAAACTGTTTTAAAAGGGGCCAACTAGCTGGTCAAGTGCACAGCTGGAACAGGCTTGCTAGTCGCATTGCTAGTGTAACTCACACACCTGCTGGGTATGGTTCACTGCTCCATGCCGTGGTGCTTAAAGCACTTACAGAGAGAAAGAGAGAAAATGAGTTTTCTCTACAACCTTAGCACAGCACCAGCTGACTTTGTAGCTCAAGCTCTAGAGCATGAGTTCCCAAACTGGGGGTGCGTGCCCCCCGGTGGGGGGGGGGAGTGAAGAAATTCCAGGGGGAGTGCGAGGTGACCCAGCCCACCCTTAAGTTTTGCTGCCCTGGTCAGTTCTTTTTTTTTTTCCTCAACAAGTTTTACTGCTATTTTTTGGGGGGGAGGAGGGGTTCTCAAAAATCAAAAAGGGGGTGTGATGCTGAAATTTTGGGAACCACTGCTCTAGAGCCTCATGCACTGAGTTCCAGAGGTCCCAGGTTCTGTTCTACCTGTCAGAGTTACACTAGCATTGGAAACATGGAATGTTTTGTACAGCTGGCTTTTTTGCCTCTCCAGGAAGCCGCATCAGATTCTGTGCCTGAAAACCGTTGCATTGCACTCCTCAATTCTGCTGTAAGATCCCTTAGGCTGACAAGGGGAAAAGTGAGCATGGGTCTGTGATGGAGCTAATGCACCCCCAGAATTCAATGTTAGTAACCTTATTTTTTGTGTCAGGAAATCCTCCACAGGTTAAAATGGGTAGCATCTTGAAAAACTAAACTGAGCATCAAGGCAAGAGAAAAAGTGCTCGAAGGCTGCCATTATGGAAGGAGCATCCGTTCTGGTGCAAGTCCAAACAATAATGGCTAGATAATGTACCTAGTAAACTCTGATTGGCATTTCAATATATCTCCCTATCCTCATCCAATAACGAACCTATTATAGTGCTGGCGCTACATCTGGCTCTTCTGTTGGAAGAATTTGAATCCAGCTCATAAAGGCTTGTCAAACAACTCGTAATACGAAGAAGGATTGCTCTCCCCTTATGTAGCCTGTTTTGAGATGAGAAATTGAAAGACTGCTATTATCCTAATCAACAGACAGTTAAGGAAGAAACTGGCTTAATGAAGTGGTAGTTGGCTGCCCCTGGAAAAATAAGGCTAGGAAAAGTAACAAGGATGAATCCTGGGAGAGTAGAGGATGAATCCTGAGATAACCTTAGGCAAGAAAACAGAGTAATTGAACACAAAATGATCTATTGTGAGTAACCATATAAAAGATCTTCAGATTCATAATACTAAAGCCTGGGGAAAAGAACTACAATCACAATAATATCTGGCACTTTTATTACCACATTCATGTCAATGAGCATCACAAAACTTACATTTAGCTTCGTGGTTCCTTTGTGAGCCAAGTCCAAGTTCTTGGTGCTTATCTTTAAAGCACACTATCGCCTAAGCCCAGAATAGCTAACAGGTCACCTAAAGTTCCGAGACAACAGCCATGATTGACAATTACACTCCTCTGGCAAAACAGAACTCTCCCCATAAGGATAAGTCTAAACAGCTGAGTCCAGCGTGGGCTGCAAGTTGTTTAACTGCAGTGTAGATGTTTGGAATCCGAACTCTGGGATCCTCTACTTATGCAGGATCTCTATCAATATCAGTGATACAGGATCAGGCTTATGGGAATGAAATGCTAAATACCAGGAAAACAGGCTCAAAAGAAAACTACAAGCAGAAGAATGTTGTTTTGTGGCTGCACTGCTATTTTATAAGCTCACCAGGAACTGCAATGTTATGAACACACCCTAAATATGCGCTACTCATTTTCAGGCTTTGTCGCTCCATTCAGACAAGAAAGATACACTGAGGAAAAACCATGGAACAGTTTAAAAAGAAAAGCTTGGCTTGCTCATTCCTGATTTATTGTTCTATCCAACGTGATTCACATTTGTATCATTTCAGCGGTTTTCCCAATCACAGTCATGCGGGAAAGCTCAAGTGACCAACTGCAAATAACTGCACCAGCACAATTAAAAAAAGATAGTGCCTACCTGCTTGAAATTTGAAAGGCCAAACCAAAACACACTGAAGGTACCCTCTGCAAAGTCAGACAGCGGACAGAATTCATCTGCTGTTATACTGATAGTATTTACTACTACAGCTCAATTCCCAGGAGGATTCTACAAATACTTTCCAAACATTTATTAATCCTCACAAATGCCCTGCTGAAGTAGGTTCAAGAGGACACGTGACCAGTTATCTTGTTCTCACAAGACATGCCACGATGAGAGACACCGCGCGGAAGTCCAGCCTCTGAGAGAACTGGGGCTGACTAGAAGCAAGGTTTCAGACTCTTTGGGAGTCATAGTCAGGTTGCTGAGGTAGAAATTGCACTGCCCAGGCTAAGTGTGACACTTCCTTTGCTCCAGCACTTCACAGTTTAATCACAGCAGAAAAGCTTCCTATAAACAGAGACAAAGTCATTTCATTGTCCCGTCAGTTCCTTCCTTAAAACTCTCCTTTGTCGTCAGACTTACAAAAGGCCAGACCATGGTTAGGCACCTGTTCTGCTGTGACCACTGCCTACTATTCTTTCATGGTTTCCTTGTGCTCCCCAGTCTGTCTGTGTCCATTTATCTTCTCTTATACTTGGATGGTAAATTCCTCAGGCAGGCACTACCTTTTTGCTGTGTTTTTACAGCATCCCTCACTACAGGTTTGAGATGGGGCCTCCTTGATGCAAAATAAATATTCAATAAAATAAATAGTAATAATAATAGATCAATAATGAACTCTCCAGAGAAAGTGAGTAGATGAGTCTGCTTTATTATACCAGGAAGGACAAACAGTGCAAGTATATTCTAAACACAACTGGAAACAGGATAAACTAATTTCACATACGGTTAAACTAAGGCAGCGTTTTAAAAACGTGGGTCGCAGGGCCACCAGGGTAAGCCTCTCGTAGGCCTGCTCTGCTTGGTTTACTTCAAGTGTCCACAGCCACAGAGCCTCACGGCTCCCTTTGGCTGCGGTTTGCCTTAGGGGAGCTTGGCTGGAAACGGTGAACCACCGCCAATGGTAGCCATGAGGCTCTGTGACTACCGACTCGTTAAGTAAACAAAATGATGCAGGCCTGCCAGTGGCTTACCCTGGCAGCCCCACAACCAAAGTTTGAAAAATGCTGAGCTAAGGCAGTCGCTCCCAACCTTTTTGAGCATATGGACCCCTTTTCAATCTATTAACATTTTACAGACTTCCCTCTCCCTCCCTCCCCCCGCCACAAACAATATAGCTGTGCCTGAAGCCTGCATGTCCCTCAGCCCACTCTGCTTCCTGAGTGGTATCCCCCATCCCTCAGCTGAGCTGAGAGGCTCCGTGCCGGTAGCCAGAAAGTCTCTCAGCCCGCACTGCTTCCTGAGCCGCTGAGCTAAGGCATAGCTGATCAAAAATCATGTATTGGGAAGGGGCAAGGGATGCGTGGAAAAGAATTCCATCCTTTTCCAAAAGGTGGGAAGGAAATGATATGGAACAAGGCAGTAGTCTCCTTCCTGCTTTAAACAGAACAGCTTTTGCAATACTGGTACAGGTTGAACCTCTCTAGTCCAGAACTCTCTGGACCAGAAATATCCATCGTCCAGAATGATTTTAGTTAGTCGGATGTCCACTTTTCATGGGTGTGGCCAAGTTTCCTGTGATCCCATAAAGGTTGTTTACAGTCACCAGTCCTGGCTCGCAGTGTTCTTTGCTGTGATTTAGCTCTAATTTACCCAGTAAGCAGTGAAAGTGTTGGCAATGCTGCTAGACAATACTGATCTCCTGTTGTCCAGAAAATTCTCTGGTTCGGCACTGGTTAGGTCCTGAGGGTGCTGGACTAGAGAGGTTCAACCCGTACCTCGCATGAAATACAGAGCTCTTTTTAGGGCCCATTCCTAAAGTCCTTGGGTTGGTTTCTCCTCTCACATCAATAGGTGTAGAGCTGGAATAATTCTCCACAATAATTGGATTGCACAAATGCAACGCCGCTGCAAGATTAGAATTAGCTCCCTGTGATGGGGTGTTAACCCCCACATTAGCGTCGGAGGCATTAAGGAACCTGAGAAGGGACCATTTAACTGGATAGGCCACAGCTAAGGGGAATTAGGTGGCCTAAGTAATCCCCTGAATAATGATGGAACTGAGCTGAGCAGGAATAGGCAGGGCTAGGACAAAGCCAGAAAGCTGGCAGCAGAAAGGGGCAGCAGTGCAGGAGTCTGTAGCCACTGTCTGGACATCAAACAAGAAAGAAGGAAACCTAATTCACCAAAGGGTGGTGTGTGAGGTCTCTATCAAAAGCCAGTAGCCCACTGGTCATTATAATCGCTGTAAAGTGTTTTTACGGAGAACATTTAAGGAGTTGTGTGTCTACACTGAAAACTGTGCTTTTGAAGCCTTGCAGTTAAGGTAGGTGACTAGGAAGTGAGTAGGGATGTAAAATCCCAGTTAATTAGTTAACCCAGTTAAATGTTAGGTTAACCCAATGTTTAACCAGTTATCCGACTAATGGGATCCAGGTGGGGCACCACTTCCGCCTGGCTGAAGCAACCCCCTTCCCCCCCAGACCATAGGGTCCTGCTCCCAGCCCTGCGTGAGGGCCGAGGCTGCTGGTGGCTCCCAGTCCCACTCATAGCAGCCCCCATCCACGGCAGGCCGGGCTCCCCATAGACAGAGGCTTCACTGAATGCTTGCAGGGCGCCTGGGCTTGCCAGACAGGGACTGCTCCGGACAAGATCAGTCCTGGTTGGCCCCCCTGTGTGGCTGGAGCAGCCCCACTGGTTACCGGTTAATCAGAACCAGTAAACCTTTCACACCCCTAGAAGTGATATACCTCATGCCTGAAGAGAACATCTCGGAGGTTAAAGCCCTGTGCAGGTTCAAATTTATATCCGCGATTATAAATCTGTATCTGTGGAACCACAGGGCTCTCCCAGTATGGCTGTATTGTTCCCAACCTCACCGACAGCTATACCTGGTCATGCTCTTGTACTCAAGCAGCACGCATGCCCCTAGACAGGAGACACAGAGAGCTATGTGGAAGGGACGTGGCAGGGCTGGTTCCGCAGATACCAATTTGCATCCATGGCTATCTGCATCTGCAGCTATCAATCTGTATTGGCGCAAGGTTCTATCTGAGGTAACAGACACCTATTTCCCTGTCTGGCCTTTATGTACTGTCCGCTTTATGTACTGCTGGCCTGTTTGCATACTGAGCTGGAGCGAATGGGGTGACTGTGAAATTAACAAGGGCCTGTCTACACTAGGAAATTATTTTGAAATAATGAAATTTGAAATAATATCTCCCGAAATAACTATTTTGAAATAAGCTTAATCCCCAAGGAAAGCTGAAGTACAGATTTTGAAATAACCAGCCCATTATTTCAAAATAACAGGCTTGAGAGTATGGATGCTCTGCATATTATTTCGAAATAAGGGGGGGTTATTTCAAAATAACTCCCTAGTGTAGACCAGGGCCAAGAGAGAATTTCCTCAGAAAGAAACAAACAGCAGGGGGTGTCCAGTTTATGGATAAAGACAAAGAACAGGGCTGGTGTATGTAGGAGAGCAAGAGACACACTGAACCTCCACCGAGGAGGGAAACTGATAACATGTCTCATGGAAGAACAGTTAGGGCTTGCCTGGTTGTACAATGCAGCAAAGATTTTGGGTGTCCAATTCTTTACTAGACATGAGAGTATCTCATTAAGTCTAAACTGTATGTTTTTTATTTTTATGTAACCATTTGTTTCCAATACTCCTACTCGCTATTCCTTGGATCTTTGTGCATTGTTAATTAAACTTTTACTTGATTTCACTATATACAAATCTAAATGCTGTGAGTTAAGTGGAATAGTGAGCGGAGGTGGAATTGGTGTGCTGGGTGTCCTGCTTCTTTGAAAGCTGTAAATCACTGTGCAAAGCTGATGGACCCTAGTAGTCATCAGGTGGGACTGAACCTGTGACCTGAAGGGCCAAAGCCATGTGCCTCTACCACATGAGCAAAAAGCCAACTTGCTCTCAACAAATGTTGTAGAGCAGACTTCACTCTCCATTGTCAGTGGTCTCGGTGCCTCTGGGTTACAGGTAAATGCTGAACTGTCCAGTAGACCTGGGTTACATATGCCAGGGTGATGTTCCAAGGTTGCTGTGTGTCTATTGCTAACCTGCAGAGAATGAGGCCTGTGATGACCAAGAGGGGAGTAATTGTGCTGCTGGTAGCCAGTGGAGTTGGTGAGCTGATCCCCAGTGGGCACAGACAGTGCTTCCACACACCAAGGGCAAATGTCAGTGAGATGCCTGATAAGTCAAATACCCCTGGGAAGATCACAATGTGCAAGGCAGCTAAGTGCACACATGCTACATGTTGAGCGAACGAGTAAGTCTACGAAAGTTCAGCAGGAGCCTAACTTGGAATAAATATAAACTGAGGAAGGTGAGAGAAGGCAGAAGTTACATTAACTTGAAATTGTCTATATTTATTTAGGCTTATCTCTGAATCTGGCTCAGTGTCTTTACTGCTGCCATTTTATGTGCCTAAATAAAAAATAGAGGGCTAAATAAATAGCAGAGGGTTAAATCCTGCAATTCTGGGGGGGAGGGGGAGTTAACCTGACTTATGGAATGAATAAAAACATCAAGCTCTGATCCAAAACTGCCAGGCACCTTTGTGAGGCTTTGCATCAACTGCAGACACTGAAGAGTGAAACCAATCTGAGCCCTTCTCTAGAAATTCAGACTAAGAATTTATTGGCCCATTTTTCTTTCTCTGACTCCTTCCCTCAGTCTGGCCTGTAGGTAAACAACTGTCATGGGGGCAAGATGTTTCTGAAAAGTAAACAGCTTTGCAATACTGAAGTGCATTCTACACAAGTTCCCTTGGTGACACATTCCCAGTGGAAACACAAAGAAAAACCAGGAGAAATTTAAATTAATCATTCCAGGGTGGTCTGGCCAAAACTGCAGTTAGAAAAATAAAACATCAGGTGATTCATTCATTGCCAGTTTTCTGTTCCACTGATTGACTGTCACAGGAGGGTAAAGCAGATATTCACTGGTCAAAACTGTTCTTGATATGAGCAATAGAATCCACTTCCACAAGGGAGGGAGGCAAGATAACCCCGCTCTAATGTTAGGAAGGAAGACCACACACATTATGGTCCAAATTTCACCATCAGACACGTGGGCTGCTGAAATGAATCGGAGAGATGGGGTGTGCTTCTAAAGTCTGGATTTCGCTCTTCAATATATGAGTCTTACTTTCCTCTTCAGAACAATCTTGTCTCCACTCACAAAGTGTGTCAAAAGGAAACCATTGGTCAAAAGCTATCACTGAAAAAGAACAAAAGGAAGGCTGGGAGTCCCCAATGTCCTTCTGACTTCCATATAAGGCTTCACACACAATTGTCTTTATATTTTGGGATGAATCAACATAAAAAGAAGGACTGGATATTCATATGCCTAACAAGAACATCTAGAGTTACAGTAAAAAAATAAATAAAAACCAATAGGCTTGGAAAGGTTATAAAACACTCATGCTTCAGTGCATAAGCTAACCTCTAAATAGTAGAGGTCAAGAAGAAACTTTTCCTATGGCCGGAGATTTGGGAGAGTTTGTCTGTGCATCTGAATGTGCACCTGTCTATCTCTTTGTTCAAGAACTCCTCCTAAACTGTAAGAGCTAGGACGACCACATTCAGTATACAGCTTCCTCTTATCATAACGTAAATCAAGGCCAGGCTTTGGTTGTGAAAAGAAAACAGGATGTGCCCGCAATGGGATTGCTTCTCATAAAACCATAAAGAAAAGAGACAAAATCACCAGGCAGGTGAAAGGGGCTGTCTGGGAGCACACCACCCTCCAGGACTTCCCCAACCTTGAGCCCCCCCCCCCCCCCGATGCTCTTTAAGGAGGGCACGGGGAGGGGGACTAAATCCTACCTCCCCCATTTATAGGGGGACATTGCTGGCTGTTCCCTTTTGCCAGGGGAAGTGCACTGTTTGTTGCATTCCCTACTCTATCTGGGGAGTGCAGCGGGCAGGTGAACCGGACCTGCCCCAGCCAGGGGACATGAACCCATCCACTAGCTGTGCCTACCATAGCTGCAGTAGTCATAGAGAGGTGCTTCTCACCTGGCCCCAAGCTGCTACAGTGGGAGAGGGCTGGGGCTATCCTCTCTCCCTGGAGCAACCTGCATACTGAACCCCTCATCCTTAGCCCCACCCCACAGCAAAAATTTAAATGGAGCATGGACATTTTCATTTTATTTTCCAAAAAATAAAAATTAACAGTGTTAGGAACCGGAGCAACACCGGGTAAATCTTCTAGTTACCTATAAAAGGCTTCTCTGGCACCTACCTCTCCACCCGACACTGGACTAGATGGAGCATGGATCTGATCCAGTCTAGCAATTGTGGGGGTGGGGAGAATCCCCAAACTGTTCTTCAGTTTGGCAAGCAGTGGTACGCACCTCTGAAGAAAGCTCCAGTTCGTGAACAACACGTATCACTTCAAGACAAATGGCTAATTTCCATTTGGCAGAGATTTTGTCTTTGAAACACGAAAATAGGAAAGAACAATAATTCTGTTCTACAACTAAAACACTGCAGTTTCTCTAAATATCTTTTTTTCATTTATTAACATGGAGAAAAAAGTATCAATCAGCAAATCACAGTGAAAAGGATATTATTGGATTGGACCTGTTTAGTACAATGCACCCTTGCATCTAATGCTACTACAGAAATCACTGGTGAGGAGGCAGGGACGTTTTGTGATTGCAGAAGAGATTGGGTGACCACAACAGTGGGCTTTGTTCCTGTGTGACTTTTCATGTCATTTACAGCCACATTTCCAAATATATTTAGGCACCCAAAGATGCAGGTAAAATGGGATTCACAAGTGAATAAGGCACTTAACTACCAATGAAAGTCAGTGGTGTCTAATGATGACAGATAAGTGTTTAATCTGCATCGGTGCTTTTGTAGGTGTATTTGAAGTTGTAGGTGGTGTAAATCTGGCTCTTAAAAGTTCAATTGTGCAAAATTGTATTCCATGTGAGTAATCACACTGAAATCAATGGCACTACTCATGTGAGTATAATTTTTCAGAACTAGAATGATATGACAGTAATGGGACCACTTCTTTTGACTTCCAGGGCTTAGGATCAGACCATGCTGAGGATCACACACAAAATTAAGAGTTTGTTGAAACAGGCCATTTGCTCTCACTGCTTCAGCTTTTTCCCCATCTGTAAAATGGGGATAATAATACTTACCTACTCTTTTGGAATTACTGATTGTAAAGTTCTTTGATTACAGTATCTATGAAATGCAGAGTATCAAGTGGCAGGAGTAACAACTAAATTATCTTAAGTCTTTTTTTTGTTATAATGTAATTTTAAACAATTAAATGCCTGTTGATACATTTTAATCATCAGCACTTTATAATCTGCACAGCGGTGTTAATGATAATTGCATCCATGCTCTGGATTGATTTATTAAAATGTATTATTTACATCATGGAAGTATCTAGGAACCCCAATCATGGACCCAGCATCAAAGCACTGTATAAACAAGTACCAAAAAGGACCGTCCCTGCCTCAGATTACTCATAATCCACAAGTCACAGAGGACATAAGAGAAGGACAAAACAGACAAACAGGATACGAGATAGGGTAGGATGATGGGGCAACAGTAAAACTAACACATTTTAGAAGAAAAATAGAAAACATGCCATTTTAGTATTGAATAACGATTTGTAAAAGAGTAATCTATGGCCTATCAAGCCAACAATAACAATTCGGGGGGACCAGTTGTAGGTTTTTGGGGTGCAACTTGCTTAGCACAGCCAAAAGAGAAAACTGACATATAGCTACATCTAGACGTAACAAAGTCCAGCTAAAAGTAAGCCAGACCAATATATTTCTTACGGACAAAGACGACCTTATTCTCCTGCTCAAAATAAAATATCTGTAGTTCTTTAGATTTCAAAGCAATAGATGATTATCAGTCCTTAACCTTCAGTAGCCACATATGTACTGTTTACATGCATGTGTACAAACTGTGTGTGTGTGTGTGTGTGTGTGTGTGTGAATAAAATACACACACACTTACCTCTTCAGCTTCTCCTTGCATATGCAGTCAATACTCTTCCTGTTTGGGCAAATACACCATGACAGCTTTTTCTATATGAAATCGTCCTCCTATCAGCAATAATCATTTGTGCCCTTCTATGATATCTTTGAAAAAGGATTAATTAAAAGTGCACACACCATTTCACTAGAGAATGGAATCATGAATGTTCATAATGAGCATTATTACAATATTTACCATATTATTCCCTATCCAATATCTAATACAGCCAAGCCTCTTATTTGTTTTTACGATTGATGCTGCACATTGAACAGACATCTCCATTCAGCTGTACTCAGTGATGCCACAATCTTTCTCCCGAGACACACAAATAATTTGGGAACCAGCAAAGTAAATAAATATAGCTTAGATCACTGCTGTTGACAAAATGTATCAAGTCTGGTTATTCACTGCTAAAGCAAAAGAGATTGTTTAATGTCGCTAATCTTTTAATTCTTTAATTAAAACTAGGGGACTGTGCCCCTGCTCGCTACACTCACCAACCCCTCTCTCTGAGGGTAGGTGTGTGGCCAGGGCGAGGGTGCAGGAATGAGCTGGGGGCAGGGTGTCTAGCCAGGGAGGAGGGTGCAAGAGCAAGCTGGGGGTGTGGGGTCTTGGTGGAAGGGGTGAGTAAGAGGGTTAGGGGTGCAAGGTCTCGGCAGTATGGTGAGTGAGGAGGTTAGGAGTGTGGGGTCTCGGCCAAGGGTGTGTGTGAGGCAGCTGGAGGTGCGGGGAGGGGCGAGTGTGGGTGGCTCCCAGCCCTCCCCATGAAGGGGGAAGGCCTCACAGCTCCCAGTCCCCTTCCCACAATGAGGAGGGAGGGCGCGCAGCTCCTGGCCTGCCAGAGTACCAGGGAGGGAGGGAGGCAGGGCAGCTGAGGGCGGGGCTGTGGGACATAGAGTGATGTAATGATGTCACTCTGTTGCCCCACAGGAAATTCTTTTTAATACACACACACACACACACACACACACACACACACACACACACACACACACACACACACACACACACACAGAGAGAGAGAGAGAGAGAGAGAGAGAGAGAGAGAGAGAGAGAGAGCGCAATAGGCAGGTTCAGAAAATATGTTCTCTCTTTTCCTGACAGCTAGCTTGAAAGGGGAGAGGCTTCAGGTGTGTTTATGTAAATAGTTTACTTCTGCCCTGCTTACATATTCAGTAGACAGAGCAGTGTCAAAGTGATCAATTTTGGCTGGTGTTGGGTACAGATCACTTTAGCACTGAATGCAGTGGTAGTGATAGAGGGTTACCCATGTTACACTTCTTGTGTAGGAAGACAGGGCAGCAGGACTGTGCTTAGCCTGTCTCAAATGAAGGGGCCACCCTCAATTGAAAGAACCGGGCGCGTGAATGTCTGAGCCATGGGAAAGTAAGAGAGGTGGGGACAGGTGTCCTAGCCAGAAGGCTGCAAAGCCTACCCAAGAGTTCTCCCTGGATTGGTTTAATCTGCCCCTCTCACTCCACTGGTCAAAGAAAGAGCTAAATAGGTTTAATGAGGAGCTCCTTTGTCATGCTAAATGCTCAATCCCAGATGAACTCCCTTGTGGTAGTAAAGGTTGGACCTCCTTGGTCCTGCACCCTCTGGACCTGACCAGTCCCGGATGAGTAGGGATGTAACATTTCGATTATTTGTCTAATCGAACAGTCGATGCAAATTGCATCAAATATTCATTAGTCGATCAGAGCATGTCTCCCTTTGAAGCATAGCAACAACCCCAGGGCTGTTGCTACACTTCAAAGGCGAAAGTGCTGCAGGGAGCACAGGGCCAGTGGGGGACTCAAGCAGTCTCCCGCTGGCCCTGTGCACCTCATGGCATGGAGCCCGGGGTCAGCTGGGGACTCCACGCAGCACTGCCGCTTTGAAATGCCGTGTGCAGTCTGGGGCCAGCTAGGAATGCCGCTTTGAAGGATCTCCTCCTCTCCACCTCTCCTCCCGTTGCTGCATCTTCCTGAGAGAGGCAGCAAGAGGGGGGAAGCGACTAGTCGACTATCCTGCCAATTATCCGATTAGCATTTGCTTATCAGATAGTCGACTAATTGACCTGTCATTCACATCCCTACAGATGAGGGATTTTGCCAGACCAGGGATGGTCATATCAGGTCCCCCTGCTACTGTCCCCCCTCCAGCCCTGAACTGGCTGCCTGTTCCTGGCTGTCCCCCCACCACCAGTGCTATTGCCCTGCCAGTCCCTCCCACTTCCTGCAAAGCCAGGCATCCCAGATCCCTGTGCACGGGGCTCCTGGCTGCACCTGACACCCTGCTACAGTGCCCCGGGCTCCTGGACACACTGGGCAGCCCCACTGCAGCACACTGGGCTCCTCGATGCACCGGGCAGCCCCACTATGGTGAGCTGGGCTCTTGGATGTGCCAGGCAGTCCCTCTGCGGTGAGCCAGGCTCTTGCATATGCTAGGCTCCTGGCCCCACCAGGCAGCCCCACTAGGTTGTCCCTAGCAGCCCAGCTGTGGCACTCCAGACAGCCCGGCTGCGGGGATCCCAGCACCCAATCTTCCACTGGGACTCTCTGGTCCTGGAACATCTGTGGCCCTGCCGGACCACGGAGTCCCAGTTAACAGAGCTTCCACCTGTACTTTGTTTCTGCCCAGCTGCAAAGAGCTAAGCAATCGCAGAGCTGAAATCATTTGAGTGTTTCTGCTCAGCCTGCAAAGAACTGAAAATTACTACGAGACTGATGTGCAGCCGTCACAGCAGAGAGGCAGGTAGGAGCAGAAGGTGGCCGACACTCGGTTGATGAACGAAAGGCTGGAGAAGGGGCTATGAGTGGTCAAGCGGGCGGTGGTGGTGAAGCATGACAGGCAGCCAGCAGAGCGGCTGATGGAGAGGTGCAACAGTGGTGAGCGGGAAGCCAACAGGCCGCGGAGTGGCAAGAATTGTGAATAAGTGGCCAGCAGCAGAGTGGCGAGTGGCCAGCAAAGAGACTGGCATAGAGCGACAGTGACTGAGTGCTAGAGCAATGGATCGAGTGCCTCTTTACTGGCCCATTATGAACAGCTGGCGATTCCCTCTAGGACAGGAGCAGGGGGAGAGACTTTGAGTGCTTCCCCACCCCCAGGCCAATGCGGGGGAGGGGAAATGCAATAAGTCTCTTCTTCCCACCAGGGGTATGCAGCGCCTGGAAGGAACCGCCCCTTCCACTCGCGGCTCCGCCCTTTCCGTCCAAGGCCACACCTTTTCTGGGGGCGGAGCTGGTCCACAACCACTACCTAAAATGGTGAGGTGGCCCCTCCTGCAAAAATTATGGCCCACCCCTGCTTTACTCCTTGGCCATCCAGGGAAAGTCAATGCTGGGAAGGGAAAACATGCAGCGCCTAAAAGAGCTACATCAAGTGCCTCGCAGTCTTCCCTCCTGTGCTAGAAGCAGCACCCCAACGTGCACTGCCACATCACTGGCTAAGAGTCTGGCTTACCACAGGAACTGAAATAATGGGGCATATCCCAAAGCGCTAATAGCGCCATGATGCTTCCGGGGCTCCTGAGAAGCATGCACAACGTTCAGGGCTTTCAGTTGCTTTCCATTTATACAATCTTCCCCAGACAAGGAAAACAGCTGATAATTTGGAGGTTGAGCATCTGTGTTGATTTTGTACCTCTTTACAAACATAATCAGCTGGCAACCAGGATTTTATACCAAAAACCAGAGCCCAGATTACCTAGCCTACAAACATAAGTAAAATATTTATCTTTACAACTCTCTTATAAGTCTCAGAGGGGTAGCCATGTTAGTCTGTAACTAAAAAAACTTAAAAAAAACAACAATGGTTGTGTAGCACTTAGAACATAAGAACGGCCGTACTGGGTCAGACCAAAGATCCTTCCGCCCAGTATCCTGTCTGCTGACAGTGGCCAGCACCAGGTGCCCCAGAGAGCGTGGACCGAAGACAATGATCAAGCGATTTGTCTCCTGCCATCTCTCTCCAGCCTCTGACAAACAGAGGCCAAGGACACCATTTTATCCCCTGGCTAATAGCCTTTTATGGACCTAACCTCCATGAAATTATCTAGCTTCTCTTTAAACTCTATTAGAGACTTTGGTTAGTCTCTAAGGGTATGTCTACACTACCACCCTAGTTCGAACTAGGGTGGTAATGTAGGCAACCGGAGTTGCAAATGAAGCCCGGGATTTGAATTTCCTGGGCTTCATTTGCATATTGCCGGGCGCCGCCATTTTTAAATGTCCGCTAGTGTGGACTCTGTGCCCCGCGGCTACACGCGGCATGGACTAGGTAGTTTGGATTAGGCTTCCTATTCCGAGTAACGGTTCCACGAGGAGTAACGGTAGTTAGGAATAGGAAGCCTAATCAGAACTACCTAGTCCGTGCCGCGTGTAACCGCGGGGCACGGAGTCCGTACTAGCGGACATTTAAAAATGGCGGTGCCCGGCAATATGCAAATGAAGCCCGGGAAATTCAAATCCCGGGCTTCATTTGCAACTCCGGTTGCCTACATTACCACCCTAGTTCGAACTAGGATGGTAGTGTAGACATACCCTAAGGTGTTATTGGACCATGGCTGTTTTTTAAGTTTTCTTAGTTTATGTTGAAATCTAGCATCTTACTTGTATGTTCAAATGTAATCTCCATATCCTCTCTCTCCGAAGCCAAAGCGATCCTGCTTTTAAAACATGAACTAATATACACATCGACTGCTTTCCAAGTCAGAAGAAAGAGACTCTCCCCTCACATACACCTTTGTTATGTATTCTACTTAATCAAGTAGTACACAGGAACAGTTAACAAGCATTTCACATTTCTTCAACTTGAGCTACTGCACTTGGGTTCAATTCACAGATGATTTCCATGTAGTAATTATATTTCTGCCTGATTTCTTAAACTTCTGCCAAGTCGAAGCAGCTATCAGACATAAAAGCACTCTAGAGAGCAATTATAAATTACAGTGTTGCCAGTTATCATTTTATTGCAGTTCTTATGTTATTTGGTATTTTTCTTAAAATGCCACCCCCTGGAATCATGAGATTATGTGACCATCTCAGATATGCTTGCAAAAACACAATCCCCATGACTGTGGAGAAAAATCTGAAAACATGAACTCTAAAGGCTCAAGAACCAGAAGATAAATAATAGACTCAAAATATATTATTAAATAATAATCTCATGCTTTTTAAGATCACCTCATGATTTTTTCTGATGTCTGAGGCTGGCAATATGAAAAAAAGCAGTTAATACTGTGCCCTTCTAAAATGCCTTTCATTGTCTGTCTTTAAAAAAAATTAAGCTTCCCAATATTTTAGTGAGTTAGCCAGTTTCACCATGGGAGAAAGTGTGGTAGAGAGAAATTAAGTGACTTGCTCAAGACTGCCGAAGAGACCATTCTCAGGGGACAACCACTACTGCCATTGTGAATGTGAACGTCACAAATCTAGAAGCAGTGACTACACTTTCCAAAGGGAGAGCATCAAGGAAAGAGCAGAACTATGACCAGAACCCCTCCAAATGTACATTCAACAGTGAAGCTGGGGTAGGAATATACCTACTGCACCTTGTCTAAATGCAGATAGCACATCTGGCTCCAATGTACATTAGCTCAAAGTCCCGATAGCCAGTAAGAATAGTTCTCCCACTGCTGCATGGCTCTTTTGTGCTTCATCGAAGTGCACGCTATTGGTTAAAGCAAAACATTGCCTATTCTGCATATACACCACAACTTTCTCTTAACAGTGAGATACCTTCCATATGCCACACTGTACCATATCTGCAGTGCATTCAGTTACCTCACAATCCTTTTTCAATAATATTTAGTATTTGCATTGTGTGGAGCCTAGACACTTCAATCAGGGCTCGGACCCCAAAATGCTAGGTGCTATACGAAAATGAAGTGTAGAGATTCTCAGCCCTGAAGAGGATGCAGTCTAAGAATCTCCTATTTGTAACTTAAAAGTCTCCCTCATTTTTATACTACTCTCTCTCTCTCCCTTATTCACTGATGTCTGAGTATCCCTTCTCGAAATAAATACAATTTTCATTAATAAACATATTTTCTTGCTTTACAATAAAATTACAACCTCGAGGTATTAAAATAAAGTAGAATTCTCATTATACA
This sequence comes from Pelodiscus sinensis, assembly GCF_049634645.1. Lineage (NCBI taxonomy): Eukaryota > Metazoa > Chordata > Testudines > Trionychidae > Pelodiscus > Pelodiscus sinensis. Next base: position 12,151,769 of record NC_134713.1, read on the forward strand.
ACTGAGCTACGTAACTTCCTGAGTGGAAATTAGTCTGACGTTTCCATGTCTATTATTTGCATTTACCTATTTTATCTGTCTCTGAATCCATCTGGGGTGTTTCTCCTTGATATTTAAGAACCATTAACATTTGCATTAACCTAACGTCCTCTCTGAACAGCCATATTTATTATTCAAAGGCCCAATTCATGCAAGATAAAGTGGACATGTGATTTAACCCTGTGGTTGAACAGCTTAGTCTATTCACCATGACTCTCTGGGGCCTCATTTCAACTCTATAACTGTGGTTTCAATGAAATGAGAAGAGCTCAGTTGACACCACCCAACGTCCATTGCATGTAACTGGAGTCTTATGGCTAAAAGTCTCCTTGCTGCTGTGGAAGACTGACTCCTAAATGACTTATGGCCCATACTGCAAAACCTAATGAACTACCACATACGTATGTTCCCATTATTATTGAGATAATGTGCCTTTCAGACACTGAAAGAGATAGTTCCCTGAAGTCCAGGGGTCAGGTAAACAGTACAGAAGCAGGCAATCTTACAGAGCAATATCTTGAACCACAGGAAAATAGAAATTCAGTTTCCTTCTTTGCAGGTCAACTTTGAGGCATTAATGGCATTGGAAAAAGAGTGTTGTGACTGTATTGCTCTCCCTCCCCTCGAATTCCCATGCTCATCTGCCCCAAAAGTCCACTATTTCTGTGGTAAAAAAATCAATGTCAAGTCCTATCTATTTGTTGAGTTTTATCCTAATGCCCATCACTGTAGTGTCTTAGAACCTTCTTTGTACAAATCAAAAGCAATAGTGAGGTCCCTCACAGAACTCAGAAACCAGTCTGCCCTGGTTTTGCTGGGAGTTTCCTTGGAGAACCAAAGAGCAGAAGCAATAGCTGTCACCAACCTTGTTAGGATCAGGAATGTTAATTTTTTTAACAGTCTTTTCTCCCTACTCTTTATTTAGATGTTTAACTTAAAGAACTTATTAACAAAGGCAAACAAAACCCCCTGCATCTGAACAGCATGATTCATAATCCCTTTTCTCAATCGCTGAATTGTGGATCCATACGCCTATTCCGTCAACATCTCTGTTACGTTTGCTCTCTTTCACTCCACATTCCTCAGCCTGCCTTCCTGCATGACACTACCCATGCGGAGTATAATCCAACTGTTACTGAAGTCAGTAGGAGTCTTTTAATTGACTTTCATGGAAGCTGCATTGGGCTCTGTCATTACTGTAGTACAAATATGCTCTAAAATTGCACCATCTTTTTACTGCATACTCTGTATTCAGCATAACACTTGGAAAGATGTCAAAAGGCATTCTTCGCTCTGTTGTCAGTTCCTGTGACTATTTCTTAAAATTCCACACCTCAGCACTATGATGTTTTTAGATGAACAAGCATAAGCACAATCAAACAATTCCATATACATTGCACCACTTCAAGTACAGGAATCACGCCAGTGCTGGCATGAATATTGTCAAGCATTCCTGAAATACACACCAGCAACTAGACTTTTTGAATCTGTTTACAAATGGTATTAAAGCTATTGTGTTTAAAAAAAGAGAGAGAGAGAGAGATAGCCTCTTAAACTAAACAGCTTCCTCCTATTAACACATGAGAACTTGTGAAAAGTGCACATAGTTCCACTTGACCATGCATTAACAGAGCAATACAGTGTTAAATAAAGAGCACACAGTCTGCTAGAAAATGACTAACAACAAAATTCTCAATCCTTACTTACACTGAACCGTTACTCACGCAAATATGTCCCATTTATTTTCATGGGACTATTCACATGGGTACTTAGAGGAATGAGTTCTGATTCCTGTCCTAAATTAGCACAAACCCTGCTTTTATCCTCCTCTCGGATAGTGCACCCTGTTCAGTTGTTTGTATCTATGTTCTCTAAATAAGATGCATCTGCATGCTTTTTACCGCTGAGATCTTTGAGATGATTTTTAAAGATACATTTACAATTCCTTTTTCAAAACTTAATTTGTCGGGATTCTCTTTTGGTAATATAAGAATAAATGAAAAAGATAATTGGTTTCATCAGGGAGCAATTACCCATGAGTATTTGACAACTGCTGCAGAAAACCGAGGATGACAAGTGTAGCATATTAAGCTTCAGAATGAATCAAGCACTGGTTTCAATTCATTCATATTATACCTAAGTTGCCCAGCTTTTTACATACAGCTACATTGCAGATGCACCAAAAAATGCTTGCTCCACTTTAACCCCTTAATAAAATGTAATACTTGATTTAATTGTAAAAAGAAGGAATCATGAAGACCACAGTAATTGCTGTTATTCAATTGTGGGGGGAGGGAGGGAAACGAGCCATAAAGCTAAGACACAAACAAATGTATTGTTTCCCTTCCTAAAGCATCAAGCAGAAACTGGTATTTATGACAGCTCAGAGCTAGGAAAGTGACACTGGATTAAAAATACCTTTGAGAAATTAAAAAAGAAGTCATTTTTTTAATCAAGGTGAAACATTCACAGACTTCAGTTATGCAACACATTTCCTCTATCACTAAATGGTCAACAGAAGGCTGTTCTGTCAGCATATCAAAACCTAATGAAAAGCAATCATCAGTCTCTCTCACTTGCTATAATTAAGATATCCATGCACGGCATGTGCTTTTACTAGAATTCTATCAGCCTGCTTCTTTGAAACTGCTCTCCCCCAACTCTTACTGCGCTCAAGGCTTTTACAAGAAGCGGCTGTAACAAATGGATTGCAGGTGCATACCTTAACTTCTTGATTGGTAAAAACCTCCACATCCACCACACAGGCAACCAGAGTGGAGACATCACAGTCCATGCTACGGGCTGGCATCCCCCCCTCTTGTACACAAAGAGTTAGGCAACCTCAGAGTTATGAATGATTCGAAAGCCTCCGATTGAGTACGGCTAGTGAACAGTCCAAAATTCTGCTTTTCAGGGCTGTCGACAGCCGTAAGCCTCTGAAACACTCTTTGCACCGAACTGAGTCACTCCTCGCTTCTGCCTAGTGCACCCACCAGCCGAGCAGGCACAGCCTAGTAACAGCGCTATTCCATCTCTCCTGGCAATGACATCACCGCAAAGACTGACATAAGCTACATCTATTTTTTTCAACCCTTTTATCTCCGGGCAGCGCAGTGGATCAAATTGAACATGATTATGTGCTAAGTCTGAACTCGGACTGAATCAATTCAGGCAGAATTCACTGGCAACTGAGTCATAGCTGTTGTTTCATCTGAGTGCTTATGCCAGAAAAAAAAATCTCCTCACACTGAAAGCTCCAATCTGTGTGTAAATTAATTCAGCATTTAAAGCAGCCAAACTTTAGAACCGAAGAGTTTATTTACTCTCCTTTAAAAATAAAAAAGGATCAGGGGAAATGAAGATGCTGAGGTTTTTGTTTGTTACTGTACTGCATGTGCTAATGTTCTGTGGTAGAATTTTTCTAACAGCTGTATGTTTGTATTGGAAAAGCTACAGAACACAACCCCTCTGAACAGAAGATGGTCCAGCTGCCTTGCTGATTTGACCACTGCAAGACTGGATCCTGTAACTGTACACACAGGTAGCAATAACTAAAACCAGACAGTTGTAAGGGCTAGCAGCATGTGAATAAGAATTTGGCACACTTCCCAAAAAAGAATTGAAGGAAACAGTCTCTTCGAATAGGATTCTTCATTGGCCCACCATTACCTTACCCATCGTTAGAGCTATTCCTTAATAAGCACATGGCAACAGAGCTTCCTTTGGTGTCAGTTTAATCTAGGGGTGCGCAATAAGCAGCTCATGGGTCAGATTCAGTTCGCTAGGGTTAGCCCTTGGTGGGCCACCCAATGCTTTATTTACCTGTACGTTGACAGGTACGGCCACTCACAGCTCTTGTTGGCAGCAGTTCACCTTTCCCAGCCACTGCAGGAAGCAGCACGGGTTGGGCTACCCCTTCCCACAACTCCCATTGTGTACGCAGAATGAGCAGCGGACTGTTTGTCCCTTTTGAGACCTGCCTCCATTGTGAGCATGGTTGTGGCTGGGCAGGGCCTTCTGGACCCAGAGCTGTTCTTTAACGCTCAGCATACACCCCATCGCACCCCTGCAAAATATGTAGCACAACGGGGCCCATGAGCAGAGCTCCTAGATGACACAGTAACACAAATGAACAAATGGACTTCATCACCTTGTTGATCTCCCACTAAAATATAAATGATAACTAACCCCACCGTTTGCGGCAATATTTCAAGTTCATTTTTTGTTCCTAAAGTTTTCGAATTAAACGTGGTGGATAACGGTTTGGATCTGTGTTGATCCACTTCTTGTATGCACACTTATTTAAATAATCCCCGCTTCATTAAAATAAACATGGCCGCCACACTGTACTGACGATCAGCTGATCCGGCACAGCACGGCAGTCTAGACACAGATCTGTCGGCTGGGGAAGCCTTTGCCCACTGAGGTTTCTTCACACAGCAACCCTGTGGAACTCCTTGCTAGAGGATGTTGTGAAGACCAGGACTTTAACAGGTTTCAAAAAAGAACTAGATGAATTCATGGAGGTTCGATCCATCGATGGCTATTAGCCAGGATGGGTAGGAATAGTGTTCCTAGCCTGTCAGAGGCTGGACATGGATGACAAGAGAGGGATCACTTGATGAATCCCTGTTTTATTCACTCCTTCTGCGGCATCGGGCATTGGCCACTGTTGGAAGATGGACCTTTGGTCTGACCCAGTATGGCTGGCATCTTTGGTTGATCCCAAGAGGCGGTTGGCATTTTGATAGCAAATGGGAAATGATAGGCAGAATAGGGCTATGCCATAAAGGGCTTTGTAAGTGAACACAACTACATTATGCTTGATGTGGTAGAAAAAAAAGAGCAAGGGGAGAGAGGCAAAGAGAGTGGTGACACAGTAAAAGCAACAAGCTACTAATAAGATCTTTTACAGCAGTATTTTGAATGGATATAAGCAGGACGAGATTGGATTTGTCACGGCTGGAGAAAAAGGATGTTGCTGTAATTAAGATAGGATAGGATGACAGCCTGGATAAGAGCTATAGATGTGTAGGTGAACACACAATTTAGCATGGGTGCGAGGATCTAGAGAGAGGACCAAGTTGAAGATGATGACCAGGTTATGGACCTACATGACAGAAAGGACAGTGTGTATTTACCACAATGATCAAGAAATATTAGGAGGCAAGATCTTATGGAAATGAGCCCCACAGATTATATGTTGTGTAATAAATTATTTCCTCTTTAAAGTTTTCAATTTGTTCACTTTAAAGTCCACAAACTGTTCCCTTCTCCTCCTATTATGAAAATCAGTCCATAGGAACACCAACTGACCTTTTGTTATTAATTTTTGTACTTCCATCATGCCCCTATTATACATTTTGTCTCTAAACTGAACAATCCCAATATTTCACTGCTTTCTCATAAAGGCATTTTTCAGTGCCTCTAATTATTTAGTTTCCTGTTTCTTTTTACCTATTCCTAGCACAATCATATTGTATGCTTTTGAATACCACTGCATATTGAAATGTTTTTACTGCGCTGTCTACAGCATCAATCAACTTTCTTTCTTCTTCTTTTTTTTTTTTTGCCAAATGGTTATATTCATATAAAACCCAACAGGGTTTATGGGTAATTCAACTTATTTCTTCCAATGTGCATCGCCTTCCATCTGTTAAAACTAATTTTCATCTTCCATTTATTTTCATATTCCATTTCCATCTTATATTTATCCAAGCTTTGTTAGATCTCTCTAAAATCCCATACAGTTTTGTGTAATCTTAAATTAACATAATTAATTCCTGATCATTACTGTGTTTAGTTCAGTTTGTATGAGAATAAAAAAAATACTTACCAGTGGCTTGACAATATTTAGACTTACGTCACCGAACTCTCACAACCAGCTATGGCCAGGTAACAGACATTATAAGATTTCAATCCCTACTCTCTTAATCCAGGAATGCTATTCAGAATGGGTGTAGTAACACAATGGGACAGAGGAATCTCTTAAATTGGCTTGCCCCAAGCCACTGAACTCTAGCCACTGAACCACCTTAGAGTGTGACATTAAACTTCATCTGGAAACTACAAAGACAGTCAATGAAATGAAGTCAATGGAGTCACACTCTTTCTACAGGTGGAATGAGTGCCTCAGTTATTTATCCTAATTCAGGGCTACTCAACACACGGCCGGCCCGTGGGCCGCATGCAGTTTGGGTTTACATGGAGCTCAACACGCAGCCCATGAGTGGGATCCTTTGAACATGGCCTCCACTGGAAACACACTCCACAACAGTGAGGCATCTCTCAGGCAGGGTGAGCATTAAAAGATGCAAGTGGATGGACTGGCTGGAACAGACGGGTACAGGGTGTCGGAGTTTCTAGCCCCAGGGAGGAGGTGCTGAAAGCGCAGGGACATTGTGGAAAGTGCTGGTTGCTTAGCCTTGTAGGCAGAGCCTGAGAGGTGCTGACTGGCTCACACTGGCCACTTTGGGGTCCAGCCCCCACAGCATAAAGCTTAATCTTTGTATTCATGCCCGTCAGTGTAAAAGAAGCTATTTGCATATATATTTGCATTCGCTTAAGTTGCGGCCCACGGCATGTGCTGTGAGCATCATTGTGGCCCCTGGGCTTCCAAAGTTGAGTAGCCCTGTCCTAGTTCCTTTGCAACATGTTTTGATTAATCACTTAAACTTTTTCATAAAAAGGTCTTGCTTTGCCCATCATAAAAATTGTGCACTGCTACAGATGAGTTCCATGTAGCTATTAGCCAGGGGAAAAAATGGTGTCCTTGGCCTCTGTTTGTCAGAGGCTGGAGAGGGATGGCAGGAGACAAATCGCTTGATCATTGTCTTCGGTCCACCCTCTCTGGGGCACCTGGTGCTGGCCACTGTTGGTAGACAGGCTACTGGGCTAGATGGACCTTTGGTCTGACCCAGTACGGCCGTTCTTATGTTCTTATGTTAATGTGCGGATGCTTCAGGCGCGGTAATTAAAAGAAAATGAGACCTCCCATCAAATGGTCTGGGTCCGGACATTGAGAAGATTTTTGTTATGTGTTTCCGTATGAAACCATCAAATGAACTTTAAAGCTTGCAGCACTGCTGAACAGCAAAGCTCTGGGAGTCCAATTTTCCTCTCCTCTACATCGGCATGACTATGATACCAATGGAGCCGTTCTTGATTTACACAGAGTGAGAGAAGAATCATGCTTCAGCCTTCAAATAGAATTGCTCAGACTACACGAAGCAATAGAAGTTCAGCTCTCTGGGGAAGAAACCATCTTTCAGGTCATGGTCCATGTTTGGGGCTCCTAAGTACTATGGCAATACAAATAATAAGCAATATATTAAAAAAAACCAACAACTACAGTTGCAAACACATTCTAAGTTGATAAACATAAGCAGGAGCTAGAGGACTTAAGATCCAAGATTGAAAAGTGTTTAGTGCCCTCAATTCTTATTGAAGTAAAAGGGCCAAATCCTAAGGTCCTCAAACAACTAGCCCATGATGTGGCCCCAGGTGAGGGCTGGGCAAGATGCGACCCAGGGGACATATCCAGCCCACCTAACACTTTGATCCGGCCGCGGATGGCATCTGGCCACTTTCTATTTACAGCCTGCTGCCTGTACCACTCAATTTACAGGCAGTGGCTCAGGCAACAGGATCCTATTTAAATAGCTTCTGGCTCATGGTCACAGCACTTCCCTGGCAGAGGCCGGAGCCATGAGCTCTTCAAACAGATGCGACAACCCCGCACGGCTGCCAGGCAACACAGTAGTGCTGGGGCCAGGAGCTGCAAATCCTTTGCTGTGTTTTTAATTCAAAGCCTCCAGACCCACACAACTCTGAGGAGAGACTAGTCTGCAACCCTGCCACTTCCATCTCAGGCCCATGACTGTGTACCAAAATTCATTAAGTGGCCCCCCTGCAAAAATTATTGCCTACCTATGCCTTATGGGAACAGAAGGCACTCAGCATCTCTGAGGAGGTATCTGTATCTTAGCCTCGCCAGTTCTCAGTACTAATATCCTGAGGATGAGGAACTAGTGGACATTATTAATGATGGTGGTGATACTATGATCATATCTACAAGCCTGGAGTCTTGGACCAGAACCCATTTGCCTGGGCGCAGCTGTCCATGTGAGTTCTGAAGAGAACCCCCCAAATAGACCATGGAGTCTTTCAGGCGTGTGGCAAAGCACACAAGTAAGGGTTTATTTTTCCCCCCCTCTACCACTTGCTCACTGCAAGAAACATGAGGGGGAAGCATCACATCATGCTCACCGGCTTTCTTGCACATAGGAATCGACATACATGAAGTGTGGCTTTCTCCCCAAAAAGTCCAATCATCATAAATACTAAAGGCTTAATCTAGATAAAGTAGACCGTAGATATAAAAAGGCAGAGTGTGTATTATAAGTATCTAAACACTGAACTGTGTGATAACTCAAGTACTTATGTACTGCTTATTGGTGGGCAATGGTGAATTTTGCTCTCATATTCATGGCTTTCCTTTTTGGAGCAATTCTTTCCCTGTTGTGGGCAAAGACATTTAATGGATTCTTCTTGGAAGCTGGCTGTATTATTTAGGATCAGGAAGTGGGCATAGTATCTCCTTGGCTTACATAATATATCTCTAAAGTTTCAGAGTGGTAGCCAAGTTAGTCTGTAACAGGAAAAACTTAAAAAACAACAAATAGTCTGCTAGCACTTTAAAGGCTAAAAAAACATGTAGATAGTATCTTGAGGTTTTGTGGGCACAGCCCACTTCTTCCAATGGCCAGACTGTTGGAAGTCCATAACCTGAAGAAGAGGGCCGTGTCCATGAAAACTCATGATACTATCTACATGTTTTGTTAGGGTATGTCTACACTGACACCCTAGTTCGAACTAGGGTGGCTAATGTAGGCATTCGAAGTTGCAAATGAAGCCCGGGATTTAAATATCCCAGGCTTCATTTGCATCTTGTCGGGCACTGCCATTTTTAAATCCCTGTTAGTGCGGACTCCGTGCCCGCGGCTACATGCGGCACGGAGTAGGTAGTTCGAATTAGGCTCTCCAATTCGAACTACCGTTACTCCTCATGGAGTAACGAGGTGTACCGGTAGTTCAAATTAGAGAGCCTAATTCGAACTACCTACTCTGTGCCGCGTGTAGCCGCGGGCACGGAGTCCGCACTAACGGGGATTTAAAAACGGCGGCACCCGGCAAGATGCAAATGAAGCCCGGGATATCTAAATCCCGGGCTTCATTTGCAACTTCGAATGCCTACATTAGCCACCCTAGTTCGAACTAGGGTGGCAGTGTAGACATACCCTTAATCTTTAAAGTACTACCAAACTATTTGTTGTTTTAAAATATATCTCTGAATCACTCTTCAGTTTTCCCCATACTAAAAAGTTGGGTCCACTATTAGCTAAAACAAAATCCCAGAGACCCTGCCCCACCTGTATTTCCCAGCACAATGGCTACTGAACCTATCACGCTAAATTAACCCTCTTTTTTAGGGTGCTACATGTGGATTCTAATGCTGTTGGGATGTGATCTTTTTCTTAAACCAAAATCTTTTGGATCCAAGCTAATAGTTAATTTTCCAGGAAGGTAGAGATGGTATCCCGCACCCTAGCCTCTGTTTGTCAGAGACTGGACATGGATGACAAGGGAGGGGTCACTTGATGATTCCCTGTTCTGTTCATTCACTCTAGGGCACCTGGCCTTGGCCACTGTTGGAAGACAGGATACTGGGCTAGATGGACCCTTGGTCTGACCCAGTATGGCCGCTCTTATGTTCTTATGCTAAAACCATATTGAATTAGGCTCTGGATGAAACCAGCTGTGTGGTTTTTGTCACTTTTGCTCTAGGTTCTAAAGCATCATCAGGTTTGCACAAATTTCCAGAGGTGAGATACTTTTATAGGAAGACCATCAATAAAAAAGACATCAAATAAAGCATCGCTGATTTTTTTCAGTGATGCTAACCAGATAAATGGCATGTCAGATCCAAATCTTCTCAGGCCAGAATATATTAACTTGAATTTCATGGTAAGCAAGCAGCAGCTGCGTATCCTGCACCTATAATACCATCAGTCTTTGCTGTCTGCGATTGACCCTCCATCCAAAGTTCCATTGAAATATTGCTTGACAAAAACACTGAAAAAAGCCCCTCTCTGCTCCAACTCCATTTTAAACATATAACCACAAGGCTTTTTGAGAGTCTCTGCTAGACATACATGGTAATTCTAATTATTAAGTTTTAAGATTTATAACAGGTTATGGAATTTGGACCACGAAAAAAACCATAGTCAATGCTAAAATGATCTTCCAAAATTGATAAGTTTTTGGTGGCAGGAACAATCAGAAAATACAGTTTAGCCAAGGTCAAAAAGCCAACTGGTACTTAAATAAGTGACCATGTCCCTAGGACAGCTGATTTTGCCATCTCATTTAGGAATACAATTAGTTTTCAGCTCTGAGGCAGAGCTGGACAATTATTTTTGCTAGCTATTTGTATTATAGAAGCATCTGGGGTCAGTGCCTCATTGCGTTAGGGACTGTAACTAGAGAACAAACCGTTTTATCCAAAATGACTTATACTGCAAGGCCCGGCTCCTGCAGAATGCATGCCCATTTAACTTTACACACAAGTAGTCCCACTGACTTCAGGACTTTGCACAAGTCATTTTGCCACCCTGTGCCTCGGCTTCCTCATCTGGACCACAGGGATGATACTACTTCCCAGCTGTACATATTAGCCTTCTAATCTACTGGCCTTTCTGTTTCTTTTCATTTTTACACAACTATTCAAAGGAAGAGAAACTGAAGCATAGTTATCAGCTCAACCTGTTAACCAAGTGTTACATACAAGTTGACTCCACAATACCAATAGCACATAAAACTGAGAGGCTGCCTAAGAAGTCAAGTGAAATCGGGGCCAGAGCATGGTTTTATGGGAAACTATGCTACACATGATATGTAGCACCTCAGGCAGAGGTTCTCAACCTCACAGGGTGAGTGAGTGGTTCACATATCCAGGGATGGGTAAAAAGGTGCTCGTAACAGCAATGGAGTTAGAAGGATTTTGTATGAAAGGAGGTGAAATGGGCTTCAGGAACTAGGGACAATGGGGGAAATAAGCCTTTTCAATTAACCTGGGAAGGCTGGAGAACTAGGAGTCTGCTACAAGCCAGCAGATGGGAAAGGCTCTGGGTGGATGGTGGGAGGGGTTGTTTAAATGCAATCTCCCAAAACACAGAGCACTGTGTGGAAACACATATGGTCTCCAAAGCTGGAGCCAGCCCTTTCCGAAACCATGAAAAAAAATTAAAAATTGTTTACGTTCTTAAAAACTGCAGTTGCTAAAATCCCTAGCTCTGGATGTCTAGAGCAGTGTTTCTCAACCAGTGGTAGGAGTACCCTTGGGGGTACTCGAGAGAAGTCCAGAGGCTACATCAGCACAACTGAAACTTGGAGAAAACTGAATTTTTGTTTTAAGTTTTACAGCATTTTATAATTTTTGTACTTTTTACACCCAAAAAATTCATCACCTGCCTGGCTACGATTAAGTTTAAACAAATGTGTTGCAACGGTAGAAAAAAAATGTGTGTGTCTGAAAACTGTAGGTACTGGGGATACTTTTTTTTTTTTAAACAGGGGGACTTTATAAAAAAAAAAAAAAAAAAAAAAGATTGAGAAACACTCGTCTAGAGCACCGAGTGCTCAAAATCCATATATGAAAGTTATTGCTTAGGCTCATCTCTACATACAAATAGACCCTCTGTCTCTGACTTTCAATACCTCAGTTCAGGCTTCCTATTTACCCCAGTCACAATGATGACTGACACAGTACAGGGTGTGCAGAGCCTAAGTTCACTGGAGAGGTCACGAAGACCATCAACTACTTCAGGAGCAGTCCAAACCCCAAAGGACATAACCTAGGACTCCTGGTAGGCAAAAATACAGTTCAGTTCACTTGGGGAGGGTGGCTAGTCTTTTGGTAAAGGCAGCAGCATCCTTACCCCGTGCAGAATATGCAGCTGCATAGGGCATCCAAAAATTTCAGGCACCACTGGATCTTAATGTCCACCAAACTGCCTCTTCTTATATCTGTTTTGTGGCTCTGCTTTCTCCAGAGAGTACCTAGTTAACTTAAAATTGGAAAAGCTTGACTGACCCATTAGCAGAACCTGAGAAAGAGCCATTTAAGTAGTAATGAAGCCATTTAACAGGCATGTGCCAGGTATATACTGCCAGTTTCTGAATTTACTGTGTTAGTTGACAGGGCCTTAGTGTAAAATTTGATTTAAAAATATTTCCTTCATGCATTGCTGAAGATTATAAAATCACATCTCTAAAACATTGTCCCGCCCTTCTCCTGGGCTGCCATCAGGCATAGGGACACCAGTTTAATAGTACTGTGTATGGCTCAAGAAATCCTAAGGATGTTCCTGGGTTAAGGCATAAGACTGGAGTGCAAGAGGGATGAATTCAAGTTTTGACTGTGCCATAGATATCCTGTGATATCTGGGCAAATTTTCTGAGTCAAGATGTTCAGGAAGAGGTTGTTAGCACACCTTTCCTGAGTCCTTTGTCTTGTCTGTTTTGATTATATTATGAGCTCTCTCATACACATTTGTTCGGTGCCTGATGTTGGTTAGAGCCTACGGACATTGCTATAATGTTCCTAATGAATAATAATTAACATATTTATATATTTTCCAAATTCAGATTTATTGATGAATTCTGTTAATACCTGGGGAAATCTCATTTTTAAAAAATATTTTTAAATGACTTTCATTTACTTTGCTTGTGTCAGCCCATTAAGGGTATTTATTTAACATGCATTTTTTGTTTTCATTGACATGTGAGATGCTTTCCCTAGGCAGAATGCCCTTGACAGAGGTTGGAATACCAATGCTCTCAGCTGCGAGAGACCTTATCTTCTAACTGCAGCACTGAACAGGATATGCAGGTGAGAGATTTAATGGCCCTTCGGAGAGAAAACAGGGCTTGCAGACAAGCCAGCAAAACCAAGCCAGCTCAAGGGGAAAAGATAAACTATCAAACAGGATGCAGTCAGACAGCAAATAACACCTAATGAATCAGTGAAACATTAAATATGATGCTTCATGCAGTCACTGTCCAGATATTTTGAAGTGGGAAGGGAAGATGAGGGATTTACTTAATTTCAGGCATTCTTAAATGCAGATATTCACTACTCCCACTGCCTCCATGAAAAACAAATTGTTCCCACTTTACAATTAGTGTCATCAGCTACCCACCCTCACCTCCTTTCAAGGCAGAGGGAAAGACCTGCCCAGTTAAAGAGTGGAAGACTTTGGAACACGTCATCTATAGGTATATATTTTAGAGAGTTTGTGCATATCTGTCTGTCCATCTGGGAGTCCATCTGTCCGATTGTGAGTCCGTTTGTTCAAGAACGCCTCCTAAACTACAAGAGCTAAGACCACCAAATTAGTAATGCCACATCCTCTTATCCTAACTTAAAGCAAGGTCAGAGTTTGGTTGTACCACAAAAACGGGACATGTCTGGAATGGAATTGTTCTCCATAACACAGACAGGGAAGGGTCTGAGAGCAGTGACAGTCATGCTCCACAATGACCTCTGGGGGCAGAGAGTGTGGGGGACTGTTATACTGCAGAGTGACCAGAGAGGGGGCAGCCACATTAGGAAGAGAGTCGATAGCTGAGGCTCTCCATATTGCTGGCCACCGGCCATGGGTAAGTGGCACCCCTGCCCTAAACCCTTCCCTCTGCCTGTTGGGTGCAGCACAAGTTGGGGGACCTCAGCAACCAGTGGCTCTACTGCCACAGCCCCCCAGGAGTATTGGCAGGGCTGCCAGCGGAGCACACCTCCTCCCTCCAAGGAGCTGCTTGGGACAGGGCTGGTCCCACCCTCAAGGACCTGTGGTGCAGACTGTGTAGCGCCAGCCCTCCCCCCACCGCCAAGGAGCCACACGGCAGGAGCAGGCAGCACAGCCCCAACCCCGCCCCCCTCCAGAGGAGCCCCCCATCAGGGCTTAGCAGTGCAGCTCTGGACCCCTGGGAGGAGCCACATCTAGGCAGTGTGGCCCCAAGCCACCGTCACCAGAGCAGCGCCACTTCCGCTCTGCGGGTGAGCCCCCATTGACCTCCCAGCACTGACTCTTGCACCCCCCCCCCACCCGCTGCCCTGAGCCCCTACAAGGACTTGATCAATGCCAGGTCAATCCCCTAGGGCAGTGTTTCCCCAATGGTGTTCTGCAGAACCCCGGTGTTCTGCAGAACCCCAGGGTTCTGCAAAGTGAAAATAGGGGTTCCGCGAGAAAATTCCATTAAAACCTGAATTATTGGAATGGAATTTTCATTCATTTATGAATTTTATTGAAAACAATTTTCATTTGTGTTTGCCACGATAAGTGTCCCTGTGTAATGCCAGCTGAGCCAGAGAGCAGGGACGATGATGTTACTACTCAGCGCTATGCGCGCAGTCAGTCAGGGGTTCTGCAAAAATTTTTCAGGTTCAGAAGGGTTCCGTGGCCAAATAAAATCGGGAAACACTGCTCTAGTGGAATATAAAGCTTTCCCAATGGCTCCCAAGTGAGGTTTGAGGTTCAGCCCACTTTTCAGGGAAGACTCCTCCCCAGAACACAAACCACTACCCTCATGACTCTAAATATCAGTGTTGTCCATTCAAAGGTCCACTGATTCCAAAGCCAAAAGGGATCATAGTGATCATCTAGTCTGACATCCTGTATAACATAGGCCAGCGAAGCGCCCCAAGTTCATTTCCCAGAACAGCTCTTCTAGAAAAATATTCTATCTTGGTTTAAAAATTGTCAGGGATGGAGAATCCACCATAGTCCTTGGGAAATTGTTCTAATGGTTAAATTACTCACCATTAAAATCTTACACTTCATTCCTAGTCTGAATTTGTCTAGCTTCAAACTCCAGCCAACTGTTACATGTTTCTCAGCTACACTGAAGAGCCCATTATTAAATATGTGTTCCCCTTGTAGGTATTTACTGTCTGTGATGAAGTTACTCCTTCAACTTTTCTTTCTCTAAGATAAATAGATTGAGCTCTTTGAATCGATCACTAGAAGGCATGTTCTCCAATTCTAATCATTCTTGTGGCTCTTCTCTGAACCCTCTCGGATTTACCAACATCCTTCTTGAATTATGGTAACCATAAGCGGACACACTATTGCCACACCATTGCCAATTGTAGACATAAAATAACCTCTCTTCTCCTACTCAAGATTCCTCTGTTTAGTCACCCTAGGATCACATCAGCTTTTTTTTAGCCACAGCATCAAACTGTGAGCTCATGTTCAGCTGATTATCCAGCACAATCACCAGATCTTTTCTGAATGTTACTATTTTCCCAGGACAGAGCCCCCATCTGCTAAGTATGTTCTTGGAGGTAGACATTTAGCCATGTTAAATTTGCTTTCACCTAGACAGCCACGTGATCAGATCACTCAGTATCAATGACCTGTGGTCTTCATTATTTAACCCTCCCCAAGTTTTGTCATCTGCAAACTTTATCAGTGAGGATTTCCTCTTTCCTTCCAGGTCATGAATGAGGATGTTAAACTCCAATCCCTGCAGGGCCCCTGGAAACTCACCCTCTCATTGACAGTTCCCATTTACAATTACATTGTGAGCCTAGCAGCCAGGCAGTTTTAAATTCATTTAAGATATGACATGCTGATTTGAGATCTTTCTAATTTTTTTTAATCAAAGTTTTGAGAGGTATCAAATCACATGCTTTACAGAACCCTACGTACAAATCTAATAGGAAAGGCCAAGAACCAAGCAGGTTATGAACTAGCTGCACCTTACGTCTTCTTTCCTGATTTCTCGTGGTACATACCCCTAGGCTGTGTCTAGGCTGGCCAGTTTCTCTGGAAAATCAGCCACTTTTCTGCTAAAAATTGCCAGCTGTCTACACTGGTCGCTTGAATTTCCGCAAAAGCACTGACTTCCTACTGTAAGAAATCAGTGCTTCTTGAGGAAATACTATGCTGCCTCCATAAGCTTTTGTGCAAAAGGGCCAGTGTAGACAGCTCAGATTTGTTTTCTGCAAAAAAGCCCTGATCGCAAAAATGGCGATTGGGTTTTTTTTTGCAGAAAAGCGCGTCTAGATTGGCACGGACACTTTTCTGCAAAAAGTGCTTTTGCGGAAAAGCGTCCATGCCAATCTAGACGCTCTGTTCCGAAAATGCTTTTAACGGAAAACTTTTCCGTTAAAAGCATTTCCGGACAATCATGCCAGTCTAGATGCAGCCCTAGGGTTTTAGGCCTCTTGGCTCCACTTGTTCTGGGATCGAATCCAAAAATTCTCCCTCTCTTAAGGCTGATGCTGGGGTTACCGCACCCTGTGTGCCAAACATGATTGCTCAGCTACAATTCTTCCCTTCAGGAACAGTGACTGGTAGTGAATACAATGACCCAAAACAGCCTTATCCAAACACAGTGGTGTTTATTCTCAACAGAAGGGGAAAAAATATAACAAAAGAAAATAGCTTTTAATCGGCACATTTATCTGTTTTATCTCAGATAGCCCAGTCTCTGCAGACTCCCAGTCAGGGCAGATCAACCCTTAAAATGCTGCAACAGTGCATCTGTAGTGCTTTAGTGAAGACACTCCTGTGCCAACAAGAGGGTTTTTCCTGTTGGCATAGGTAATCTACCTCCCTGGGAGGCAGTGGCTGTGTTGACAGGAGACGCTCTCTTATCAACATAGAGCTGTCAACACGATGGGTTAGGTCAGCATAACTGTAGCTCAAGGAGGTGGATTTTTCACACCCCTGAGAGTCATGGATATACTAATACAGGTCTGTCTGTAGACCTGGCCTCAGTCTGCTCCCCAGAAGTCTCTGCTTCTCTCTTCCCTGCTCTTCAGGAACTTTTCATCCAGGGTCAGAAAGTTTTTGTTCCAGTTTCTTGCCTGGTTTCCCTACTCCCTGGGACAAGACCCTCTGATGATCTCAGCATGCTCAGAATAAAAGTTCAAAGCCATCAACACCTGCAATGTTCTTTGAGTACTGGTATGTGAAGTGTTGGTCCCCTTTTCTGAACACATGCCAGTAACTCTGGGTGAAATTATCCCCTTGTAATCCTCTAGCATACACAGAACATATCTGTTTCACTGGGGTGTTGCAAGGATAAATTGATTAACATCTGTAAAACACTCAGGTACTATGGATATGGGGGCCTTTAGAAGTAGGTAGGCCCATATCCACAAAGGTATTTAGGTGCCTAACTCAGGGTATGTCTACACTACCACCCTAGTTCGAACTAGGGTGGTAATGTAGGCAACCGGAGTTGCAAATGAAACCCGGGATTTGAATTTCCCGGGCTTCATTTGCATATTGCCAGGCGCCGCCATTTTTAATTGTCCGCTAGTGCGGACTCTGTGCCGCACGGCTACACGTGGCACGGACTAGGTAGTTCAGACTAGGCTTCCTAGTCCCAACTACCGTTACTCCTTTTACCGTTTCACGAGAAGTAACGGTAGTTCGGACTAGGAAGCCTAGTCTGAACTACCTAGTCCGTGCCGTGTGTAGCCGTGCGGCACAGAGTCCGCACTAGCGGACATTTAAAAATGGCGGCGCCCGGCTTTATGCAAATGAAGCCCGGGAAATTCAAATCCCGGGCTTCATTTGCAACTCAGGTTGCCTACATTACCACCCTAGTTCGAACTAGGGTGGTAGTGTAGACATACCCTCAGGGATTTAGGCACTTATGTTCAGTATTAGGCATCATTGCAATCCACAAAACTCCAGCTCACTTAGCTCAGCTGCTGCCTAAGCCCTGTAGGTGTCTAAACGCACTCCGCAGTGAAGTTTGTGCAGTAAAAGTTTCCACACAGACTATGTTTCTGCTGCTGGCCATATACACTGCTGCCTCACGCTAAGCATGCAGATGCCCCTTTCCCACCTTCATCCCAGAACGAACCAGAAACTGGGGGAGGTAGATAGAGGAGCCCTGACCTTGCATGCAACTGAGTCCAGTTGGCATGCTCTGGGGTCGATAACACTGCACAAAACAAAGGAGGAGAGCACACCTTCAGAACCATAAGCTCACTGGTTAGGGGAATGAGGACATGGGAGACCCCCAATTCAAGTCCCCCCTGTGCTTACAGAGGAGAGATATAAACAAGGATCTGACACCTACACGCTGAGTGTACTGGACTGTGGAAAAAAGTGATTGAGGGGAGGAGAAGGAGAGAGAAGAGTGGACTGGAAATGTGAAGCTTCTGAATTCAAAGCCCAGCTTTGCTACCGACTATCTCTGTTGCCTCAGGAAAGTCTATTGACTTATTTGCCTCAGTTTCCCCTTCTGTAAAATGGAGTGTCAAAAATAGCTAACATGACAGATTGAAATCACAGAAGTCCCCTTGGGTTATCCTCCTGGTGTGCTGGCCCCTGCCTTCCTGCCCTCTGGGGTTCCCCACCACCTTATTCTCCAGATAAGGCACAGAGTTGATGTTATCAACTCCCCTCCATCGGCGCAGAACCGATAGTGAATCACTTTACCTCTGGAAGGACTCAGTTCCAAGGGCTCAGCACCCTAGTAACCAACCCCCAAATGGGACCAAAATCCCAATAAACCCATCTTGCTTTTTCTGTGTAATACTAGTACACAGAGAAAGCCTAGAAGGAGTTCTGCCCTCTTTATCAATGAAAGAGAGATATGCACAGTGGTTGCGCTCCCCACACAGGTAACAACTATTTACACTGGGCTTGATAATGGAAGTCTTTTTATTAAGCATAAAAGGTAGGATTGAAGTGGATGCAAATGAAAACAGATCAAAGTAAGTTACTAAATTAAAATGAACAAAAACCATTTAGCTTGTTCTAATTCACTAAAAAACTTGTTACTTATGGAAAAATACCTGGCTCAAGATGGATTCACATTTTTTTCCACAGTTTGGGCTTATAGGACAAACAAAACTATTCACAGGTCATTAAATTGAAATTTCCCAGGCATCAGTGATAGGCCTCATTAGCACATTTAGAATTATAAACAGATTTAAACTTCATATTTCTAACCTCATATACAAGAATGGTACATTCACAAAAATAGATAAACATATTTAGCAGAGTGTAACTGTAAAAACTGACATGTTGCATGACCTGTTTTACAGAAATCATCGGTGAGTTATGGTGGGGAGGGAGGGGGCGTCACAGCTAGTAAATGTGCTTGTTCATGGTAAGGCAAAATATATTTCTGTCTCTCTCAGCAAACCTGGTTATTCTTTTATAAGTACAAAACAGTCAGAAATGTTGATGTGTCGTCACGATCCTTAATTGTTTCCTGTGCATCTGGAAGATCCAAACGTGCAAGCAATACACCTTATGGGAGAACTCAAAAGTAAATGTAAAAGTAAATGTAGATATGGCAGTTTGCTATAAAATTATAGGAAATAAAAAGATACTAAGATAATTCAATTCTAGCCACTGGTCATTTAAAAAATATAAAGAATTGCAGAGAACTCTATTGCTGCTTATTTCAGAATTGCATTAATCCAGTGACAAACACTTCTAGAGACCCACACAATATGTTAGTACATTGAATAGTGTCTTAACTTCTGATAATGGAATAGCCATGCTGACAGATGAAACAAATTGATTCAAAATCACCTTTAAAAGTATATATTTACCAGCACAAGAAATACATATTCATTGCTGAGGATAGGCATGTCTTCTGGCAAAATGATTAAGTAATGTTTTTAAAATTCATTAGCTATAGGCCTATTACATTTGCTGCTATATCAATTAGCACTTTATGTTCAGAGCAACACAGTTAACTTTGGCTAAACTCACCTGTTTTTTGGGGGGGGAGGAGGGGTGCTTGTTGGTTTCCCTCCTCCCCCTTTCAAGGACTGCTTGGGGCTGGGATAAGCTTGAGAAAGGCTTGCATCAATTTTGATTGTGAAGCTCTTTAGAAAATGTCAAGATTGTTGCCTTGGGGCCATCAAGAGCCACAGAAACTGTACAAGGTTTAGACCTTATCCACCCAATTACAGTCATCAGTGTAGCTGTACCAGTGTAACCCCAGTGTAAAGCCACTGTTTACAGGAGTATACTTACCCCTGCTTGAAAATGACAAGGCCGTACTTACCCAGGCTGACAATGAAGCAAATCACCAGTGTGGACAAGACCTTAGCTCTCATCCACACCATTCTCTTATAATCTTACTCTGCACATCATGTTAATCACATAAGGAAGACTGAGAGGCACTACCCTCTTAGTACAGATACTGTGGCTCTGGCTGGTCTACCAGCGGTTCTTCATTTACCTGCTGTAACTTTCGCTTTGTTAAATTAAAACACACAAGACTATTTTTGACTTAATAAGATGCCTCTTTAGTTATAGCTGCAGGTGTTTTTAAGTCTTTAAAGTTTGTTGCAACTTGGTCTGCTTTGGGCAATGATGAATCTGGCGATGCTGGTCTTTGGGTTACTTTATAGCAGGGCTACTCAACTTTGGAAGCCCCGGGGGCCACAAGAATACTCACAGCACGTGACAAGGGCTAAAACTTAAGTGTGGTTTCATATACATGCAAATATATATGCAAATATATGCAAATAGCTTCTTTCACTCTGACGGGCATGAATACAAAGATTAAGCCTTAAGCCACGATGCTGGACCCAAATATGACCAGTGTGAGCCAGTCAGCACCTCTCAGGCTCTGACCACAAGGCTAAGCAATCAGCACTTCCCACAGTGCACCAGTGTTCCCGGAATCTCCTCTCTGGGGACTAGAAACGTTGACACCTTGTACCCGTCTGTTCCAGCCAACCTGTCCGCTTGTGTCTTTCAGCGCTCATCATGCCTGGGAGATGTCTCGCCATTGTGGAGCGTGTTCCCAGTGGAGACCGTGTTCAAAGGATCCCATCTGCAGGCTGAGTGTTGAGCCTCGCGTAAACCCAAACAGCAAACAAATGGGCTCAGGGCTCCATGTGGCCTGGGGGCCGCGTGTTCAGTAGCTTTGCTTTATAGTTTTGGCAGGATCTGTCATGCAGAGTTATTTGTTTTCTGGAGCGTGTCAGCTGTTAAGTTTTGCAAGAGCTCTAAAGCCTCTTTAACTGGCGCCACTGCCTGAAGGTAGGCCTAGGATAAATGGATATGTGTGGGTAGTCTTTGTTCAGATCACTAGCCAGATAGCAGCAATCAAGATGTAGAGATAGTGGGCCTATTATATTAAATGTAAAAAGAAACTGTTACTGCAACATTCAGACTGCATGTTGGAAAAGATCGCTGAAGTGAGACAATGCAAACTTAAAATCCTGTAAGGTCGTTAATTCAGTCACATTGCCCATCACATATCAAAAAGACTTCTGAAAGCCAGAGATGAGAGAGAACTTTTATGTCAGTGCAAAATCTTTCTTTAGAAGTACTTTCTTCTGGTGTTTTGCCCAAGATAACATTAAATGCCCAAATGATGGGGGGTTTTGCCACTTCTTTCTGTAAATTATTCCACAGCATAATAGATTTTCCTACAAAAATGTTTTTTCCTCATAGTCACTTAAATATCTCCGTTATACTTCCTTATGCTACCCTAAGCAATTCTTTTTTTGCCTCAGTGTTATAAATTTATCTCACATTACTCATCTCTTACTCAAGCTATGCGTATTTAGCTCTTTTCAGCTTTCCCCACAAGTCAATTATTCCAGTTCTCTGAGCACTGGTGTTGATCTTTTCTGAATGAACTCCAATCTATCAATTTCTGTCCAGTAAGATGGTGCCCACAATTCAATGCAATATTCCAGACAGTTCCAACAGAGCTTCCTAAAGGGGCTCAATTAGCCCCTCGTGATTCATGAGGTCGTCTCGCTGTCATTTATCATTACCTTTCGTTGGCAATCCTTAGTGTGCCCCATATGCTAAACAGTACGTTAGGTCAAAACCAAAGCAAGAACAGAAAATGTGACGTGTCCTCCACATTTGTATTGAAATGGTGAAATTGCTGCTGAAATTAATGTCTCCATTTCCTGATTCTGAGTACTTTTAAATCTGCAATCTTAGTGTTTTATTGGCATTCTGACCATGAACGCAAGTCTTAATTTGAATCCATAACCCTCTAGCAAAACAGACCAGGGGGCTGCCAACTGGAGCAATATTAAGAATAAGGATGTTAAGTAAAACGATTAATCGTATACACGACACAATTTGTCAACGAGGGGCTGCTGCGCCTCTACAGCTTAAATGTAGTAGGAGCCAAGCATGCAGGCAGCTCAGTTCCTACTACATTTAAACTGCAGAGCCACAGCAGAGGTAGCTCCAGGACTCAGTGGAAGCCAGGACTACTTCAGTCCCGGCTCACACGGGGTCCAGACCGTTATGGCTCTACCTTTTAAATGGCAGAGCCACAGTGCAGGACCAGGACTGTTTCCCCAGCTCACGCCGGGTACTGCGCTGTGGCTCTGTCTTTTAAATGTAGGCAAAGCTGGACAGCTCTTACTACAGTTAAAAGGCAGAGCCACAGCGGTCTGGTCCCAGCACAAGCTGGGAATGAAGCAGATTTAAGCCGGACAGCTCCTACTACATTTAAAAAGACAGAGCCGCTGTGCCTCTGTTTCCCCTTCTCCCTCCTCCCGCTGAGACGGTTCTGGGGGTGGGATCGGGCTTTTAAGCCAGCTCCCCCCAGCACCCACTCCTTGCATCCACCATCCTCCTTGCTGCCTCTGACATAGAGGCAGCAAGGTGCGAGATGTGAATAGTCAATTCGACTACATGATAAACTTAGACTTATCGAGTAGTCAGCTATTTGACTACTCTTTCACATACCTAAATAAGATTAGAAGAGAAATTGTTCTTTGTACTGTACAATACAGTGAAAAAATACAGCTTTATTCTATCGCACAGATTTTTGGTATTCTGCTTAACAACACTACAAAGTGCACAACAAGAAGATTCATTAGCAGCATTCAGAATTGTGTGGAAAAATACAAGAACTGAAGATCACTCTAACTGCATAGCAGAAAATAATGTTTTTCTCTGATCTGATTTGTGGCTGGTACATTAATCTCAGAGAGATAATTTATTCCACTGAGCTCAGAGACAGGTCTATGAGGACATCACAGTGGGTAAAGAATTTCACGGTGCTGAAAATCCAGTATGCAGAATATTAGTCATCTTTCCCTGCCTAGCGTATGCAGTAGTAACATGATGCTTCTCTTCAGTGATGTAATGCTAGCTTTTTATAGTGCTCTGTCGTTATGTGACTTGACATAGCTTTGCCAAAACACTCAACCCTGTTCAAAGAATTACTGCTATGTACAATATTTCAACCCCAGCAGAAAGACGTTCCATACCTTACAGTAAGTGGTTCTTTGTGATGAGCTGTCAACTGATGGTGTTCATTTGCCCCCTGCCTGAGAAATCTGATTTTTTTTTTGCCCCCCCTGTGCCTCCTGGTGTTTTCACTCCCTCTCCCGCATCAAAGGCATAAAAGTCAGAGTGGGGCCCAAACATCTCTCAGTTCTTTCATCAATATAGAATCCAGATATAAAACTCTGTGGAAGCAGACAACAAGTGTGGTTCAATTGAACCATGTGGACAGTGCAGCTCACATGGAGTGTCGGTGAAAACTGGCACGTTCTCTGACACAAATGCAGAAGACCATGTGACCCAGGGGACTGAGGCATATGCTTACAGACTAATGCATACACTTACAGACTGATGAGGTCTGCTGCAGACTGAAACCCCTCCTCTGGCAGGGGAGCTGCTCTTGTTCTTGTACCTAACATAGGGTATGTCTAGATGACATGCCTCTGCCGACAGAGGCATGTAAAATAGGCTACCCGACATAGTCAATGAAGCTGGGATTTAAATATCCCTGGCTTCACTAAAATAAAAATGGCTGCCACGCTGTGCCAGCTCAGCTGATCGTCGGCACAGAGCACGAGTCAAGACATGGATCGGTCAACAAGGGAAGCCTTTGTCGACTGTTCCGTTATGCCTCGTGAAATGAGGTTTACAGGAGCGGTCGACAAAGGGTTCCCTTGTCGAACAAATCGCGTCTTCACTCGTGCGCTGTGCCGACGATCAGCTGAGCCGGCACAGCACGGCGGCCATTTTTATTTTAATGACGCCGGGGATATTTAAATCCCAGATTCATTGACCATGTCAGTAGCCTATTTTACATGCCTCTGTCGGCAGAGACATGTCATCTAGACATACCCATAGTGCCTATCAATTCTATCCTTCAACCAGGAGTTGCTCTCCTACTATTCTTCCTCATGGTCACATTCTGGCTGTTACAGACTGTGAGACCACATTAACTAGAGCAGATCCAGGGTTCTTCTAGGGGAGGCAGAGAGAGGAGAAAGAGGATTCCTAGAAAGTTGCTTATCTCAGAGATGCTGTAATGATACTAGCCTGCAGGACATAGCAGGGGTGCTGGATAAAGTAAGTTCTGCCTGCACTCACCCCGGGAGCAAGGCTCCTTTCTACCTCTTTCATAGGACAGCTAGATGGAGGAGTTCTTGTCTGCTCTGCCAGATCTGATAGGCCACATCTCCACTTACCAGAGGATCGATGCTCTGGCGGTCCGTCATCCAGGGTTCAATTTAGCAGGTCTAGTAAAGACCTGATAAATCAAATGCTGAGGGCATCCCTATCGGTGCCGGTATTCCTCACTGTTGCGAGGAGTAAGGAAAGTTGACAGGTGTGTTTCTCTCATCAACCTCCTGCTGTGGAGACAGTGCCAAGCTTTGCTTAAGGTACATCAACGCCCGCTACATTTTATACATATATAGATGGAATTGCCATACCTTAAGCCAACCTTCTCCCCGCAGTGCAGACCAGGCCGTAGACAAAGAATAAGCCTGGGAGCTCAAAGTGGAGCCCCGGCTCATCAAGCCACTTGTCAAAAGAGACTGAGGAGGCTGAGCAAGAGTTTTAGCTTCAGGCGCTAAAGAGGCCCTCACTGAGTACTCGAAAACAGTGTTTCTTAAACATTTGAGACCACGGAACACCAAACAATAATTTTTTTTATGCGGAACACCTATGAAAATGTACTTTAAAAAATTGTCAGACAAATAAAAAGACAAAAACAAAGAAGTAACAAAAACAAAGAAGAGGTCGCGGCACACCTGCAAGTTGTTCACGGAACACCAGTGTTCCGCGGAACACAGTTCAAGACTGCTCTAAAAGGAAGAGGGCTAATTCAGCTTTCTGCACACTCTTGGGAAAGAAGTGTCAGATCAAACATTTATCAAGCTTATGTTGCTCACCCAGGCATTAAAGGCACCTGGAGAGTCCATCACTGAGTGGGATGGCACCCTCGAGTTTTAAATCCTAGGGATTTAGCCTCAGCCATAGTAGCTCAATACCAGTACTCAGTACTTATCTCATCTATATGTTGTACTAGAATATTTCCCCAGCAATGCTCAGGTTGTTAATTCATTTTTGTTTTTCTTCATTTCAATCATTGCTGTGGGATGAAGCTGGGGATGAGGGGTTCAGCAGGACTATCCCAGCCCTCTCTCGCCGCAGCAGCTTGGAGCCAGGTGAGAAGTGCCTCTCCATGGCTGCTGCAGCTCCAGTGAGCACAGCTGGGGGAGGAGGTGCAGATCCAGGTTTGTCTTCCCCCCTGTGCTTCCCAGCTGGAGTGAGGAATGCAGCAAACTATGCACTTTCCCTTCGCTCCCTGACTAAGGGGAACAGCCAGCAATGTTCCCATAAGAATTGGGGGGGGGGGGGGAATCTTCAGCTCCCCTCAACCTCCCGCTAAAGGGCACCTGGGGTTGGGAGGCTTGGGGCTGAGGCAGTCCCAGGCTTGACCAGGGTACTCGACTCTCTGTGCTGATGCTGAAACAGAAGACAAGTCGGCAGGCAGTTGAGCAGGGGAAGGCATTTAACCTTTGAAAGGGCTGGCTTAATTTCTGTAAAGCCCAGCACCACATAGCTCAAGAGAAGGAAGATGGCAAAGAACAAGAAACTGGCCTGACAGCTGCTGAATGAACAGTGAACGTCCCACCCAGCATTTTGAGGATTCCAAATACAGGACGTCTTCAGATTTCTATCACTATTCAGTGGTGAAGAGACTACAGGTTGCACCTCTCAAATCCGGGATTCCCACATCCGGCAACATCTGTGGTCTGGCATGACCACGGACGTTCCTGGATGAGAGACCCAGGGCAGGAGGGCCACCAGCTGGGAGCCCAGTGCGACCCTGCCAGTCTGCTAGCAGTGGGGCCGCAGCAGCCTGGATGGGGCATGAGCAGGACTGTCTGCTGCCCAGCAGCCAAGCCGGGACCACAGAAGCCCAAGAAGAGAAGCCTGGCCAGGCCACAGCAACCTGGGAGGTGGCTGGGCCACAGCAGCCCGGGTTGTGGTAGCGGCGGCTGCAGCAGCGTGATTGGGGCTGCTTGCTACCCAGCAGCGGGGCTGTGGCTGCAGCAGTCCAGGAGGGGAAGCCAGCCATGGCAGCCCAGGATAATCAGCGCAGCTGGGGCCACGTGCCGCCCGGCAGCATTGTTGGGGCTGCCGCAGCCCAATCGGGCAGCGTGCCATTCTGGCAGTGGCACAGGAGCTACCTGGCCGGCCAGCACAAAGCTAGGGCTGAGGCTGGTTTGCAGACAGCCCAGCCAGACTGAAGGAGCTGGCAGCAAGGAGGGGCATGAGGCTGAGGAGCTGGTATCAGGGGACCTCCCGTTGTCCAGCAAATTCCCTCTTCCGGGACCGGTCGGGTCCAAAGGGTGCTGGACAAGAGAGGTCCAACCTGTACACTTCTACCAGGGCTTTCTAGGCAGAAGCTTTGGTATGCTGTCAAACGAGCTGTTTCCTGCCTCCTCCCCCTTGCAATTTATCAATTAAATTTTGCTGTTGCGGGTAAACCATGGACAGGATGGCAAAATGGCCACTTCTGATGAAGAGGGAAACAGAGAAGGCGCTTGTTCTTTCCCGAGATCACCTATATAGGAAATCTGC
The DNA here is from genome assembly GCF_049634645.1 of Pelodiscus sinensis. NCBI lineage: Eukaryota > Metazoa > Chordata > Testudines > Trionychidae > Pelodiscus > Pelodiscus sinensis. Next base: position 12,178,741 of record NC_134713.1, read on the forward strand.
TAAGGCCTGGATATTTAGCTCATTGTCTGACAAGTGGCTGGAGAACTAGAACAGAGACCTGCACTACAAGGTCCATCGTGTGTGCCTGCTGATTGACACGTGTCTAGCTCATTCAGATCAACACGGGTCTATTGTACATTGTGTTGAAATTTGTACCTTCCAATTCAATCTCAGGCTTGCAGTCGATGGACAAGGGTGTCATTAGCAACTTCAAAGGCCCTTAGTGCGCTCATCTGAATGTGTTCATCATTGCCGTTGCTCCTCTTGCGACTGGCCCAAGCCATCCAGTACTGAATGTTACAAAAGCCACTACACCAATTGATGCACTTTGTCTTGCTAAGGAGCTTTGGGCTGTTGATCTCTCTCTGGGTATGTCTACACTACCCCGCTAGTTCGAACTAGCGGGGTAATGTAGGCATACCGCACTTGCAAATGAAGCCCGGGATTTGAATTTCCCGGGCTTCATTTGCATAAGCGGGGAGCCACCATTTTTAAAACCCCGCTGGTTCGAACCCCGTGCAGCGCGGCTACACGGGGCTCGAACTAGGTAGTTCGGACTAGGATTCCTATTCCGAACTACCTAGTTCGTGCCCCGTGTAGCCGCGCTGCACGGGGTTCGAACGAGCGGGGATTTAAAAATGGCGGAGCCCCGCTTATGTAAATGAAGCCCGGGAAATTCAAATCCCGGGCTTCATTTGCAAGTGCGGTATGCCTACATTACCCCGCTAGTTCGAACTAGGAGGGTAGTGTAGACATACCCTCAGAGTGTTCAAAGAGACAGGGTTTGCATATATCACAGACAACATTGGGCTTGGCGGACACTGATGTGCTGGCCAATGCTGTCGTTCCAGATAATCTGATGAGGTCATTATCAAGTGTGTCAGTCACATGTAGATGGCAGGTGAGCTCAATGAAGAGGACCTTCTTGAGACAGTCATAGCTTCTAAGCATCCACAGGTTGAAGAGCCAAAAGAAATAACTTCATCAGACAGGGCACCCCAGAGCTTTGGCTTCAAGCACAATTACTTGCTGTGGACATTTGCCACAGGATATGCAATAATAGTGGCTTGGAAATTGGAAAGGAAGCTGAGGACAAAACTGAGAGAGATTCACAGCTGGAGATGATGAATAAGTAAAAAGCAGACAACACCAGACAAATTGCGTTTTTAAAATTATACACTCATTTATTTTGTGAGACATACCGGAAGCAGTGCTTGTAAGAATATCAGTATTGTTTATGTTTCCTTTATCTGTTGTAAGGGCAATAGTGGTCTGATGTTGTATAATTGCAGCATTTAAATACATCATCTCCCCTCTCCACACACACACACACGCACACACACACACTTTTTTTGTTCTATACACATATGTCATATAAAAGGCTGGCATAGAATGATGTGAGTCATGTGAACAAAATACTTTTTCAGCTGAGCAGCTATGCAGTATAAGATTATGGTAACAATGGAAATGATTCTATGTTTGGATGGTGTGACGAGCCACAAGCGACCTGCATGCTGGAGCACAAGGCGGGGCTAGAGGAAACCGTGGCCCCGGCTGCGGGGCCCAAACGCTGTGGTGTTGCGGGGAGCGGGCGGCAGCACTGGAGCCTTCCCCCGCGCCTGCGCAGTCTGGCGGTGGCTATCCCTGCCCCCTGCATGCGTCCACCGGGGGCAGATGCCTTGATTGACGGGCGGGGGCGAGCCCGCTGCGTCCAGGGAAGGGCAGGGCCTCGCGAACACGTCACAACCAGCGGGCCGGTTCAAAAGGGCCCACCGGCAACGACGAAGGAGGGAGCCACCGAGGCCGCCCCTTGGAACTCCCTGGGTCGGGATCAGGTTGGCGCCACCCCCAAGGGTGGTTGACGGACGGACACCAACCCCCGGAGGCCCAAGACCTCTGCAGAGGCCTCCCAACTCCGGAGCCGCTACCAGACACTGAGCGGAGACATCCATCGAGCCGAGCACCAGAACCCCGGTAGGCCCCGGAGGCCTTTCAGGCGGGGGGGGGCCGAGACTCATAGAGGGGAGGAAGCAGCCCGGGGCGGAGGCCTTTTGGCGCCCATGGGCAGACGTGTTGAGGGAATGCATCTCACGTTTGCCCTGCAGGGGGCTAGAAGACCCCTGCACTTAGGGCCCCGGGCTGGGACCCGGAGGAGAAGGTGGGCCCGGGTCTCCTTCCCCTCACATCACTTTGGGAGCTGGTGCCACCCCAGTCCCATGACAGCAAATTCCCCGAGCAATTCGGAATTGACAACGCCTCTGTCAGGAGGGAGCGACTGCAGGGTTCGCAGATCCCCCGGACTCGGTGGAGCGGGGTGATCGCACCCGACGACGCGGGCCAGGGGACTGACCCGGCAACTGACGTCACAGAGTCAAACGGTGGGGTCCACCAAACCTCCCTGCCAGCCAGCAGGAGGTGATCGCACCCCAAAACCCGTTCACAGATGGGTCATGTTAATTACATTGTAATGAACAAAAGAATAATATGCAAAAGTATGTAGTAAAGTATGGGATAGAGTCTCACATGATTTATCAATAAACTTGAGAAATACAACATAGATGGGGCTTCTAAAAGATGGGTGCATAACTGGCTAGATAACTGTTCTAGCATAACTGGCTAGATAACTGTTCTCAGAGGGTGTGTCTAAACTACATGGCTCCGTCGACGGAGCCATGTAGATTAGACTGATCAGCAGAGGGAAATGAAGCCGCGCTTTAAATAATTGCGATTTCATTTAAATTTAAATGGCTGCCGTGCTCTGCCGACCAGCTGATGATCAGCTGTTTGTCGGCAGATTGGGTTTCACAAGGCATACCTGAGCCGGTCGACAAAGGCTTCCTTGTCGACCACGGCGCATCCAGACTGCCCCGATCTGCCGACAAACAGCTGATCATCAGCTGGTCGACAGAGTGGGGCAGCCATTAAAATTTAAATGAAGCCATGGTTATTTAATTCGCGGCTTCATTTCCCTCTGCCAATCAGCCTAATCTACATGGCTCTGTCGACGAAGCCATGTAGTTTAAACACACCCAGAGAGTGGTTATCAATGGTTCACAGGCATGCTGGAAGGGCATAACAAGTGGGGTTCTGCAGGGATCAGTTTTGGGACCAGTCTGCTCAATATCTTTATCAACGATTTAGATAATGACATAAAGAGTACCCTTCTAAAGTTTGCAGATGATACCAAGCTGGGAGGGTTGCAAGTGCTTTGGAGGATAGGGTCATGATTCAAAATGATCTGGACAAACTGAAGAAATGGTCTGAAGTAAATAGGATGAAGTTCGACAAGGACAAATGCAAAGTGCTCCACTTAGAAAGGAACAATCAGTTTCACACATACAGAATGGGAAGTGATTGTCTAGGGAGTACTGCTGAAAGGGATCAAGGGGTCACAGTGGACCACAAACTAAATATGAGTCAACAGTGAGAGATTGTTGCAAAAACAAACAAACAAACATCATTCTGAGATGCATTAACAGAAGTGTTGTGAGCAAGATACGAGAAATCATTCCTCCCTCTACTCTGCACTGATAAGGCCTCAGTTGGAGTATTATGTCCATTTCTGGGTGTTAGGAAAAAAAACTCCCTCCCCCCAGTAAAAAGTTTGGCCAGGCCGCTCTTGCTATAGTGGGCTGCAGTACTCCTTGGGAGAAACCAGCCGCACCCTTCCTGCATACCATTGCCTTTAGAAAAAGGGAAGGTGTGAAAAGGGGAAAATAGCCTTAAACTCTCCCACCTTGGCTTGAGAACTGCGAGGCTTACCTGGGCGCATGAAACCTGCACAGTTTCTGCCCAACCCCTGGGACACAGACCCCCACTTGGTGACCGTTGGGCCGTATATGGTAATATGCAAGCATGGGAAAGCGATGTGCAGATTTGGAGATAAATACCCATCGCACAGTTCGCTCGAGGAGGTCTTTGCAACACATTGTGCATGTGCCTTCCCGTATACAGGCAGTCCCCGGGTTACGTACAAGATAGAGACTGTAGGTTTGTTCTTAAGTTGAATCTGTATGTAAGTCAGAACTGGCGTCCAGATTCAGCCGCTGCTGAAACTGATCAGCGGCTGATTCCAGGAAGCCCCGCAGTCAGCCACTGGTCAGTTTCAGCAGCGGCTGACTTGGGGACGCCTGGGGCAGAGCAGCTGGGGAGCTGCTGGGTTGGTCCAGTAGCGCCGCCGCTCCTCGGAGCTACTGGACCAACCCAGCAGCACCCCAGCTGCTCTGCCCCAGATGTCCTGATTCAGCCGCTGCTGAAACTGATCAGCAGCGACTGAATCAGGACTCCTGGGGCAGAGCAGCTGGGGTGCTGCCGGGTTGGTCCAGTAGCGCCAAGGAGCGGTGCTGCGGGACCAACCGGCAGCGCCCCACCTGCTCTACCACAGGCCCGGGGCTTTGCTCCACGTCTCCCTGGTCTGCTGGGGGGGGGGCCCACTAGCTGGGCCCCCCCCTCCCCCAGAAGACCAGCAACACGGGGAGCAAAGCCGCAGCGGCGGCGGAGTCCCGCACCTCCCCGGGTTTGCCTGAGCAAAGTCTCAGAGGCGCGGGACCCCTCCGCCTCCCCGGCTTTGCTCCGGGTGTCCCTGGTCTGCTGGAGACGGTCCCCAGCAGTCCAGGGCACCCGGAGCAGCTTTTCTCGCCCCAGAGGTCGAGGTGGCGGGACCGCTGCGCTCTGGGTGGTCCCGCTGCCTGCGAGCTCCGGAGCAAGAAAGCCCCGTTCGTAAGTGAGGATCCGACATAAGTCGGATCCGCATAACTCAGGGACTGCCTGTACTTCAAAGCGCTGCCGGCCTGATCAACCGACCAGCCACCTCCCCCGACTCTCGGGCATAACCAAGGCTTTCACAACCGAACCGATATCTTTGAAATGTTCTGTGTGCTGTGCAAGTTCATATGTATGATTTGATTTTCTTTGTTGTATAAGCTTAGTGTTGTAGTTGTTCTGAGTAGTACACAGAGTTTGTAGTTATCACTGTTATTTAATTAGTGTAGCTGGATATTTTTAGAATAGAGAGTATTCCCCTTGCCATTCCCATCCTTATATTTCTGACACGTTTAACTAGAAATTGTAGAATATAATAAATACTGTAAATTCATTATTAACACGGTCTATTAAAAATCTTAGAATAAATACCATAAATTCATCGCTGTCATAAATAAATATCTCTTATTTGCTAAATGGTCCACCTGGTTCTGTCCTCCCCCGCCCCCCCGCCCCCCATCATCGGACCTGTGGTTCTCATGACACTGGGCACCACATTTCAAGAAAGATGTGGAGAAATTGGAGAAGGTCCAGAGAAGAGCAACAAAAATGATTAAAGGTCTAGGTTGGACATTAGGAAAAACTTAACTGTCAGGGTGGGTATGCGCTAGAATAAATTGCCTAGGGAGGTTGTGGAATCTCCATTATTGGAGATATTTAAGAGAAGGTCAGATAGACATCCATCAGGGATGATATGGATGGTGCTTGGTGAAATAGACACCATTGCAGCCTATGTATCAAAGAGCACAGGACACCAGCTTTTCTGAGATCAACCTGTCACCTGAGTTACCACTGATACTGAGTTTTAAATTAGCTCTGTAATAATGCATTCAGCTTCTAATGTTTCTAACATTATATGCCTGAGAAGTAACTGAAATCCCCACTATAAAAATGGGGATTCTTCCAGCCCACTCAATTAGCCTCATTAGCACCGGTACGACAATTGACAGTTACTACCCCCCCCCTTCTTTTTCTGTTATAAATTCTGGGCTCCTGTTTTTTCTACTGTAGCTTCCAGCTCATCTGATAAAGTGGGTTTTGCTCACAAAAGCTCATGATACTCTATGGCTGTGTCTACACTGGCACGAACTTGCACAAAAGCAGCCACTCTTGCGCCAAAACTTGCTGCCTGTCTACACTGGCCACAAGTTCTTGCGCAAGAACACTGACATTCTAATGTATGAAATCAGGGCTTCTTGCACCAGAACTCCGACGCTCCCACTCAGGAATAAGCCCTTTTGTGCAACTGTTCTTGCACAAGAGGCCAGTGTAGACAGGCAACATGAATTTCTTGCACAAGAAAGCCCTATGGTTAAAATGGCCATCAAAGCTTTCTTGCGCAAGAGAGTGTCTACACTGGCATGGATGCTCTTGCGCAAAAGCACATCTCTTGTACAAAAGCACATGCCAGTGTAGATGCTCTCTTCTGAAGAGTTTTTGCAGAAGAACTCTTCCGCAAAAGAGTTTTTGCATGAGAACATGCCAGTGTAGATGCTCTCTTCTGAAGAGTTTTTGCAGAAGAACTCTTCCGCAAAAGAGTTTTTGCATGAGAACATGCCAGTGTAGACGTAGCCATATATATGGTTTTTTTAGTCTTTAAGGTGCCACAGGACTACTTGTTATTTTTACAGAGAGTTTGTGTTGAATTAGAACTGATGAGCTTTTGATTCTCAGGACACACTATTTCTCTGTCATCCACTGTGGAAATTAAGTCTTCTACATTGCGGTAATAACAACACTGTTGGCTCACATGTAGGCTTCTCTGACAAAGTTTTGAATTCAGTGTGCTGATTAGAGCTTATAACAGTATTGATTAAAATAGAGCCTCAAACTATATGCATAAACAAAACAGTAACAGGACCAAAAAAATGCCTCCCTGGCTAAACAGCTAGAGTCAAAAAGACATTTTAAAAATTGAAAGTCAAATCATAGAGGAAAATAAAAAAGAACAAACTCTGGGAAGTCAATTGTAAAACTATTATTAGGCAGATTAAAAAAGGGCAACTATCAAAAGATACCAAAAATCGGTGATGTTCAACATATTCATAAATGATCTGGAAAAATGTGTGAACAGTGAGGTGGCAAAGTTTGTTAACGACACAAAATTACACAAGATAGTTAAGTCCAGAGTAGACTTAAAGAATTAAATGGGGCTTCACAAAACTGGTTGACTGAACAACAAAGTGGCCAATTAAATAAAGTGTTGATAAATGTAGAGTAATGCACATTTGAAAACATAATTCCAACTATACAAAATCATAGGATCTAAATTAGCTGATGTAGAGTAATGCACATTTGAAAACATAATTCCAACTATACAAAATCATAGGATCTAAATTAGCTGATGTAGAGTAATGCACATTTGAAAACATAATTCCAACTATACAAAATCATAGGATCTAAATTAGCTGTCACTACTCAGTGAAGTGATATTAAAGCTGTTATGAAATCTCTGAAAACATCTGCTCAATGTGCAGTGACAGTCAAAAAATATAACAGAATGTTAGGAATCGTTAAAAAAGTCTAGCTAACGATACAGAAAATATCATAATGCCCCTATATAAACCCATAGTATGACCATACCTTGAATCATGAATGCAGTTCTGGTAGCCCCATCTCAAAAAAGATATGTAAAAATAGGAGAAAGCACAGTCAAGGGCAATAAAAATGATTAGGCATATTGAAGAATTCCCATTTGAGGAGACCCTGAGACTGAGGAAAGACTGCGATTGTTTAGCTTAGAAAATATACACCTAAGTGGACAGATATGATGCAGGTCTATGAAATCATAACTGAGGTGGAGAAAGTGTTATTTACTCCGTAACACAAGAACCAGAGGTCACCCAACAAAGTTAATTGGCAGTAGTTTATAAATAAATATAAGAAGTACCTCTTCAATGTACAGTCAACCTGTGGAACTCTGCAAGGGGATGTTGTGAAGGCCAAAAGTACAATTGGGTTCAAAAAAATTAGATAAGTTTATGGATCACTTGATAAACTGCCCTGTTCTGTTAATTTTCCCAAAGCATCTGGAACTGGCCACTGTTAACAGATAGGATACGTGGTTAGAAGGGCGACCTTTCTAACCCAGTATGGCCATTCTTGTGTTCTGCGGTGGATGAAAAAAATCACAGTAAGATGAATGCTTTCAACCAAATTTCAGAGAAAATGGCTCAATTTTCATGCAAATATCATCTAACTTTCAACCAACTCCACAGCTCACTGGAAAAAAAAGTGAACTTTAAATTTCAAAGGCCCTTGCCCCCAAATCAGATTTTGGTGAAAAATGCAAACATTTTTATAAATTTTCAACCAGCTCCAGTGTTTACCTTTGTGTGTTTTATCACAAAATTTGTTGGGCTGTCAAGCAATTTTAAAAAATGAATTGCAATTAATTGCATTGTTAAACAATAAGAATAAGAATAAGAATAATACAGCCCCCCCAACCCAATGCCGTCACCCCTCCCACAGAGCCAGGGACCCCCCAAACCTCCTGCTCTAACCCAGTGCCCCAGCCCTCCCGCAGAACCGGGGACATAACCTAGCGGGGCGGAGGGTAATGCAGTGACTCTGTGGCAGCAGCCAAACTCCCCCAACATCAGACCTGCCCTGGGTCTCACCAGAGCCGCCGCTGCGTGCTTTTCCCTTCAGGCACTGGGGCATGTGCGCAGAGCGGCTGTGAACAGTCCGTGCTCACAGCTCCGAATGTTCCATTTAACAGGCATGTGCCGCTGCCCTCTCCCCGATCCTCTTTGCAGGGCAAAATGATGGACATGTTTTGCCATTTAAAAAAAGCTGGCTGCCAGAGATTTAACAAGTGGAAACGAGAACATGTCCAGGAAAAAACGGACATATGGTAACCCTAGATTGACACACATAATTTTTTTTAATGCATTAATTCTGTCCTGCGTTAATCAGAGGTGTTGACACACATTAATTGACAGCCCGAAACATTTGCACTGTGGTTCTGCTGTGCAAATTTCTGAAATGCAATATCAATTTACCATATGGTCATTTGATGTAATCAAGGAATAAATATGCTTATGAATAAAATTTCTTCCAGACTTCAAAAGAAAATACAGTTAGTCTGATCTTCAGTCATTTGTGCTTTGAAAATTCTAAGAGAAGAAAGTGACTAACAATTCAGAAAAATGAGATTAAGTAAAAGAGAAAAAACACTCAAGATGTGGACAGGTCTGCACAATGCCTAGAGGATTAAGCAGTTTCTACAATTTATTGTCTTCTCTGCAATGTGTCTAGAATTTTACCCTTGAGGTAAATGAAGAACTTGCAATAACAAGGCAATTATTATCTTGTGGCGAACACATGCATTCTAGGCATCTTTCAGTACAGATAAGAAAACAGGGTCCCTGCCTCAGAGAACTTTGTATTTAATTTTAATCCAGACATTAATATTGAAGATTTATATAGCACAGGTTAATGACATCTCTGTGGTAGCACAGCCAGGACAGTGGATCGTATTGATCACTGTAAATGCTACAAGGGAAGCTGCATTGTCATTGACAAGGAAAATTTAAGCTTAGACCCATGATTACACTCTGTGGGGAAGCGGACTGGGACCTGCTTCTCTCCTGCCATGCACTGAGCACAGAATGCTCTCAGCAAAGCGTGGTAACACTTGGCTCCCCTTTTGTGCAGGTGTGAACAGAGAACAGGAAGAAAACTGGTCCTGTGAGCTGGCAAGCCAAATAAGACTGAATGAAGAAGTTCAGAAGTTTACTTTACCATTAGCAACCCAAGTAGCTCTGCATTTCTTTTTTTAATACAAAAAACCCCCAAATAGGTTAACTGAATGCAAAAACACAAATAGCGCAGCTAGGTTGCTGCAGCACCAAAAAATGCTCAAAAGTCAAGAAATTCTATAAATTAAAGGCAATCCCACAGCCCTAATTTGAGCACAATGCACAGCCTCCCAGCTGAGGTGGGAGTCAACTGGGAGTCTTACTCAAAGCAATCATTCCTCTCTCCACTGTGTGCAACTGCATACAGAAGCAGTGTTCCAGTGCTGACGTTTATTACTCCCGTCGATTATAGTCCATGAACAGCTAATGAGATGAGATCTTATTAGAGCAGAGGGTGCTATTGTTTGTCTTGCAGAGTTACTGTGTGCGTGACTGTAATGTGAACAGGACTGACTGCTGACAGCAAAGCAATTCCATTTCATTGTTTCTGAAAGGAAAAATCAAAGTGTGTGTCCATTGTCTACGTAGTTTATCAGTTCTGCAAATCATTTCAGCAATGACAAACTGGATTTTTAAATCATGATATTCTCAGTCACAGCGCTCCAAATTTTGTATTCCTGGAGGAATTCTGTGCCAAAAAAACAACTCTGCACATAATAGTAAGGAATGTAGTAAGAGTGCCTAGCTCTTGCTACATTTAAAAGGCAGAGGCACAGTGGTCCAGGACGTGGTGCAAACCGGGACTGAGCAGAAGCAGCAAGCGGTGGGGGTGGGGGTGGGGGTGGGGGCAGAGAAATGCGAGTGGTCTACTTGACTTACCCAATAAGCCTAGGCCCTAGGCTTATCAGGTAGATGACTAATCGATTACTCTTACACATCCCTAGTAATGTAGGTGCAGGATTTCACCAGTAGGTGGAGGAGCAGGCTGAGGGTGGGGGGGGTCTGCTTGGGAGCAACCAATGGGAGCAGTGGAAAAAGCTTCCAGGTGAACAGTTTCCTGCACTGCTGTTTCCCCAGACGGGGAGGGGAAGAGAGACCATCAGCATCCACTGAGCCATTTCTTCCCCCCGCAAGGATCTGGCTGCAAAGCTTGGGGCTTTCTCCCCACAGCGGGAAGCGAACCTCATGGTAGGGGGTGTGGAGCACCGGTGTGGGCTCTGATGCGGGGGGGGGGGGGGGCAGCCCTGACAGTCACAGACCACTAGGGGTCCATGGGCCACACATTGAGAACCACCGCAATAGACTATACTAAATCCCCAGAAATGCTAGGGAAGCAGGAAGTGAATTGGCAGGAGGCCAGAAGAGACAATGGAAACAGAGTATGGGCTTTTGAATTGGAAGGAGCAGCCCTTCTTGATTCTGTTGTGTGGCCAGAGGAGAGCCTGGGAGGACCTGAAAGGAGCCAGGCACGGACAATTCAGCGACATACATGCCTAGGGAAGGGCTAAGTCTTGAAACTGCAAATATGTGAGTAGAATAGGGAATGTTTAGTCAGATGTGATCCGGTTTCCTTCTTTATTTTTTCGTTTGTTGGCCTTCTCTGTGCTGAGCAAACATAAATATTCCCTTACACTGTAACTTTCCAAGCTGAATCCCAGGGAAGCAATTTCTGTGTTTTTAATTCTTTTTTTCAGTTGCTCTTTAACACCTATCAACCAAGCAAATGTTTCACCACTTGTTTTCTCTTTATTTTTTTAAATCACCCTTTTAAGAACATGATCTGATTCCTCTGTCCTAAAGGGCGAGAGGTTCTATGTGCACTTGCCTTAGGGTACGTCTAGACTACATGCCTCTGTCATCAGAGGCATGTAGATTAGGCTACCAGACATAGTAAAATGAAGCGGCGATTTAAATAATCGCCGCTTCATTTAAATTTACATGGCTGCCGCGCTGAGCTGACAAACAGCTGATCAGCTGTTTGTCGGCTCAGCGCGATAGTCTGGACGCGCGGGTGGCAACATCAAAGGTATTTGTCGACCACCCAGGTAGGAGGTATACCTGGGTGGTCGACAAATACCTTTGATGTAGCCACCCGCGCGTCCAGACTATCGCGCTGAGCCGACAAACAGATGATCAGCTGTTTGTCGGCTCAGTGTGGCAGCCATGTAAATTTAAATGAAGCGGCGATTATTTAAATCGCCGCTTCATTTTACTATGTCTGGTAGCCTAATCTACATGCCTCTGGCGACAGAGGCATGTAGTCTAGACGTACCCTTAGACTGCACAGCTAAACTACTAAGAGGAACTAAAGCTCCATTTTCAGCTGATCTCAGCAGCTGGGTTTTCAAGCTCTCTCCAGAAGGAGGGATAAAGAGCTTGAAGGTACCTCACAGGAAGAAATTCCCAAGTGCATCTTCCTGGGTTCTCAAAGGTGTTTTGCATTTGGGTGGTGGCAGTGATACCAGTGGAAGGCCAGGGAATCTGTAACCTTGGGGAGTTTTAACACAAGCCTTTAGTAACAAGGTATTTTCAGACATCACACTCTAGGAATATAATGGGATGTCTTCATTAACCTGAATGGGAGAAGGATCAAACCTTTTGCAGACAAGATAAACAAAAGGTGGGAGAGGACTTTTCCCTGGGTCATAAGGATAGTGCTAAGAAGCATTTCTGGCTTCAAAAGGCTTAAATCCTGAGATCTACCAAGGATTTATTCCCACTCCATAAATCAATTAGTGGACATGTAACCACCTACAGGCAGAACTGAACTAGGATGGCTGGAGCTTAGTATGGAAGCCTCTACAGCTTGAGCTATAAAGCCATCTTAGACTATAGAGCTCACTCATTATTATCTCTGGTTGTACATGGGACAATGAACCACACCCACAGTGGCTACATCTACATTGGCAAGATTTTGCGCAAATACTCTTTAACGCAAGAGCTTTTGCATTAGAGTATTTGCGCAAGAGAGCATCTACACTGGCATGTGCTTTTGCGCAAGAGATGGGCTTTTGCGCAAAAGCATCCGTGCCAGTGTAGACGCTCTCTTGAGCAAGAAAGCTCCAAAGGCCATTTTAACTATCGGGCTTTCTTGCACAAGAAATTCATGTTACCTGTCTACACTGGCCTCTTGCGCAAGAACACTTGCGCAAGAGGGCTTATTCCTGAGCAGGAGCGTCATTTCTCACGTTAGAACGTCAGTGTTCTTGTGCAAGAACTTGCGGCCAGTGTAGACAGGCAGCAAGTTTTTGTGCAAAAGCAACTGCTTTTGTGCAAAACCTTGCCAATGTAGACACAGCCACTCTGTGTGTGGATTACATACTTCCCTTAGCCTTGAAAGTACTTCCCAAGCTTCAGGAAACCCATTTGAGATCCTGGGCGAGCTCCCACTTGCAAGTGCTGACAGCAGATTTGAACCTAGGATCTCTATAGCTTAGTGAAGGAGCCACTACAGCTAGTGTTACAGAGGCAGCTGGACACAACCCACCCTGTCTAGTATGTGCTCACAGCAGCCCAAATGGTCACGTTGGCCACTGTGGGATCCCCAGTCTCTCTGTTATTGAGGCAGGGGGAATAAAAGTGTTGTTACCCTGATTATGCGAATCAAGGACAATGGACTGGTGGAACTGTTCATGACAGAGGGATTCGCCATAAACTAAGTAGCACTCGCTAGACAAGGGGCATGGGTTCCAAACCCAGTCATATTGAGAGAGGCTGGGGACAGGTCTTTGTACCTGGTGGTGGGGCCCTGTCTGAGGGCCTAAACAACACTGATTGCACCCCTCCCCCTCTCCTCTCTCCACTGTGGAATATCAGAGTTAATTTGGATTCTGTTAGGAGTCTAGTTGTGAGCTGTGGAGTTAACTTCACTGTGGGCCAGTGGAGCACAAGTGCTAAGGTTCCTCTGTTATGAGCTGAAATCTCTGTGTGCTGTGGGGAGCCTGGCGCTGTGCTGTGGAACAAGAGCTGAAATCACTGTTGCTGAGGGGAGCCTGGTGCTAAGCTGCTGGGCTACTAGCAGAGCAGCTTGCAAGGGACAACCAGCAAGCCCAGGCGGACAGCAGAGCGGTTTGCCGGGACGACTGGTGGTTGCAGGCGGATAGCAGATGCAGCTGGCGGGGGCGACCTGCGGGTGTGGTCAGACAGCAGAGCGGCTGACGGGGACGACCTGCGGCTGGTAGGACGGCAGCAAACAGCCAGCGGAGCAGCGGCAGGAGCAACCAACTGGCAGCCAGGGGCATGGACCAGCAGCAGGAGCAACCAGCTGGCAGGCAGGAGCAACCAGCTGGCAGCCAGGGGCGTGGACTGAGACAGCTGGCGGAGCCAGGCAGGAGCAACAAGCTGGCAGCCAGGGGCGTGGACTGAGACAGCTGGCGGAGCCAGGCAGGAGCAACCAGCTGGCAGCCAGGGGCGTGGACCAAGACAGCTGGCGGAGCCGGGCAGGAGCAACCAGCTGGCAGCCAGGGGCGTGGACCAAGACAGCTGGCAGAGCCGGACAGTGGAGGCGGCTCACTGGACGACAGGCGGAGCGTGGCGGAGTGACTTGCGTTGACGGCGGCGGCAGAACCCCACGGAGAGGCGGAGCCATCGGCGGACCACGTAAGGTGTATCGATCCCCGCCCCTCCAGGTTGGGATGGTGAAACCCTGCCGGGTGAACTTTTGAACCCTGAGGCGGCACTGACCGGGGCAGAGACTTTTGGAGTGTTGCACTTTTGGGACTTTGGGGGGATTTGTGGCTGGGGGGAGGGCCTTCGCTCATGTTTGGTCTGTAAATCCGAGTTCTGGTGTTTCCCCAATTCAATGCTGGTTACCTCATGTTATTAAAGGTTTGCTACTATACTGAGGCTCTGTGCTTGCGAGAGGGGAAGAATTGCCTCTTTTGAGGCACCCAGAGGTGTATGTAAGATTTCCCAGGTCACTGGGTGGGGGCTCAAGCCGGTGTTGTATTACCTTGTTGGGAGGAGACCCCCTAGATACAGAACCCGGCCCTTGCTGCTATTTACTCGGCCTGGCAGCAGGGTTACATAAGCCACCTCGAATATTTTAAAGAAAGAGGCGGGGTAAAAATATTTTAAATAATAAAATAAATATACATTTATGACACATAGCTGTTGGCTCAAAGCCCTCAATTTCATTCTGGTTCATGGAGAAAATGTATAATAAATGCTAATGCACTCATCTTTTACTCAGAGAACGTTCACTGCTGCAAATGGGTGCCATTTAGCTGGCATTTTATATGAGCAGGGGGATAAAGTTTCAGTGGTCCAAATGGCATACCTGGGATCACAGAGCAAAAGGAAAAGGAAAGAGAACATCTGCCCTCAAATGGTACAATTGTGCCTTTTGGTTTTGTACCAAGAGATACCCCAGAGTATAAAGGGCAATGCACAGTTGTACTGCTAGGAGACGTCCTAGTGGTAACCCACACACCTACTAGGTGTGGTTCACTGTCCCATGTAATGGCATTTAGACCACTTACAGAAAGAATAATGGGTCTGCTCTACAGCCTTAGCTAAGAACCAGATGGCTTTTAGCTCAAGCTGTAGAGACTCCTGCACTAAACTCCAGAGGTCCCAGGTTCAGTTCTGCCTGTTGCTGTTATACCAGCATGCCCACAACCAGAGATTTGCTTAAGTCTAATTGCTAAATACAGCCCAGACCTGAACAACTCCTAAGCCTACTCCCCCCTGACTCGGTCAAGTCATTTTCTGACACGATCCCCCCCAAGCTCCAGCCTGTGGGGCTAGCACGGGGGCGAGGCCTTCCCCTGCACCTCTCCTGCTGTGCTCTGTGCAGGCCGCAGCACGAGGCACTGACAGCTCCACGTTCTCACTGCACCAGGCACAGCATGAGCTGGGAGGGGTGGAAGAACTGAGCCCAACAGGGTCCTGTTGTTTTCCCACCCCACCCAGACATGAAAGGTGCAGTCCAGTAGCATTATACAGAGGCAGCAGTTGGAGCCCTGGGCCCTTTAAATCACTGCAGGAGCACTGCTCTGAGAGCTGCGGTGGAGTCAGCACCGTGCTCCAGGCTGTGCTGACCCTGGCCCCGCCCCCTCTGCCTGAGGCCCCGCCCTCCCTCCCATCTTGCGCTGGGGCCCACAGATGCAGTTGGCTCCCCTGAAGAGGACAGAGTCCTGCAGTGACCTCTCTCCTTTTGTGCTATGCACCACCAAGCAGTCGCCGAATTCTCCTGGGCACAGGCATAGGAATTCCTATTGGTCCTCAGGCAGGCTACAAAAAAGGGGGGAGGTATGAGAAGTGATAGGAAACTCTGTGCACTAGCCCTAACCCATATGCTGAACTCCAAGCAGAATCTGACTCTCTAAAACTACTAAATACCCTTCTTGGCATTTTGAAAATATTCTTAGATTTTAAACTATTTATAAAGCCTTCTCTACAAGGCACAGTATTTACCAAGTGTAAAATAATGCCACAGTGCATCATCAAAGGCTCAACTGGTTAGGAGGAATTTTAAATGTCAGTTCAATATCTAGCTAGATTGTTTAATTAGGGTGACCTATTAATCCCCCTGAAGAATGAAAGTCATCCTTTATTTTTTTTTCTTTAATCCCTTCGAAGCGCTCCTCAGCTGTGATAAATTTTACATTCTTCCTAAATAATTCCTCCTTCCCTTAAAATAAGCATGAATAATTTGTTCTTGCTAATTTTCTTTTTTTATTACTAAACAAACTTCTAAAACAGGAATTAAACCTTTTGTTCAAGCTGAGTAGACAAGATGAAAGCAGCCTTTATGTTATTTACTTATTTTTAGGTGGCAGTGCACACAAATAACATGCTGCCTTTTACCAGCAATGCAGCAAAGATCTAAGAGCTGATTGGGGAGGGAAAAAAATTAAATAATCATTAAAAAGCTAAAATTGCAAATAGTTAGGAAAAGTTGCCTGTAGTTGCACAAAAACAGATGTTATAAAGTATTGTGTTTGTAATACAGTACAGAAGAAAAAAAATTGCTTGAAGCAAAAAACAGAATAACCATGGGACGTATTTATTATTTTTTCCACTTATGCCGGCAATTTCAGTGGAGTTTGAAGTACCAGGCCACATGCAATTGATGGAGAATTAAAAAGTATACATGCATATTTGATTCCTTCTCCTAGTCTTGCAGGCAGTTACAGTAAAATGCTACTGTGGTGAACAGCAGCTGTTTCATGATTTCAGAGACTTAAATGTCATACCTAAATGAAGCAAAATGCAGGACAATGTAGCACTTTAAAGACTAACAAGATGGTTTATTAGATGATGAGCTTTCGTGGGCCAGACCCACTTCCTCAGATCAAATAGTGGAAGAAAGTAGTCACAACCATATATACCAAAGGATACAATTAAAAAAATGAACAAATATGAAAAGGACAAATCACATTGCAGAACAGGAGGGGGATGCAGGTGGGGGGGGAAGGAAGGAAGGTAAGTGTCTGTGAATTGATGATATTAGAGGTAGGGAGAGTGGGATGTTTGTGAGTTAATGGTATTAGAGGTGATAATTGGGGAAACTATCTTGGTAATGGGTGAGATAGTTCAAATGTTTGTTGAGTCCTTTTTGGAAAGTGTCGAATTTTAACATGAATGACAGTTCAGAGGATTCCCTTTCAAGTGCAGATGTAAAAGGTCTTTGTAGCAGAATGCAGGTGGTTAAGTCATTGAGAGAGTGTCCTTTCTGGTTAAAATGGCAAGAAACTGTTTTTTCTTTGTGATCTTGTCTGATATCTGTTTTGTGGGCATTAATCCTTTGGCGAAGTGTCTGAGATGTTTGTCCAATGTACA
Source organism: Pelodiscus sinensis (assembly GCF_049634645.1). NCBI lineage: Eukaryota > Metazoa > Chordata > Testudines > Trionychidae > Pelodiscus > Pelodiscus sinensis. Next base: position 12,195,930 of record NC_134713.1, read on the forward strand.
TAGCAGACGGACACTTTCGGCACATGATAGCATAGATTATATTTCTGGATGCGCAGGAATATGTGTTCTTGATCTTATAACTCACTTGGTTAGGTCCAATAATGGTATCAGCAGAATGAATATGTGGACAAAGCTGGCAACGGGGTTTGTTGCAAGGGAAGGTACCAGGGTTGGTATTAGTGTGGTATGTCCTGTGGTGGTTGGTAACCCCGTTGCCAGCTCACAATCTAGTACAAACACAGACAATATAGTTCATATGCATGATACCAGGAAGTGAGAATTCAGGTGATTTAAGAATCTGGATAGGAGGTTATGCAGAAAAATCACAGAATCACTGAAATGTAGGATGGGAAATGATCTCAAGAGATCAACTACTACAGACTCCTGCACTCAAGGCAAAATTATGTAATAATCAGACCATTCCTAAAAGGTGTCTGTCCACCTGTTCTTCAAAATCCCTAATGATGGTAATTTATTCCAGTTTTTCCTAATGTCCAATCTAAGCCTTTCTTGTTGCAATTTAAGCCCTCTGCTTCTTGTGCTATCTTCAAAGTTTAATAAGAACAATGTTCACCCACCTCTTTGTAACAATCTTTTATGAACTTGGAAAATGTTATTCCCCCCGCCCTCCATTGGTCTTTTCTTCTCCAATCTAAGCAAGACGATTTTTTCCAATTTTTCCTCATGGGTCATGTTTTTTAGACCTTTAATCATTTATATTACTCTCCTCTGACTCCCCAGTTTGTCCACATCCTTCCTGAAATGTGGCACACAGAACAGGATACAATATACCAGCTAAGGCCTTAATCAGCATGGAGTAGAGTGGAAGAATTATGTTTTCTGTGATTTGAAGAGAGGGAGGTCTGGCACATTAGAAGAGAGAAACTTCTAAACCTCAGAAGAGATAACAGGGAAGAAAACATAAAAGAAGGAACTCACTTTCCCCTCCTTAGTCCAAAATAACCTACATTCTGTAACTCTCGGCATTCTGCAAAAGGTATCTATGTGAAGGGGCTTGGGATAAGGTTGAAGCTAAGTTCCCAGAATGCCAGAACGCAGAAAGAAGCCTTTTTATGGATAGCTGGCTGGATGAATTAATCATTCATCTCTTGAACATTTGTTTTCATGCTGCTGTGGTTATGATGTTGTTATAACATTAGAAGTCAGGGTGCCCGCAGAATCTTTTAAATTATTATTTATATCGGATGAAATTGATGTAAATAAGATGGTGAGTGGAAAGAAGGTGCTGTACAAAGGGGGAAGAGTTTAGAGAAGCAAAACAAGGGCTAAAGTTCTTCATTCGCATTAACCCATCACAGAGAAAGTGTAGATACAGGGGTATATACAATGTTTGTTAGTACATCATAACAAGATACAGATTAGTGAAAAAAATGCATGCAAGATGCCATTAGTTTTCATGAAGTTTAAACACCACATACATTCTTATACATTTAACAATCACTTTCATCTATATTAATACAAGGACAAATTGGTCTGGGGGTTGGCAGGAGTTGGCACCTGGTCTGCCAGCATCATGGGATTTATGATGTGAACAGCATGAGTCTTCACACATGTCATGATACATTGAATACACACCACAGGATTGTTCACATGGTGGTGATAAGCCAAATTCTGAAGTCAGAAGGTGGGGTGTGATTCTAAGAGCCTTTACCCACCTTCAAAAGGACTCCTCAGATGAATAAGAGTTTGCAGACTTGAGTACTTAGAAAAAAATCAATGCAAGTTTTGCCTATGTACTGGGGTGGAAGAATCCTACCAAAAAGGATGTTTAACTCTGGAGTTTCCATTAAAGATTTTCTTGTCTCCTCTACTCTACTTCTTTTTCAGTGTTTCCCTAGTGGAAATGGATCCAATAACATCTGAGTTGTACTTTCAAACCCATCATGTTAAAGTGGATTTGAAATTAGGCTAAGAGTATCTATCTTCTACACACACATGGTGGCAATCAGATGCTTATTGGCTTCACATCTGAGAAGGCTTCTGAGTGGATTATCTAGGGTGAACTAATGGGCTAACCTGAAATAGACTTCACTGAAATAGTGTTTTGATAGAAGAATTTGCATAACTAAGGCATCATGCTTATCAAATACCCCTTGGACAGTCTTCCCTCTGCAGCTGTCTTAGTTACAGCCACTCCCCGAGTCACGACCACCTCCACTTACGACCATCCGCACTTACGACCAAAGCGGTCGTAAATGCGGATCCGAGTTATGAACAGGATCCGCCCTTATGAACAGCACGGTTGTTGTGTAACTCTATGGGATCCGAGTTATGAACACTTCAAGTTACGGACCAAGCGTTGGTCCGTAACTTGTTTGTAATTCGGGGAGCGTCTATATTTCTCTCCAATTTTGGGGCTCCCCAAAGCAAAATACCAGATCTGGACGAAGTAAGAGGAGACAAAGTGAATGAGGTAATATCTTTTATTGGAACAACTTCTGCTGGTGAGAGAGAGAAGCTTCTGAACCATACAGAACTCTTCAGGCTTGGGAGAGGTACTCCAAGTGTCACAATGAAATACAAGATGGAACAGATTGTTTAGCATTAGTGATTTGCACATATTCTAAGGGATCTTTCAAGAGAGAGCTCAGTGTGGTTCAAAAGCTAAACCTGAAAATGTAACATGGTCATACTAGGTCAGACTGATTGTTTATCTTGCACAACAATTTTCAGCCTGTAGTCCATGAACCCCTAGGGTTCCACAGATTATGGTTAAGATTTCCAAAGGTGTCCACAGATCCATTTGAAATTTTGTAGGGTCTTACGAATGAAAAGGGGTTGAAAACCACTGATCCAGCCCAGGAGCCTGTCTGCTGACAGTGGCCAATGGAAGGTGCTTCAGAAAGTATGGACGGAACAGGAAGTCATTGAGTAACCCATCCCTAGTCATCCACTCCTAGCTTGCATCCCTGACCATCACGACTAATAACATTGATGTTGCCAACACTGTATTTCAAAAATAAGGGTCTGTGTTCTTAGCACCATTACGCCATCCCTCCTCCCATTAGCATCATCATCAAGAATTACTACTCACCTACATTCGGCAGGGTAATGCTGCTTTTTGCAGCACTCAGCAATCTTGTTGTACACAGATTAAAAAAGGGACATCCCATGTAATAAGGGACTGTTGTCAATATAAATGATTAACCTAATCGCCATGAGCTCATCTAGTTCTCTTTTAAACCCCATTATCATTTTGAAATAAAAGTTTCAGATATTGATCAACTGCCTTCAATTACGTCCGCTAGCAATGAAATCCAGAGGTTGACTTGGGGGTACGTCTAGACGGTGGCGCTATTCCGCATCTTTTGAACCTGCCCGTTAGTTCAAAATAGATTTTGAAATAACAGGCTTGCTATTCTGACATCCCTATAACCTTTGTTCCACGAGGACTAAGGGACATTCTGGAATAGAAGTTTATTTCGAAATCTGACGCTATGTAGCTATTTCCAAATTAGATCGAAATAAGATATGCAATCTGCATAGCTCAAATTGCATATCTTATTTTGACTTACGGATGCAATGTAACTGCATCCTCTGTGATTAAATGCTTCTGTTTCTTTTAAACCTGCTGCTAATTAACTGCATTAGGCGACACCTAGTTCTTGAATTACGTGAAGGAGTAAATAACACTTCCTAGTTCACTTTCTCCACACTAATCATAATTTTATAGACTTCTGTCCTTCCCGATTCATCTTTTTTTTTTTTCCAAGCTGACAGTCCCAGTCTTTTTAATCTCTCTTCATACAGAAGCTGTTCCATACCCTTAATCTTTCTTGCTCGCCTTCTGTGTACCTTCTCCACTTGTATATTTTTTTGAGACTGGGTGACCAGAACTGCACACAGTATTCAAGATATTGGCACACCACAGTTTTATATGTATTTTCTGTCTTCTTATCTATCCCTTTTCTAATGTCTCCTAACATTTTGAAACAAAAGACAGGAAGATGCAGCACTTTAAACACTAACAAGATGGTTTATTGTTAGTCTTTAAAGTGCTGCATTGTCCTGTCTTTTGTTTCAGCAAGACCAGACTAACACAGCTACATCTCTATTACTATCCTAACATTTTGTTAGCTTTTTTATTCCTGCTGCATATTGAGCAGATGTTTTCAGAAAACTATCCACAATGACTCCAAGATCTTAATTTTTCTCGAGTTGTAACAGCTTGGTTAGACTCCATAGTTTTGTATGAGCCTGGGTCTCACTGGCAGAAGTTGGTCCAATAAAAGATATTACCTTTCCCACCTTGTTTCTCTAATATCCTGGGACTAACATAGCTACAACTACCCCACATTTAACCCTTGTAGACATTTCAGAGGAACCTTGAAGACTCTCTTAGGCACTTAAGTATCAATTAACTCTCTTAGGCACTTAAGTGTCAGTGTTACTTGATTGGCAGCTCCTATGTAATGATGATGTATCCATTCATCTGGATCAGTAGCACTCCAAACCCCCAAATTTAGTAGACAATTTTGCTGACAAAAGTTAAGTTTTCAGTTCTGGGACATCAGTGAATGAATCATAAATCCGTATCATGTGGGACCAAGCAATGAAATTTCACATTGTGCAAGGCTATTTAACAATAAAACTGTTGTCTCTTTCCGCACTGTGATCTAATAGCTACATTGGTGAAAATCCTTCCTCCCAGAAGGCACAGTGCATTAGTCACCACAAATCACTATTTCTTTACCAACCTAAACTATGCCAAGCAAAGGCTAAAGAAATGTTTTAGACATTTCTGAAACAATCAACTGCCTTACGGCTGTAACAACATTTAAGTTATGATACAGGGGTTTTGTTCTTCTCTCACAAACTAATGTACATCAGGACTAAATCCAATGAAGTCAGTGAGGTTATATTGATATACAACCTGGTGAGAGGATAATCAGGTCAGCATGCATTACTTCCATTGCCCACACAGCATCTTGGTATTAGGTTTTTGTTTCGTGTCCCAGGCTTCTTTTTAAGCCATGCATTTATTTCCATTTCTGACCCCTCTGGGTCTCCATGAAAGAATATGGCATTTTGGCTGAACTATTCATTTCTTTCCTTTGGGACAGCATGCACAGGACTGTTTTTGGCTGGGACTTTCAAAGAAACCTAACATCTTATTTTTACATCAAAAGATAAGTATGGGACAACTCCAGGCCACTTAATTAGCCTCGTTAGCACCATCCCTGCAATTGACAGGCACTTCCCTCCCTTCTTTTTCTACTTTAAATTTTGGGTTTCTGTATTCCACTCCAGCTCAGCTGATCAAGTGGGTTTTGCCCACAAAATCTCATGATATACATTTTTCTTAGTCTCTAAGTCCTGGTCTACATTAGTACCTTATTTCAAAATACCGCCACCCCCGCTCCCCCGCCCACCACTCCAAATTAGTAAGCGGTGCATCCACACTACAATGCCCATTATTTCAGAATAAGGGGCTGCAGAATTCAGACTCTGTACTCCTGCTTTTCATCAGGAAAATGCTAATTCTGAAACTGTAAGTTCGAAATAACAGTCGTATGGATGCTCCAGTGCTGCTAATTAGAACATAAGAATGGCCATACTGGTTCAGACCAAAGGTCCATCCAGCCCAGTATCCTGTCTGCCGACAGTGGCCAACATCAGGTGCCCTGGAGGGGTGGACCGAAGACAATGATCAAGTGATTTGTCTCGTGCCATCCTTCTCCAGCCTCTGACAAACAGAGGTTAGGGACACCATTCCTGCCCCCTGGCTAATAGCCTTTTATGGACCTAACCATCATGAAATTATCTAGCTTCTCTTTAAACTCTGTTATAGTTCTAGCCTTCACAGCCTCCTGTGGCAAAGAGTTCCACTGGTTGACTATGCGCTGTATGAAGAAGAACTTTCGCTTACTAGTTTTAAACCTGCTACCCATTCATTTCATTTGGTGTCCTCTAATCCTTATATTATGGGAACTAATGAATAACTTTTCTTTATTCACCCTCTCCACACCACTCATGCTTTTATAGACCTCTATCATATCCCCCCTCAGTCTCCTCTTTTCTAAACTGAAAAGTCCTAGTCACTTTAGCCTCTCCTCATATGGGACCTGTTCCAAACCCCTGATTATTTTAGTTGCCCTTTCCTGAACCCTTTCTAAGGCCAAAATATCTTTTTTGAGGTGAGGAGACCACATCTTATCACAGTACTGAAGATGTGGGCGTACCATAGTTTTATACAGGGGCAGTAAGATATTCTGTGTCTTATTTTCTATCCCTTTCTTAATAATTCCTAGCATCCTATTTGCCTTTTTGACCGCCGCAGCACGCTGTGTGGACATTTTCAGAGAACTATCCATGATAACTCCAAGATCTCTTTCCTGATTTGTCGTAGCCAAATTAGCCCCCATCATACTATATGTATAGTTGGGGTTATTTTTTCCAACGTGCATTACTTTACACTTATCCACATTAAACTTTATTTGCCATTTTGTTGCCCAATCACTCAGTTTGGTGAGATCTTTTTGAAGTTCTTCGCGGTCTGCTTCTGTCTTGACTATCTTGAGCTATTAATTGGAATTAACTGGTCTCCAGGAGGATTCCCACAACTGCCCAGAGTACTTCCCGGGGCTCTGAGTCTGAGGCAGCATGTCCACATTCCCGGAGCCTGCCTCGGACTGATTTCAATGCTTCCCCTTAGTGAGGACACGTAAATTTGAATTTGTTAAATTGGGAGTTTGTATGTCAAATTTAGTAATTTTGAAATAATTTCCTAGTGGAGACATGACCTCTGGTGCCACAGGGATACTTGTCATTGTAGGAGTCTAATGATATTCAGCAGTATCTAAGTAGCAAACTCCTTCAACCCCCTTAAAAGACCCAGTTTCTGTGACACACTGATACTGAGGTAGGCAAACTTGGGCTCAACTTCCAGTAAAAAGGCTTCTTCCTGTCCTTGCGAAGAAGAAATTTTGAAGCACCACATGCAAACTGCATCTTTGTCCCCACGCTTTTTAAGGTGTAATGACATTGAAGAATCATTTAAAGACGAAGCTTTGGTATCTGTATGTAAAATCTCTCTCGTGTCACACACACTGATATTGTTGCACATTTCTTTTCAGCTGGATTATGATTCTAACACTGTAGCTAGAAGACAGCTCTGGATAAGTCCCAAGCAAGGTGACACTCAGGACAAAAAAGTTTTCGCATCAGTGACATTTTCACATAGGAAATGTTTTAAAGAAATGTCTGAACCAGGTATTGGAAGGGGAGTGTAGGGAGTAGGTGGTGGGTCTGGGGGAAAGTGCAGGGCTAGGGTGTTTGGTTTTGTACAGTTAGAAAGTTGGCAACCCCAGCTGGGAACTGCAGGGAGGGGCTATTGAAAGTAAAGGGGATGTGATGCAAGCTGTTGGGGGGGCAAACAAATTATGCCTGTCTAGCAGGCACCAGCCATCTCTGGCAGAAACCCCCAGAAACCCTCCTCCCCCGCTGCAGGGCACAATACCTAAGGTTCCCCCTCTGAGTGCAGCAGGCAGAGAATTGTGGGGTGGGGGAGAGGCATGTGTTGCTTACAAGCTGCAGTCTGGCCACCTCTGGCATAGACAATTGGTCTGGCAGTCACCCTTGGATGCTGGGGAACTTACAGTTGCTTTCTTACTGGCAGGAATTGGAACTTAATGGAAACAGCAAATGCAGGAATGTGGCAGTGGTAACTATAAACCAGCGTAAGCAAGAAGTGGTGGATGTGAGGCTGAGCTAAATAGCAGAGGTTGAACCTCTCTGCTCCGGGAGACTGGTTTCTGGACCAGAGAGCTCCAACCACAGAGGTTGCCAGCAGCTCAGAGCTCAGCCAGTGGTTTGTTTATAGCTGTTCTCTGTAGTGATATGCCACCGGTCTCGCTACAGGGAGCAGCTAAAGACAAACCACTGGAGAGTCAGTGTACTGGAGGCAGGGAGCCCAGCCTGGCTGGCAGCGGGAGCAGGGCTGGGTGGGAGTCACCACCAGCTGGAGGCAGGAAAGCCCTTATGGCCAGAGGTGCAGAGATTCTGCCATCCAGAGTCAGGGAGCCCCTCCAGCCAGAGCGAGGCAGTAGCTGGGTGTGCACTGGCCAGGCCGGTGGCTAGAAGGGAAGCCCTAGGAGAGCCTGAGGCCTGACCTTCTCTAGTCCAGCAAACTCCCTCCTTCACGACCACTCAGGTCTCGAGGGTTCCAGACCAGGAAGGTCCAACCAATACGTTAGCCTATAAAATAAGTACAACTCAGTGTTATGTGGGTAAGGAAGTTAGATTTGGGCATGGAAGGCTAAGCATTAGCGTAATGGTGTTCAGGCCCTATAATAAGGTAAACACTCTGTAGAGATAGCTTGAGCTGTTCTATCATTGTTAGCTTTCCACCATTTGAGCCGTCAGCTGTATTGTTTTGTACGGTCAATCCTGGGCATTCGAGAAACCTGGATCATTGGACACATTTGGCATGCCAGAGACAGGGCTGGTCCTCTGTCTGACCACCAGGTCCTCAGGGTTAGGTGTAAATATGACAATCTAAGAGGTGATGCAAAGAAAGTTATTACAGCTCTCCCCAATACTGTATTATTCTTATGTGCTCATGTGTCTTGACAATTCTCCAGTTTTTTCCTCTGATTTGAATAATATCTAGGACTTTGCTTTGCCCTTAGTGTGTCACTGCCATGCACCACGAGATCGCGCACCAATAACGAACTTCTTGGGTTTAGTTCCGAGTAGCCAGGTTCTGGGACAAGCACCGTATCACCTTCTGATCAACTGGCAATTCATACGAACAGCATTAATCTTTAAAAAGGATCAGGCACTTGGTACAACTGTGTGTGTAGAGCAGGACACAATCAGAAACTTAGGAATGTACATGTTATCCTTTGTGCTGGCATTGCAATTAAATCGGGGTGAGCAATAATTTTTCGCGGGGGAGGGCACTACAAGAGTTTGGTACGTGGTCGAGGGCTGCACTTTTCTGTAGAGTGGGCGTGGGGTCTGAGATGGAGGATGGATGCAAAAGGGAGCTTGGGGTCAGAGACTGGGGTGCAGGAGAGGATGTGGGATCTGAGAGAGTGTTTGGGTGAAGGAGAGGGTTGTGACCTGTGGCAGGGGTTCAGGGTCAGGGATGGGTGCAGAAGAGGAGTGTAGCCAGGGGGAAGGGCATAGGAGGAGATGCAAGGTATGGGAGGAAATTGTGACCTGGGGGGAGGAGTTGGAATGTAGGAGGGGTGGGGTGCCAGATGCAGGCTCTGGCCAGGAGGCACTTCCTCGGGCCAGCAGCCTAGCAGGACACTGAGGCAGGCTCTCTGCCAGCCTGCAGCCCCAGACTGCTCCAAGTGGTTGAATGTTCCATGTGTCTCTCTGCACCACGTATAGAGGTGGGCAAATGAGGCTTCAAATGCTACCCCCACCTCCAGCCAATAGAAACAGAGAGATGGTGTTAATGGTGAGGGCAGCATTCGAAGCCTCCCTCCGCCCAGTGCACGACCCAGAGAGCCACATGGAGAAACCAACAGCTTTGAGCAGCGTGGAACTGCTCCATGCCTGAGGGTCCCAGTGAGGCAGGCTGAATTAGAGGTTTGATAGGCCAGGACCATATCATGCCCGCCCTTGAATTAAATGTAGGTACAAAATTGGAAACCGGATTGTACGTATGTATGTATGAATAAATAATAAACAGGCCGTGAATTTCAATTTTTCCCAATTGAGTTTATTGGTATGAGATAGAGAGGAAAATTCCATCAGACTTAGGCCTGTATTTTATTTTTATTACTCTATTTTCATTTTTACAAGCTTTCAAATATACGTGTTAAAACAAGAGGACATTCACTCTGTCTTCATGGATGACCAGCCCTGTCTCTGGCATGCCAAATGCGTCCAATGGTCCAGGTTTCTCGAATGCCCAGGATTGACAGTACAAAACAATACAGCTGACGGCTCAAATGGTGGAAAGCTAACAATGATAGAACAGCTCAAGCTGTCTCTACAGAGAGTTTACCTTATTATAGACATTATGTTGTTTATGGTTTTGAACAGAGACCCAGGATACTTATAACTGTCTGAATTTCTGGGCAATTTAGAGTAAATATTTCTGCAGGTGACGCTCCACAAAGATAAACGAGTACCATTACTCCACTTTTAAAATAAGAGGGCTCACTAAATGTGCCAAAACAATTTGTGTTCAGCTCTTTTGTCAAACAGGGTAAAAAGAGAAGCATGTCGGGTCTTAGTTTATTATTTGTTCTCGTTAGAATGGAGTGGGACCTGGCATGGTTTATACACAGAAATGGTTATATTTTTACCTTGTTTATCCTCCTGCAAATCTCTGATCCTGAATGATTTACCCCTTACCAATATTGTCCATTTTGCGTAGACCTTAGATAATGGTGGAAGAGTCCCGGTACCAGTGAGCTATTTAATCAGTTGTTTGAAGTTAGGACTATCCCGATAGACATCTGACAAACTTACATGGCCCCCATCACCCTAATACAGGTTGAATCTCCCTAGTCCAGCACTCTAACCCGGCAACATCCATGGTCTGACATGATTTTAGTTAGCAGGATGCCCACTTACCATGGATGCGGCCAAGTTTCCTACAGTCCCATAAAGTTTGTTTACAGCCACCAGTCCTGGCTCTCGGTGTTCTATGCTGTTATTTTGCTCTAATTTACACCAAGATATCTTCTAAGAGCCCAGTAAGTAGCGGAAGTGTTGGTGATGCTGCTAGACAATATTGATCTCCCGGGGTTTGGAAAACTCTCTGGTTTGACACCAGTCAGGTGTTTGGAGTGCTGGACCAGAGAGGATCAACCTGTAATGCACTCCACCACCTTTCCCATATTAATCCTCACAACACCTTTGTGGGGAACTATCACTACCCCAGAAAGTACACACACAGTCAGAGTGTGGTGGTCAAAGTCAAACAGGAAGCTTGGATGGAGCAGAGAATTGAATATGGATACCCCAACCCCGCCACAGGCTAGCTCCCTAATCGGTCAGCTATCCTTCCTCCCCATGACACCGATTCCAAAGTGTCCCTGGAGAACTTTCTGATTGAATTCCTTCCTGGATCCTTTACTGTTTACAGTTTCTACTACTATTTCAGGCTTGCCCCTGCCGCTGCTACCTGCTAACCAGGTACAGGCTATGGCAATGGTTTCATTCTTTTAGCTTCTTTGTGGCTGCCTCTCGGTGCTAACTAATCATGCTGGTCTTGTCTAAACACTCCGGGCTGTTGCAGCCACCTACAGTTTACTTTCCATCCAATTACCCCTGCAGATGTTTGTAATTGCGACAAGGGGGCACCCCTTTGTGTTGACATCTGTTAGGCAGGCACTAGGACTCAGAACAGCCGCCAGTGGGGACTGGGGAAGTGTCAAGCAATGTCCCTTCCATTAAAAAAAAAAAATTAAAAGGACCAAATTCTGCCCTCATTTATGCTTATGTAGCACCACGGCATGTGACACAGAGAAATAAAATACAGCAGCGCTAACGATGCACATTTCTGCCTAGGAAATATTCCTGAAGCTCAGATACAGTTATCTGGAACTGCTGGGTCATTTGCTTTCACCACAGGAGGGGAATACAGAAGAGCCAATGAAACTGCACCAGAGATTTTAGTACTGCAGACTCTCTGGATCCCTCTGACAAAGATTCTGTGTCACTAACAAAATGACTAATAAGGTTAAAATAGAACTATACTGTTAGCTCCTATGGCAGCAATAGGCCAACAACTATACACATTGCATAACCCTAAATATTAAATAAGGGACAGGTTCCGCCACCCTCCCTTAGGCTGAGCAGTATCGTACTCCACAGTGGAGAAAATGGGGCTGCTTATGAAGTAATGCAAAGGAAGGCAGTCGACTGGCCTGCAGTGAAAGGACAAATAAAGCAGGGAAGTTCATTTAGAGCAGTCAGGATCCTCCCTTAGCAGCTCCCTGCAAGGACTCAGCTCAACTGTCCCCAAAGGAGCTGGAGAGCACCGGTCTGTGGCGATGTCCCCTCTCTGCCTGCAACAGGCCCCTTATGCCAAGGGCTGAGGAAGGCAGTGCAGAAGTCATCTATGCCAGCTCTCTGCATGCTCATGGCTCCTCCACACTAGCAGTCGCAGCACAAAGGGAGATGAGCAATGCTCACAGTACCAGAGCCTCCTCTTTTATACCAGTTTTATGTCGCTGCAATTCCAAGAGAGTCACTCCCGATTTACACCTGTGTACATGAGAACAGAATAATGTTCCCTGTTTTAACGTCTCTCTGGGTATGTCTACTCTACCACCCTCGTTCGAACTAGGGTGGTAATGTAGGCAACCGGAGTTGCAAATGAAGCCCAGGATTTGAATTTCCCGGGCTTCATTTGCATGTTGCCAGGCGCCGCCATTTTTAAATCTCCGCTAGTTCGGACTCAGTGCCAGCAGCTACACGCGGCACGAACTAGGTAGTTCGGATTAGGTTTCCTATTCCGAACTACCTGTACACCTCGTTCCACGGAATAGGAAGCCTCGTTCCATGAGGAGTACAGGTAGTTTGGAATAGGAAGCCTAATTCGAATTCCCTAGTTCGTGCCGCATGTAGCCATGGGCACGGAGTCCGAACTAGCGGACATTTAAAAATGGCGGCTCCCAGCAACATGCAAATGGTAGTTTGAACTAGGGTGGTAGTGTAGACATACCCTCTCTCTTTCTCTAAGGAATTAAAAAGAAACCGCGCCTGGACCTGTATGCCAAGTTGCTCATCTGATCAAATAGCATCACCTGATTTCTGAGTTAGAAGTGAAAACGTCTTTAGTTGGTTCAGTGAGCACTTCTTTAGGAGCGTGACTATGCAGCTAAAATATCTGCTACGACAACTCTAGTGGCGAGGCAGCGGCCCCTCTGCACAGCTGCTGAAATTGGTTTATATTTTTCAACGTTAGTATGCAATATACATGGAACGAAAGGTGCATGCTATGAAAGTTTTAGCTGGGCTTCCACAGGTGAAAGGAAACTGAGCCCTTCTCATGCTTTGTCTGTGATAGTGTTTCATTTCCTCTGCCGAAGGACTGATTTAGATTTTGTGGAAGGGCAGATAAAGCAGCAAAAAGCATGATTACATTTTTGACAACACTAATTTGTACTGTCTGGATGATTAATGTCCCAATGATAGAGATGCTGAAATGGCGGACGTTGCATCAAACATTACATACTAAAAAGTAACTGCTGTCCTATCACTCGTTTAAAAAAAATGTATTCTGCAGTCTCCTATTGCAAACTACATACATCGAATCATAACTGGTAGATTGTTTTACAGTACAGCCGCTCCCCGAGTTACGACCACCTCCGCTTATGACCATCCGCACTTATGACCAAAGCGGTCATAAATGCAGATCCGAGTTACGAACGGCGATACGCGCTTATAAACAGCGCGGTTTCCATGTAACTCTATGGAATCCGAGTTACGAACACTTCAAGTTACAGACAAAGTGTTGGTCCATAACTTGTTCGTAACTCGGAAAGCGGCTGTAGTATGCATTATTTCATGTCTTCACACATGCACACAAAGACTATGACTGAGATGACTGCTCAGTTCTTCACATTCATGCATCTTAGTACGAGCCTGGGCCAGACCTTAAGATGGTATAGATCAGCATAGCTCCACCAATGCCACAGATCACACAGTCTGCATAGCACAACCCATAGGACTTCCTGAAAAACATTCCTAGAACGTATCTTGTACAAAAACATCTAATCCTGAAAACTATCCATGAAGGAGCATCCTCAACAATTTGATAAATTAAATTACTCTATTAAAATTGATGATTTATTTCTGAATTTGTCAAGCTTCAACTTCCAGACACTGGAGTGTGTCATACCTTCCTCTACAAGAATGAAGAGGGTATCATTAAATATTTGTTCCTGTTGTCCATGCTTATAGGCTAATCAAACCACCTCTTAATCTTCTCCTTCTCAAACTAAAATGTTTTCTAATCCTCTTATGATTCCCATGGCTCTTCTCTGAGCCCTTGCCAATTTATTAACATCCTTCTTGAATTGCAGAACCAGAAATGGACATAGGTTCTGGTATTAATGGTGCTGTCACATCCCTTGGCTTGAAGTGGTTTTTATCATATATAGTGTTTGCAGCTTGAGTCAAATACTCTTAGCACCTCCGCTACACAAACTGTTCCAGCACCCCTGTAACAGGACATGGAATTCCAGCACTCATCACGCTAATGCCAGATAGAGACATAAAAACCTCTCTAACTCCTTCTGGAGGTACACCTGTTGATACATCCAAGCCTTTTTCACCTCAGCACAATAGTGGAAACTCATGGTCACTGGATTATCCACCGTGATCCTCAAATACTTTGCAGTCCCTTCTTCCCAGAACAGAGTTCCTCAACCTGTAAGTTTGGCCTACATTCTTTCATCCAAGATATGTGTTTTTAATACAGCTAAATGTATATATGTGACAACATGGGGATTGTGGAGGGTTTTACTCCCCTTGTTATGTTGCATGTGATTTCTACTGTCCTCCAGTAACCCTGTGTGTGTGATTCAGTCTCCCTGTGGACTATACTAATACCTAGATAGTGGTGGGATTTTTGGATGTGATACACAATGGCTGATGCCCTTTGTAACTTGAGCCCAGGAGGTGGCGCCACCAAGGGACACCTTTTGCCCAAAAAGCAGGGCACAGGCTGGAGGAGGAGCCCAGCTGGGGGCTGGGACCAGGAGCTGAGAGTGAGTTAGTCCCCGTGGGCTTGCGGTCAAGCAGGAGGATCAAGTCCCTGACTTAGAGATCCCCATCGACTAATAAACCTTCTGTTCTACCTGCTGGCTGAATCTCACATCTGACTGAGGATGGAGATGCAGGGCTCGGTGACGCCTCACACCTCAGTAACCACATTCGGTTTGCTTGTGGCCTTTACTAAGCAATCCAGATCCGCCTGAAGCTGTGGCTCGACCTCTTCGTACTCTATCACTTCCCCAATTCGTGTGCCAGCTACGATCTTTATCAGTGATGATTTTACATTTTCTTCCAGGTCATTAATAAAACATTAAATAGTGTGGTGCCATGAACCAATCCTGTGGGACCCACTACAAAATCACCTATTATATTTACAATTTGACCCTTATCAGTGGCTACATTTTTAATCTATTTATTATGGCCCATATTAATTTCGGAGCATTCTAGTATTTTAAAAATCAAAATGTCCTTCACTGATAAGTCAAATGCTTTACAGAAGTCTAAATACAGGTTGAACATCTCTAGTCAAGCACTTTCAGGACCTGAGCAGTGCCAAACTAGAGAATTTGCCAAACCATAGGAGGCTGATACTGTCTAGCAGCATTACCAATATTTTCACTGCTTACTGGGCTCTTAGAAGACATTTAGGGGTAAATTAGAGCTAAATAACAGCATAGAACACCGAGAGCCAGAACCGGTGGCTGTAAACAAACTGTAAGGGATTGCAAGAAAAATTGGCTACACCCATGATAAGTGGACATCCAGCTAACTAAAATCATGCCAGACCACAGATATCGCTGGACCAGAGAGTGCTGGACTACAGAGGTTCAACATGTGTATTACATCAACCTTTATATCTTTATCAACCAAAGGTGACATCTTTTCTTTGAAAATATCAACAATTTGACAGAACCTGTTTTCCAAAAATTCATACTGACTGGCCCATATGTGCCACACCATTATCTTGCCAAACAATCATTGCCATTCCAAAAGGCTTACATGGGTAATTCTACTTATACTTCTTAAATATTCACTTTCACATTCACTTTCATCTAGTCATCTCGAACTTCTGTCGTGTTCCAAGACATGGAAAGTCAACACTAACCGTCCAACGAGTTCCTCAAACAGCTTTTAAAACTCTTGGATAGATGATAACCGAACATGCCAATTTAAAAATGTCAAATTTCAGTAGCTGCTGTTAAACACACCCCCTGAAATACTAGTGGAATGGGCAGAGTATGACTCCACTATCTGTTTCTCCCCTCCCCGAATCATGGTGACATAGCACCAATGCCATCACTAGAAAATTTTCAGTCAAGATCAGATATTTTTCTGAGAGATACGGTTCTAGGTCAAACAGGAATTAATTGCTGGAAGTTCTATGGCCAGTGCTAGACAGGAGGTCATGCTAGGTGATCACGGTGATCCCTTCTAACCTTAGACTCTATAAATGGCAGGCCAAAGGAGGAGAGCCTACAGGAATGGGCATGGATTTTTTTCAGAGATTTCTTCTCAATCTGACTGAGGTGGGAGATACGGTTCTCAAGTATCAGTTAAGACTAAGACCAGATCCTTGACTACAGAGTAACACTCCCGTGCCTTCTTGCCCCCACCAAGAGCACAGCCTTGGTGGAACATCTCTGACAGAGCTCTGGCACTTAACCACTGCTCCTTGGACGCCCAGGCTGTTTTCCATCCTGAATCTGGAAGGGTTGGTGGAGAAGGCCAATGGCGGACATTTACCCAGGCTCAGCCACTCCTCTCCTAGCCCAGTCCACTCACTGCCATCTCCTGAGATGCACACTGAGAGGCTAACAGAGCATCCTATCACCTTTTGCACTCACTAAATTCCCAGCTGGTTCAAGATGCACTGTCACTCCCCCACTTCATGTAGCTTACACTGTCATTTATAGCCCCACAGAATTTGGCCCATGAGTTGGCAGCTCTTGCTCTATGGACAAATTCTGCTTGCAGCACACTGGTATGTGTAGGGTTACTAGATCTACACCAGTGTCACAGTGCAGAATGCATAGCCAGCTTTGCTTAGATTTTGGCCCCTTTCTGTAAGAACAGCGCTTTCCATATAGAAGATGCTGGTAGAGAAATTGTTTCGCCTACTTCGCCACTCTGTCTTTGCACCAATCTCCCATTGCATGCTGACTTTGTGATCAAACTTCTGTCTGTAACAGACTGCTGTCTGAGCTCCGGTTAGTATACTGGTAACACTATCATCCTAGAGTCTGGTGTCCAAACTTAGTAGTGCTACTGGTATTCCACACTGGGGCACTGTTCTGAGGTGTTTTACACAAGTATGGATTATTTGATGTTGCATGCCCTAGCCAAATACAGGAGACTAATAGAACTAGATTGTGGGATATGGGAAATGAGGAAAGACATTTGGCCAGCTTCACATTGCAGGTCCAAACATCCGGACTGATGACTTTTCGAACCCAGATCTGAATGCTGAAAGGCTTGGGAACATCACACACAGAACAAACAGTGCACTCTTATAACTGTCAAACTTCCTAAGACAGATATTTTAGGTGCACAGTGTGTCAATTCTACCTGCATAAAAACTAACCATCTAAGAATTCCATGTGTGTGAGACACGCATATGAAATAACCCCAGTGACAGGGAACGACATTTTTAAACCTATACTCTTCATCTAGTCTTTAATGGACAGGTGGATGTTGCCATTTATCCTTCCTTCAGAAAAAAGGAACTGGTGTTGTTTTATATCATCAGGGCAGCAGATGGCACCATTGTCATTTGGAATGACCCTGGAACAGCTTTCCAAGTTTTTGTACGCCACTGTTACCATTTGCTGACTGACTGATGACTTTTCAAAGCAAGTGTATTCTAGTGACCCCTTTTAACCATAAGCCTGATCCTTATGTGCACAAAGAAGTGGCATCAGGGGTGGGCAATAAGCGCCTTGCGGGCTGCAGAGCTCGCCTGGGTTAGCCCCTGGTCAGCCACCGACACTGTATTTACCACAGCCCCTTGCAGTACTGGTTGGCTGCGGATCACTGTTCCTGGCCAATGGGAGCTGCGGGAAGTAGCGCCCCAGTCTGCTTTATACCACTTCTCCAAGAAAAAAGCCTCAGGCTTGGGTTATTAATTAGCAATAACACTGATTTTGTAGGAGAAGCCCTTTTATCTCACTTTCAGTAAAGTGGACAAATCCATTTCTGATATGAAACTACTCACTGAAGTGACAGTCAACAGCTATTCCTATTATTATTTTAACTCTTTGGTCCCTCCCTTCAAATAAAAAAAATTTCTATGCCCCTGTAAGTGTAAACAAGAATCTGTCCCAAATGAGATGGAAATTACTGGGGTTATAGATGGAGGACTAGATCAGCATGTCAAATCAACAAGATCTCTTTGGATGCTGCAGTCAGGAAGGATACTGAGACGGGAAATATATTGTCTAATCTCATGGGATTCTCAGTCAAAAGCTTAAAGGACTTGATTCTTAGATTGGAAACTAGGGAATACACCCCGGCCAACACATTATTTTACTGGGAAGAAAGAAGATATTTATTAAATAAAGCCAAACATTTTCAGTCTTAATAAGGGGGAGGTAGCTAGTAAGCTCTGAGGGCACGTCTAGACTACATGGCTCCGTCAACGTTTACTCGGCAAATGGAAATGAAACGGCGATTTAAATAATCGCCGCTTCATTTAAATTAAAATGGCTGCCGCGCTGTGCCGATCAGCTGTTTGGTGGCACAGTGCTGTAGGCTGGACACTCCGCGGTCGACATCAAAGGCATTTGTCGACCTCCCCGGTAAACCTCATCCCAAGAGGCATTACGGGGAGGTCGACGAATGCCTTTGATGTTGACCGCGGAGTGTCCAGACTACAGCGCTGTGCCGCTAAACAGCTGATCGGCACAGCGCGGCAGCCATTTTAATTTAAATGAAGCGGTGATTATTTAAATCGCCACTTCATTTCCCTTTGCCTACAACCCTAATCTACATGGCTCCGTCAACGGAGCCATGTAGTCTAGATGTGCCCTGAGAGAGCACAACTTGTATCTTCTCAGGAACATGCTACCTTCACTTTGACTTGCTAAGCAGCAGCTAACTATGCAAACAAGGAGGCTCCTAGAAATTTAAATGGATGTGCAGTATAGATATACTCACCATTACACAGGAGAGTTATCTGCAGGGCTGAAACACCAAGGAGAGACAGCGATGCTGTAAATTCTTACAGGTGGGTGTAATCGGGGGTCAAAGGGCAAAATTCAGAAAGTGAGAGTTAGACTCTTTAAGGAAAGGCTCCTCAGGGCGAGAGGTGCAAGTCTGTGACTCAGTCTCCCAAGAGAAGCAACATAAGCCCTGGGATATTTAAGCCATTTGAAACTGGAAAGCACAAGGCACTGCTTTTCGAAACAATTCTGTACCTACAGAGGGATGGATTTCCCCATCTCAAATTGCTCTGGAAGTGTGACAAAAGAGGTGTGTTCACTTTAAAAGGGCTCACGGCTGGAGCACCCGTGGAAAAAAAAAAGTGGATGCTCAGCACCCGCTATCAAGCCTGTGGATCACCTCCCCCCTCCACGGAGTCTCTTGCCTGGCACAATCAGCTGTTCAGGGGCAAGCAGGAGGCCCTGGGTTGGGAGATGGAGAAAAGGGAAAAGGAAGAGGCAAGGGATGCAGTGGAATAGGACAGGAAGAGGCAGGGTGGGGAATGGAGAGGAGTGGGGGGGGGGGGGGTCCAGCGCTGCTGCTCAAAACAGCTGTCAGGAGCAGCAAGGAAGGCTCTTTGTGAGCAGTGTATGCAGAGAGATGCTGAGAATTCGATTACAGAGGGAGGAAATGACACTAAAGGCACTATCCTGCAAGGTGCTGAATTCCTTCAATTCTTTCTCACCAATGATAAGAAGATGTGAGGCAGCTCAGCACCAGGCAGGAGCAAGCCCTTAGAGTCATGGATAGCCAGGAGATACGAGGCAGCATCCACTCTCACCCATCAGAAAAATAAGCTCTAGAAGACGTGAATCTGGCCAGTGTAAATAATTAACAGGAGATGTGAATTATTAATGAATCAGGCTGAGATCTGATTACAAAAGAGACAGAATGGCTCTTGGTGGCCTTTTTTAAAAAAAACCTATAAGGGAGAGAATATTGCAGGAGCAGAAAAAGCAATTCTTGGTATAGTATACCATGTGGTTTTGAATTTCCCAAATAGAGTTGAGCTAACATGGGAGCCACCCCTTCAAATCCAGAGTTGGAGGAGGGTTTAGAATAATAATCTACGTTAATTTGTAGGCGGCCAACCCAAAGGACTCAGAAAATAATTAAAAACAAAATGATGTCACATAAGGCAGCACATGACTAAACTAAGATCATACCCACCAAACTGATAGAGAAAGGTCAGCTCCCTCGGCTGGGGAGCGATCCCACCAGGAGGCACGATGAATAATTAAAATACCTCATATACTTGCTAATGACAGTGGTAGCATGTAACAGAGTTAGTTCTTTGGACAGCAAGGTTAGGATCTGGAACCTGATTAAACCACCATTAAAATCAATGGGTCAGAAGGGCCCTGGGAGATCAGGATGAGGGTCTGGCGAGTAGAGAAATATAAAGATCCTTGTAATCCCCAAGAGCTATCATGGATACTGCTTCCTTTGCATTCCCTGCTTTTCCCAGAGATGGCTGCCCCAGATAGGGTGAAGAAGAGAGGAGGACCCTCACACGCCCCTGCGATGGGTTAAAAAAAAAATCACAGAAGTCCCATTAGGATTGTCCACTGTTGTGCTGATCATGTCACTGATGCCTGCCTTCCTCCTCTCTGGGGCTCCCCACCACCCTGTCCTGCTGGGCCAGATCGTCTGGTCTCCCCCAGTCAAAGCACAGAGATCGGGTTATCAACCCCCACTTTAGCTCACACCCTGATTCACCCAATTCAGCTCTGGGAGGACTCAATTTGAAGGGCTCAGCACTCATGAAACCAACCCCCAAATGGGACCAAGCCCCCAAATAAATCCATTGTACTCTGTGTAAAAAATTTTTATACTGGGAAAGCTTAGAAGGTAAGGTCTGCCCACCTTACCAATGAAAGAGAGATACGCACAGTGGTTGCTCCCCTCAGGTAACAATTATATACACTAGGCTTGATAATAAATAAAAATGTTTTTATTACGTGTAAAAAGTAGGATTTAAGTGGTTACTAATTTAAGTAAGTTATTAATTTTAAATTAACAGAAATGCTTTGCTAGTCCTAATCCACTAAGAAGCTTGTTATATGCAAATTCTTACTCTAAATACCTGTTCTTATTTCAGGTAAAAGTTTCAAATCAGAGTTGATCTTTTATTCTGGCTCAGGTCTACAGTTCTTCAAAATTTCTTGTTTCCTTGTAGGGTGGGCAAGGCAGTTTCAAAAGGCAGCTGAAGAGCTAAAAAGGTGATTGCTTCCCATTGCTTAACTAGACTTAGCACAAGGTGGGAATCGTTTGTTTGCCATCCTCCATCCCCATGGAAAAAAAAAACAGGTTCAAGATGGATTCCAGCACTAGGTGGTATGGTCACGTGTCTTTTTAGGACAGTTTGGGTTCACAGGACAAACACAATCATTAAAAAGTCATTAGTTTGAGAACAGTCGTTAAATGTCTTTAGAACCACTAATAGTCCTCATTAACACATTTAGAACTATAAAACAGATCCAGACTTCATATTTCTACTTCATATACAAGAATAATACATGCACAAAAATAGGATATACTCAGTCAACAAACTGTAACTGTAAAATTGATGTTACTTGACCTGTTTTGCATAAAGCATCTTCAAGTTATGCATATTCATATGTTAATCCTCATAAAGAATGGAGGGGTCATGACTACTCTCTTCCTTTGCCCCAGCCTGCAAAACTTTATGGACAAGCCTGAAATAATGTAATAGGTATGGAATCGATAACGATCAGTGTGGACGTAAACAGGGCTTTGTCAAAAGTACCCTACAATTCCATAGGCTACGTCTAGACTGCAAGCCTCTTTCGAAAAACAGCGTCTAGACCACAACCAGTACTTTCGAAAAAGCAAGCCACTTTTTCAAAAGAGAGCACCCAGGCAGTCTGGATCCTCTCTTTTGAAAAAGTACAGTTTGCATTATATAACGCCTTCTTTCAAAAGAGCACTTTCGAAAAAAGGCGTTCTTCCTCGTAAAATGAGGTTTACTGCGGACAAAAAAAACCTGCTGCATTCTTTCCATTTAATTTCGAAAGAACACAGTGGCAGTCTAGATGCAGGGGAAGTTTTTTCGAAAAAAGGCCACTTTTTTCAAAAAAAATCCTGCAGTCGAGACACACCCAAAGTGTTTAAAAGGGAATGAGCTCACCATTTTCTAATTAATTCCGTAGGACTTTCCCATAAACTAGCTGTGTTCACCCAAGGGAGCAGACTGCACCATGATAAAGGGTAGTGCAGCCTGTCCACTCTCTCTGCATGTCAGGGAACTGGGGAATGGTATTTATGCCTTCATATGCCTCACCATTTACCCAGCTGTAAGGCAGCTCCACACCACTACAGTCAGGGCTGTGGGTTGGTGCTATGCAATCTAGCCTAATAAAAAGAGCCCCCTTGACTTCTGTGGGAATTAGTTCTTGCCTTTGCCTTGGCATATAGCCATTTTTAGCCAAGTATACCTCTGGCTCAAGCTAAAAAAAAAAAAAAAAAAAAGCCTCTTAACATTGAGGAATTTTGATAAACAGTGTGTTCTCTTGGACCATGATTGGGTGGGACATACAGGCTGTGTCTACATTGGCATCCCTTTCCAGAAAGGGATGCTAATGAGACACTTCGGAATTGCAAATCCGCGGGGGATTTAAATATCCCCCGCGGCATTTGCATTTACATGGCTGCCGCTTTTTTCCGGCTCGGGGTTTTTGCCAGAGAAAAGCGCCAGTCTAGACGCGATTTTCCGGAAAATAAGCCCTTTTCCTGGAGATCCCTTATTCAAGTAGGACGACGTGTCAGGAGGGAGCCGATCCATGGGAGGAGCGAGTTTAAAAACCAGCTTCCCACACAGACTGGCTCCCACCTGCTACCCTGTGCTGTTGCCTCTGATACTGAGGCAGAAGAGAGGGGTGGCAGCAATCCCTCTCCACTGGGGTCTGAGCTCCCCATGAACAGAGGCTGCTCCAAGGCAGCAAGGGAGGGCAGGCAGGTCCACAAAGTTAGCACACACGGAATGCTGCTTAAAAGCCACTCCCCACGCGTATCGGCTCCCACCTGCAGCCTCTCTATCAGAGGCAATAGTGCAGGGATAGCAATGGGCAAATCCAGTGCTTGTGGGGAACCAGCTTTTAAATCAGCTCAACATTGGCACCAGCTCCCACTCCCTCCCCTTGCTACCTCTGATACGGCCCCACTCCTCGGCTGATACAGAAGCAACAAGGGGGAAGAATGCGTGTGGTCGACAAGATTAATTGATAAGCCCAGGCTTATTGGTTAATCGTGTAGTCGTCTACACATTGACATCCCTAGCATAGATTCCTGTATTTCTTTGCTTTACAGAGTCTTCCTTTCTTTTCAACTTTTGAAAATAATTTTGCCCCCTTGCTTAATTTCTCTCTCCCTTTGCTATTATTTATCACTGGACTTGGTAACAATATAATTTAACTCTGCACAAGTACTGTTTGATTAACAGGTGGTAGGCAAAATAAAAGGTGTTCTGTACTAATTTAAAAGCTGCCTTTTAATTGCAATTTACTTCAGAAATAACTACAAGCCTACTGCACTGTACATAGTTCAAACAGAATGTAACCTCTACATAAATGATGCATGTCTTCTTGTAGCAAAGGCTGACCTTCATATGGAAACCTTTTCCTTGGACCAGAAAATAGATCCTAATCCAGCCACACATCCTGATATCAGTAATGGTATTAAGATTGGGAACAGCTGCTGCATTAACTGCATTAGGATGGCTTTACTGCACTTTTGATAATTATCAACGATAAAAACTGATATTTGTTGACTTTCTATTTAGGAACGAGGACTCCCTTGAGTCTTCTTTACCAAAGAAGCAGGACAAAAAAAGAAAGAATGAGAAAAAAAATATTGCTCTCAGTGGAGATTAAAATGGTCTGAGAGAATGAACCAAGATCCTTGCTATAAATCACACACATGAACCTCTTTCCATTTAGAAGATTCAGTTATTTTAGTTGCCTTCATCACAACTCAAGGAGTTTACTTCTTTCTTTAACACTGCACTGGGCCAACATTTTTAGCATTTAAATGCAAAAAGTATATCTGAAAGTCTAAGTTTATTGCGGGTATTTATTCTATCTGTGGTCAGGCCTCCCTATGGTTTTGCTTGAAGTCAGGAAAAAGCTATGCCTCTCCACAGATGCCCTGGCTAGAGAGGCAACAATGCAGAAACAATGCAGGGCATGAGGTGTAAATAGTACCAGTTGCTAGTAAACTTAGCCAAAATATGTCACCGTTGAATATTGACACAAAGCACTATAATCCAAAACTCTCCAAGCTGGTGAGGAATAAAAAGGCATAAAGTTATACTGTAGATTATAGCAGTATTTTTGGTTGTTTTGCTTTTTATCTTCCCAGAAGGTTGTGTTGTACTACAGTCCTCTGACAGACTCCGCTGTGATCTAGCACAGTGAAGACATTGTAAGTGCATCGAACTTCTCAATTTCATACAGAATTATGTAGAAGTCCAAACAGCCAGCAAAATACGTTCCCTTTCAGAGTAAGTTCTTGGCAGTTCTCCATCTACGTGCTTGCTCTTCACTCTTGTTAATAGGAAAGAATACTCCAGCCCCAAAGTTCCAATCCAGATCCTAACTTCCTCAAAGATAAGGGATGTTCAGATCCAGGGATTTGGATTAGCCTATTAGAGAAGGGAACCCAATTTCAGAATTGGGATATTAATACTAATTTCCACAAAGTTCAGAAGTATTTGGATCAGAGCCATCTCCACTGTGTATCCTGGAGTGTCCCTTATGCTACAGCAGACACAGAACTGGGCTGTAATGAATGTAAAGGGGATTCTTTAGTGAGATCACCTTAAAGTTCTCTAGCTCATAGATTAACACAACCTTTGCTTTCTAATGTCAGTACACAGGGTTCTCCTAAAGCTGGGCATGGACTCACCAATACATATGCACCTCGTTATTTAAAATGCTGCACCTGCTTTATATGACCCAAATGCATAGGCGTCTCCTAGTTGTCATTATGGTTATTTATATTGATTGGTTCTCTCCCAATTAAACTTCTCCACGCTTTTGTTCATGGTACAGTGAACACTTTCTGCATGCCGCTGAGCAGGGCATGACCACCGAAAGCAATGCTAGGAAGAATGTTTCCATGGCAGCTTATAAGAGAAAAGTAAGTTTCCAAATTTAAAGAGGACTGACTTGCGTGTTCTGGGAAGAACATTAATCAGTCCATCTTCATAAAATTAGCAACGGCTATCTTATAACTGCATGCTTTGAAGCATCATTCCAAATTTCAGTGACAGAAATTACAAGTCTACCTTTGACCCAATTGATCTAGACCCAGGGATATTTTCCCACCCATGGGAAGGCACTTTTGCACCAAAACACCCTGTAAGAGACTCAAACTGCCACAGAAATTTATAGTAACTCAGACATTTTTTCAGGCATCTACCAAGAACTATCTGCCACTGTATTAAGTGCTGATTGCAGAATTAAAAATAATAATAAACACCCTTACTTTTAGAAATATTTTCTAAATTAAGCATTATTGTAAAAGTGTTTGCCAAATTGAGGTGTATTTGAAATTTTTTTATTAATTTCCACGTCAGTAGGGTAGCGATGAACAGGCATTTAACCTGCCTAGATTGTAGTAAGCCTAAAAGGCCTCAAGATAGCAAGGTCTTTTCTGTAGGAGAGGAACATAAGAGATCTTTTTGACAAGGTTCTCAGATCAGAAAGCTGGACAGTTGACTTGGCCAGAAAGTGAAAGCAAAATTAGCATGGCTTTCTCTTCTCATTTACTGAATGATCCTGCCCGTGAACGGGAATGACAGGAACACAAAGAGCAGGCTGTAGGCCATCTAGGAAACAGAATGCCAGTCGCAAACAACAAAACCTTTTAATTCACAGGGAAATTTATAACTGATTCAGATAAGAGCAAAAGACACAGGCCCTGTGTCTATAAAAACCTAGTTCTCTTTGGGCCCTCTGTAAATGGCTTTGTTAATGGAGAGAATGTAAAAATGAGGAACGTCTCAGTGAGGTTTCCTGCAGCAAACGTCCCTCTTTGGGCATAGGTATTGGAATTGTCAAAGGACAGACTAGGTCGACAAAAGCATGAAGATACCAAAACATTTCTCTCTCTATCAAAAAAGAGAGGATTTTTGTGACTTGGAATCATTCCACCACTAACCTTTCCAACCACGTCAGCTCCGTTCTAGAGCTAAGCAGGCAGCATTACCCCAGAATATATGACATGCCAACGAAAATCCAAAACTCACACGTTGTAGGACTGTTGAGACAGCTGTCCACACTAGGGACATCAAGACCAGTGCACATTTGATAGCTCCCGAACTACTGTATGCCAGGGTTCAAATAAATGGCAAGTCTCTGGATATGCATGAGACCAGCCCTGTGTTTGCCGAACACAGGGACAAAATAGTCTTGCAACTGACCCTAGGATCTATCCCAGAGGATTCCCTAATTCCAAAAGTGGGCACTGAGCTGATTCTTTAGCAAGGATACCAGCTTGTGATAGACAGGGCCTGATGGGAGACGTGGGAGACACAAGGCAGTCATCTGTAGAAATAAAGGAATGAAAGGCTCCACGAACTAAAATCCCACCTGCAAGAGGTTGCCAGAGAGTAAAATTTCTGGGTGCTGTATAAAGGTGTGGCTACTCTCCCATGGGGCGCTTAATATTTTGTATCAGCACAGATTGCTGGGAAAGGACTTGAATCAGTAGAGATGGTGGAATATCAAAGTCATTAAGGCTCTTGATGGATTGTAGAATTCAGAACAAGAAACATCTTTTGTTTATACTACTGGCAGGTCAACGCTATGAGCTGTATCCTTGGGGGCAGCGATCAATCTAAAGATGCGGTAAGTCAAGCACCGATCGCTCTCCCCTCGACTCCAGTACTCCATCTCAAAGAGAAGCACAAAGGGAGTCAATGGCAGAGCTTCTCCCGTTGACACACTGCTGCAAAGACACTGCAGTAAGTGGATCTAAGTACATCAACTTGAGTTACGCTCTTCACATAGCTGAAGTTCCATAACTTAGTTCAATCTATCCCTCGTAGTGTAGAAAAGCCCTAAGTGCCTAACAGACAAGGGCTACTGAGGTCTAAGATAGTACACTTTGGTCTCTAGACTCTTGCCTAGATGGAGAATAGGATGGGATTACACTAACCTAGGATTTCATAATGAAGCTACGAGCCATGAAATGATAAAGGGTTAGGATTACTTTGCCATTCTGCTTCGCTATTACCCTTCTGTGCAGGCATTGTATAGAAAGCTGCCTGTACAGTACACTTCCTGTGCAGGAGAGTTGGGTTTTTTTAAACCGAGTGATGGAGCAACACATTCATTCCATGTTGTGTTCTGCTATAGTCCGAGTACGTGAAAATCCCAGACAGAAAACATCCCACCATTTCAAGTGGCAGTTTCTGATAGCGTTATCACACCAACAGACAGACAACCTTAAAAGGTAGAAAAAATGAAAGTAAAATAAAGTAACAATAAGTGTACCAGGAATCCAGGAATGGAGCCTGCATTCCATTCCAGCCTGGGAGTGGTGACTTCATCTTTGCTGGGGTGACTTTCCACAGAGCCCAGGCCTGAATCCTATTATTAGTACAAAACAAGTGTGCCACTTCCTAAAAATAATGATGACTCAACACCTAGAGGCTCCAGTGATGTCATACAGCCAGAGAGGTTCTGGGTTTTCAGAGACTGTTTTTAAAATCAAGTAAAAAGTACAAACAAACACACGCGCAAAAATTGTCTCCCAGCATATGCCTCTGGAGCCAGACCTATGGCACATAGAAGCTAGGACACATTCCATTCATTATACCTAGTCACACTGGCTCCACTCTTTGCTTGAAAGGAGCGCTGCCAAAGCAAACCTCAATTCATTTCTATATGATCTTTATTGGAAAAATAAAACCTCCTACTTCAGTTCCAGAAAGAACACTGTGATTTTTTTTTTTATATAAAACACAGAGGCAATACAGAAGTTCAGCGTTTCAATGCACTTTGAATATAGATAGAAGCTCTCGAGGTAAAGCTTGTATTTTAATCTTGGCAGGATCAGGACCATATGTGAACAGAGATGCCCTGCCCTGGGCTAGAAAGGTTCGCTCAAGGTATGATATTTAGCTGTTCCCTATGCTGCTCCCCCAAAATAATGATAATTCCATGGGAACTACAATCCTGCTTCATCAACTCAGCTGCACTCTTCTCCTTACCCCCGACACCCCACACGCTCATTATAGTTTGGGATACATTTAAATTGTTATTTACCTCCCCAAACTCTCCTCTCCAATCACAGATCAGAATCGCCATGATGAGGAGAGCACAAAACACTTCCTGCTAGTTCCTATATAGATCTCTGTACTGATTCAGAGATGAAAACCCTCTTCTCTCTCACTACTATTAAATGAACCTGGGAAAGGCAAATCTGTATGCGTCTCTGTAGCTAAAGTTGCATAACAGCAACACCGTAATGACCTACATCGACAAGACCTGATCCTCTCCTTGCACTAGCTTTTCCATCAGTTTCTCCTCTTCAGCTCCTTTGATAGCACTACTCCTGATTTACGCAGGAAAGAAAAAATAGCTGTGGAGTCGTTCAATGACTTGATCAAACAGACAAGCGTCTGTTCCTTCTCTGACCATTTTACATTGCTAAGGCATCTCCAAGATTGGTATTTAAGCATAAAGCACATCCTGAAGCTTGTTAAACTACAACTATAAAGCATCTTAACAAAAGAAAATAAATATCTGCTTCCATCTATATTTACCAATTCCAGCCTAATGGGAATTGTAGAGTCAAGTTACAGAATTCCCACAAAGGAGGGGCTTACAAGGAAAACACTAATACACACAGTACAAAGAAATGCTGTTGTGCTAAACAGAAAGATCAGGGAATGGAAAACTCTATGGTTACACTGAGCAATTAGCTGAATTAGAAGCAATACACACACGTCCTTAAACAGTAATCAAAGTCATGCCCTTTGGCTTCATAGCACAGCTTTCTTATCAGGGACAGGAAAGGGGCAGCTCCTCTCATTCAGCTATTCTAGCAGCCAGAAATAACAGGCCCACTTCTACCAATCTTACCCACAAGTTGTCCCATCAGTGTCTCACAAGTGTGCAGTGACTTAAACCAAACACGTTTAAGTTACTTGGGTTGCGTGCCATTTCCCAGGGTGTGGGAATGTTGTTACTACTTTTCATTCATTTTCTGGTAGCAAAATGCCACATGCCCCGGCCAAAAATCAAGGCAGCTTCTTTGTGCTGATCACTGCACAATCAGAGAATAAAAGACAGTCTCTGCTACAAAGAAATGAATCTAAAATAAATCACTGGAATCTAAAAATAAAAAGAGTAACTGGGTACAGCATAGACTGGGAGTCTGAAGACCTAGGTTCTGTAGCTTTGCAACTAATCAACTGAGCAACCTTAAAAGCAACTCACTTCACCTCTCCGTGCTTTTTTGTTCCTTCTCTGAAACTGTCTTTTCTAAACAGATTGAAGACTGGGTACTTCAAGTCTATATTTCATATGAAAAGTCTTGACATTAACCCTGTCATGTCTATACGTACGTTGTCCATGGAAATTCTCAGCACATACATGTTACGTGCTCTTCTTCCCCACCTATCCATCCACCAGGAAGTAGTTCTCGGGCAATATTTTTTTCCCCCGGTATTCAGATTTCTTTGCTTTCCAAATTATTTCTAGACTAAGGACTCAGTTCTGAGCCAAAGGCTACTCTATTACTGTAGTGCAGCCACTCACAGAGGAGAGCTTTGTGCATTTATAACCTCAATTTTCCTCTCCTCGGCTACTGTTGAGCAAGCAGTCACTTCTCAAAAAGGATCCTCCAGCTCAGAAAGATCTGTTCTATTCTGGTATCTACAAAGCCTTCTCATAAGATGAAGAGGGCCAAGGGCAGTAAAAGCAGCAGTGATTCTGCATTCAGAAAAAGACACTGCTGTGAAGGGTCTGTAATCAAATATTGGGATCAAGTCCAATGGCTCCAGCACAGATTTATCTTTAACCATCCTTCTCCCAGCCAGGCAGCAATTGTCAGTAGTCCTTAGAATAAGATAGTCCCCAAATTTAGGTCACATTTAATTAAACCAGAAGAGATTGCTCTGTGATGGATCCAGCCCTAAGAAAAAAGGAAAGGAAAAATGCAGAAGAAAGGAAAGAACCATACAAAATGTAAGGGAGATAGGTAAGAGAAAGCAAAATAGAAGAAACTATTATGAAGTTTCTTTTGAGGTAGGGAGAAGGTATTTGAATTTTTGGTAGCCACAATTTAGTTATGCAACTCTTTTCAACTTTAGACACCCACAACCACCATGTGATAGGTTGCAGGAAAGAGATCCCTGGTATGAAGAAATGTATATTAATCCTTCTATTTGGTTTGTTTTACTTTAAACAAAGAATCTTCCAAACTACCATGTGTTTATAAATATAGTTTGCCTCAAGTGCTTTCAGTTCCAGGATAAATCATCATTGTATTCAACTGAGTTGTTTTTTTTAATCGTCAGTGTGACACCCTCCTTCTCCTCCCACTCCCTTCCTCCTCCCCCCCCCCCCCCCCACCACTGCGCCACAGGCTAAAATTATTATATGCCATGTACAGCTAGAACTTAGATTTAATTAAATAAAAATGTTTTGGCAGGAAGCTCATACACCAGATCAAAACAATACTTTACACTATCATCTTTCTCTAGCTCTGTTTTGTAAAAACCCATTTGTACAGACTCCTACCCCCCCCCCCCCAAAATGTGCTTCAAAGAGTAGCAAAGCCATTACAATCACACTGCAAGAGTTCTCACTCTGTCTGTAGGGGCTTGTCTTCACTTACCCTGAAAGCAACACTCCAGAGATTGACCTTCTAGGGTTCCATTTAGTGGGTCTAGTAAGGACCTGCTAAATCAACTGCTGATGGTTCCCGGTCAACCCCAGTACTCCACTAAGTTGTGAGGAATAAGGAAGTCAACGGGATAGTTTCTCCCATCAACCTCCCATACTGGGGATACCACAGAAATTCAACTTAAGGTATGTTGACTCCAACTATGCTATTCTCATAGCTGGAGTTATGTATTTTAGGTGGACTTTCTGATGTAGAGTATGCCTGGCCTAAGATACATAACACTTAATGCATATATAGTAGGTATAAAAGTTACATCAATGAGGTTTTCATAGCAGGCCACTGTACTATTGCTATAAACTAGACTGAAAAGCAATACTGCAGGGTATAAGTCTATTAGCAGCACTTATTAAAATACCAAAATCAACCTACAGTTACTTTAGCCTAGTAAGGGTACAAGATTTTATATCGAAATCACGTCTGTTCTTATCCTGCAGTAGTAGTTAATAATAGAAAGGATTATGAAACTCAACCAGCTGGGAGCATGAGTATTTGTTCTAGGGAAATCAAGTCCCTTGGTACACATTTGTGTTACTTGGAAGCTGTAGCGTAATTCTATCTGGACTGACATACAGACTGTGAAATAAAAGATGAGCCACTACTTACCTGTAAGCCGAACTCCTTAATCATCCATAGTTCTCTATAGAGGCACGCTCCGTCTCGCTGATGTGTACATGACATTGGACCCTCTAGCTCCAAAGCTGAGTCACCATTCGTAAGTGTGACGGAGCGCAAACGCCCCGCCACTGGGTGGCCACTGTGGCGGGGAGCCGTGGCCACCCAGCCCCGCCCCCACGTCCCTGCAGCGCATGCTTGCACCAGACGCCGGGCGCTTTAAATGCCAACGGCGCAGCAAGCAGAGGAGGGGGGGAAAGGAAGGTCCTCCGAATTGGAGGGTGAGGGGGACCCGGGTGCTGGGGAGAACCTGCCCCCCCTGCCAGGCGGGGAATTGAAGGGGACACCCCCGGAGGGGAGAAGATGAGCCCCTTGGCTGGGGGAAGACCAGCCAGTGGCAGCGAGACAACACGGCGAGTCATCACCCGGGGAAGCGGTTGGCATCCCAGAAGGAGACGATCGGGACTCAGGCACACAGTGGTGAGTGGGGGTGGTAGGAAGCAGCCCAGGGCGGACAGGAGCCCGCGTGGTTGGAGGGTTGAGGAAAAGAACTTCTCTCCAGTCTTAAAGGGTCAACGTTGCAGACCCATCAGGCCCTGGGCTGCTCCCAGAGGTTAGGGCGGGCCCGGGGGTGAGTGGCTCTGAAGGACCAGACCGGGAGCAGGTACGCGCGCGGGGGGGGGGGGGGGAGGGCTGTCAGGACAGAAGCATTGCCTTCCAACGTCCCCCCAGACGACGACGTAACCCTGGGGGAGACCCCTTCCTTCCCCGGATGGGGGCGGGTAAAAGGGGCACCCGTGGTGCGCCTCCAGACAGTAAGACACACTTATTACTCTTGCACATTTTCAGAGATTGCTGTGCTTTACTCAGTTATGTTACCACCAATTTCTTTAGTCACTAAGCTATCAGCTAAACCAGGGCTACTCAACACGCGGATCGCGGGCCACATGCAGCCCGTGGCATGTTTGTTTGCAGATCATGGTGCAGTTTGGGTTTACACAGGGCTCAACACACGGCCCATGGGTGGGAGCCAAAACAAAAAAAACAGTCAATGTAATGGTCTTCTGTAGATACGCATTTTAGTAGTTAAATTTCTGGACTGTCGTTGCTCATTAAAACTGCTGTCATATGGCTGGAAATTGGGTAAATATTGCATTTTATTAGTAGCAGCAGAACTGACGTAAATAGGGCCTGCATGTTGTGTAGTCGTGCCTTAATCTTTGTATTCATGCCCATCAGTGTGAAAGAAGCTATTTGCGTATATGTTTGCAAGTATATGCAACCATATTTAAGTTGCGGCCCTCAGCATGTGCTGTGAGTATCATTGTGGCCTCCAGGGCTTCCCAAGTTGAGTAGCCCTGAGATAAACAGTAGACTAGTCCAGCTTCAAAAAGGAGACAGAGCAATTCAGTGTGTCTAAAGGAAACTTTCAAGAGATACTGATTATGGTTAGAAGGAACTCATCTTTCTGAAAAGGCTCGACCCAAAGATCCATATTTGCTTCCTCCTGAACACCTTTTTACTCTGCCAGAACTAGGTAAACTAACATGCCAATCCTGCAACATACTTTGTGCCCTTAACTCCCTTTGAAATCAAGGCTGAGATTTTGAAAGGTATTTTGGCATTGCTGTGCTTAGCCTAAATGTCATTTGCAAAAGGGATTTAGGAGCTCAGGAGCCAAGAATCCCACAATAGGATTTTCCCTCCTAAGTCAAAGAGCAACCAATCCCCATCATCAGCATCTCAAGATGCAAACAGGGCAACACCCTGCCAATGCAGGCCAGCTGCACATATTCAATAAACAGTGGTGGATCTCCTGGCGACACCACTCAGCAGAGCATGATGGGGATAGTTGCTAGTGCAGCTGCCTCTCTATTAGGACCTAAGATTGCACAACTCTCCAAGGTTATTATTTAGGGTTTGTAGAAGACCGCTGGTCACTTTAGTGCCAACCTAGTTGCCAGCAGGAAGTAGAGTTTGGATTAAGGATGTTAAGAGGTGGGTAACTGACAACTGTGTAGTCAACACAATCTGTACCAACTACATGATTAGTTGATATGGTTCTGCAGTTGAAATGTAGTAAGAGCCGCTTGGTTCTTAGTACATTTAAAATGCAGAGCTGCAGCAGTCCCAGACTGGCATGAGTTGCAACTGAGCTGAGCTTCCTTAGTTCCAGCTCATGCCAGGTCCAGCAGCCCCTGTCCTTGGCCAGCCCCGGCTGCCACAAACAGAGGCTGCTCCAGCAGAGGGGGAGGGCAGGTGGCACCGCAAAGTCGATGCTGGGGGAACCAATTTTAAAGCCGGCTCCTCTCGGCAGTGGCTCCTGTTTCCCCCACCTTGCTGCCTCTGATACAGAAGGAGCAAAAGGGAGGGGGGAGCGAATAGTCCACTCGACTACCTAATTAGCACAGTCTAATCGACTATACTTTTACATCGCTATTTGGGATTCCACAGTAGATCATTTCTTTATGTTGCAGAGATTCAGGATATTCCTTCCTACTTCATGTTATTCACAGTGGATACACAAGACATCTCACCTTGAAGAAAGATGTTAAAAAAAAAAAAATTACCCCAAACAAATAGCAAAGCTATACACAAGTAATAGGACCTCAGCCAAGAACACTGGCCAGTGCCTTTAGCTGCAAGTCTGCTTCTGCATAATCCTTCATGCAGTTGATTTGCCTGGGAACAAATCAGCCAGCCTAAAGCCATACCTTTCCCACCACCGCACAGGTTCTTTGCTCTCCATCCTAAAAAAGCTTTAGTCCTGCCCTTCCAGTTTTGTCCAGGTGCCTCTCCAAACCGTTTGAATGAAAGCCCATGTTCACTGCAATCATCTCATCAGATTCTCCATGCAGAAAAAGAGAGCTTATGTGTAGCCACTCAAGTAACCTTAACTACCAGGCTGAACATCCCTGCAGCAGCTAGCCAAGCCTAATCCCAGATAATTATAGAACCATATCGGTTTTATTTTAAAACCAACCCCCATCTAACAATATCCCCATCTGTTTCCTTAGAAACAAGAATCGCACACCTCCTGCTGAACGTTTTTCAACCCCAAATCCTGCTGCTCAGCCACCAAGATTCTAGAGGATTTTAAAGGGTTCCAATTTGGGTATTTAAGTCTAATTGTAGCACTATAAATATTTTCAAATTTCCACATAACCAGCGTAGTTGTAGATCAGCAAAAATGAAACCAAGAGGGAAGGGGGGGTGGGGATTTTTTCCACATTGCCTGGTGAGAAATTACTTCAGATTAGAATTTAAGACATTTATAAGCAATACAGGAAAGGCAGTGACATTACACGAATGAGTTACCAATGAGCAGGAGAAACATTCTTTCCTGTGTTTAACTTTGCCACCTCCACCATGTCTGCAGTGATGGTTGCTATGATCCGTGAGCCCACAAGTCTGGTGAGATTTGCAGAAAGTTAACAAAACCAAACCCTTTTCATGCACAGCAGTTGGCAGGCAAGTTTTATTTAACAGAGGGATGTTAGCTATCAGGTAATTGTAGCAGAGACAGCAGCGCAGGGTGGCAGGGGAGCCGGTCAGTGAGAGGAGCCAGTTTAAAAACCAGCTCTGTAGGAGAGGCAGCAGCACACAGCACCAGACAGCCTCTACCCACTGCAGGCCCGGGCATCACTGTGAGATGAGGAGCAGCCTCTGTCCGTGGGGCGGGGCTGCTACCGCCCTGTGCTACTGCTTCTGATACAGAGCTGGTTTTTAAACTGGCTCCCCTCTTGGGCCGGCTCTCCCTACCACCCTGCACTGCTGCCTATGATATGATTACTTTAAAAAGTCAAATATTGGGGCAGACGGTTGTTCTTTTCCCCCAAAGAAGACTCCTAAAGTGTAGGCTCCATTTCCCTCATATGGGATGAACATTTTTTTTAAAAATCCAATAAAGTAAAAACAAGCATTGCACCATTCAAATGTTAAATACTTTCCATAGTTCTCATGTAAGTGGAAAAGTAACACCATACCTTACTGTCCTCGCCTTCAAACACAGACTGGTGGACATTACAAGCGAAGAGGGAGTTTGGGAGATCATTGAAATCAGTTATTTCATGAAAATCTTCCTCTGCAAAACATCTCTTTATATCCTTGTCTCTGTCTATGGAGTAGAGCAGGAAAATTCCCCCATCCTCTGGAATACAGCTATAGTGACCAAGGCCTCGCATTCCAAGGAAATACGATTCTCCCCTCATTCCTAATGGCATGAAGAAAAGATGATTGTTAGTCTAGAAGGCTTTTACACTATGCACACAAATCACTCCAGGAATTCTTAGTCCAAGAACAGAGAGTTGAAATCAAGCTCAATTTGAAGTCACTTTGATTATACAGCAATGCAAGAGCCAGGACATTTCCATCAACTTCAATGATGTCCAAGCCAAAGTTTTAGGGCTATTTCTACATTATAAAGTCATAGAAATGAGGGCCAGAAAGGACCTCAAGAGGTCATCTATTCCATCCTCACACATTGAAACAACTTCAAGTATTCCTAGGCCATCCCTGACATGTGTTTCTCTAACCTGTTCTTAAATACTTCCTATGAGGGAGATTCAGCAACCTCCCTAGTTAAGTACCAGAATTGGTTAACATTCCTTGCAGTTAGGAAAATCTTTCTAACATTTAACCTAAATCTCCCTTGCTGCAGAATAAGCCCACTACTTCTTGTCCTGTCTTCGTTGTTCTCCATGCCCAATCTGTCCTCCATATAAACAGTCCTTAACGTATTTGAAGATTGTTACCAGCTTCCCCTCTCAATCTTCTTCTCTCAGGACTAAACATGCCTAGTTTTTTTAACCTTTACTTATAGGCCAAGTTTTCTAAACCTATAATTTTTTTCCTCTGGACTCTCTCCAATTTGTCCACATCTTTCCTGGAGTGTGATGCCCACTTCTACACTTTATCAAAATCATTTTCAGTGTTAACCCTGTCCTCCAAAGAGCTTGTGGTCCTTTCTACCTTGGTGTCATCTGCAAATTGTTTAGGCATACTCTCCACTCTGTCATCCAAGGCATTAATGAAAATATTGACTAAACGAGATCCAACCACGTACCAAATCATGCTAAAATTCTAGGACATGTTTTTAACTTTAGCATATTTTAATAATATTCGTTATCATAGCACATGTCAGCCTCAGCCATGGCTCCAATTATGCTAGGTTGTACAAACATAAAACAAAATGATGGTCCTTGACCCAAGGAGCTTACAATTGAATTACAACTCAAAAGACAACAGAGGGACACAGAGAGATTGAGGAGAGTGCAAGAAAGTAAAGAGTCAATGTCAGCCAGCAGGATAAACTGTGGTCTCAGCACACGAGCAATCTAACTACTGTAAAGTTGATTGTAGGTATCGTGGCAAAAAGGAGCTTAGAGGAAGGACTTGAAGGAGAACAGTGAAGTAGCTTTCTGGATTTGTACAAGGAACTCCTCTAAAGCATTAAAGGCAACAAGGGAGAAAGTATAAAGGTGCTTGTTCAAAAGTTTAACAAGTGGAAGAGTGATTCTGGCATCATCAGCAGATTGGGTGTGGAAGTCAATTCTTGATATAGAATAGGAAATGAGAGTGACAATAGGCCATGAAGGGCCTTGAAAGTAAAGACATGGTTAAGGTCCCCTCCAAAAACAAATGGTCTTTTGACTAGGTCAAGGGATAAATGTGCTGTAAGTGGGAATCCAATGATGGTGCATGTAGTCTGGACTCCAGCTAGACAGATGCAAAACTTCAGTGTGCTAGTCTCTTACAATGTTTTTCCCCCTTAAACACCCTTTCAAAAGAGCGGTTGGTTTGCAAGCCAACAGTTTTCAAAACTGATTTAAAAATGAAAGTTCTCTGATCATTCCAAATTGCAAAATCAAAGTCAAAAAGTTAAAGCTCCTTAACAAAAAAAGGTTTTATAGAAAGGAAAGCATAGGTGCAGACTTCCCTGTCTGCCCCCATTCCATCCCTTCCTCCCATCCTGCCCCATCCCACCCTGCTCCACCTCCATTCTACCTCTTGCCCCAAGTCCCTGGCTCCTCTCCCCACTCCCATCCCCAGTATGCTCCATTCCTATTCCTTCCTCTCCCCTCCCAAACACCACAGAACACCTACTCCACAGCGGGCAGGAGGAGTGGGTCAGCAGGGCCACTGGCAGGAAAAAGGCACTTAGGGGGGAGCACTTGACTGCAGGCGGGTGCTAAGGACGCACTAATTTTTCCAGTCTCAGATCACCCACCGAGTCAGTGCTTGCGGTTGAAAGAACAGGGCATTTAGCTCAGACAACAACCTGCGATTCTACTATATCCAAACAGATTAAACTGCAGAAGTTAAGGTTTGCTGTAGAATGCATGTCCTGTTGTTCTAGGCTAATGAAAGGTGCGTCTACACAGCAGGGCATAACTTGAAATAAGCTACACAAATTGAGCTACATCAGCTGCATAGATTATTTTGAAATTGGGAGCGTCTACACAGCCCTTATTTCGAAATAGCGCACTCTTGCTCTGACTTCCCTTACTCCTTGTCCAATGAGGGTGACAGGAGTCAGAGTAAGAAGTCCTCCAGCTTGACAGTATTAAGACATTATTTCGAAATAGCTGCCTGCTGTATCGATGCGGACTACGTTATTCCGAAATAATGCTAGTTATTTCAAAATAATGTTGCCGTATAGACATGCCCTAACACTTTCTTTAGAGGAGTATTAATGAATGGCGGGGGAGGATATGCTTGAGGAGAGGGCTTTGGATCAGGACCCAAGAGGATGCATGCAGATGAATAATGGTCAGATTACCGAAGACAATTAATTACAAACAAGTGTTACAGGCCAATTTTTCTTTCCTGAAAGGAAGTGGTTAGAGAGCTCCATTTCCATAGTTTGTTCAACTGTTTCTGATTTGCCTTGTTTCCTTGCATACTCCTTGCTGTTCCTTGTTAACGTCTGTAAATACTTTTGCAACTAAAACTCTTAGAGCTACATTCTGCCCAGGATTATACCGTATTTTCCGGCGTATAGGGCGACTGGGCGTATAAGACGACCTCCTATCTTTTTAATTAAAAGATAGGGTTTCATCTTATACCCCAGCGCCCCTCCGCCTCCTTTGCTCCCGGTGTCCCTGGTCTGCTGGAGATGGTCCCCAGCAGACCAGAGGCACCGGGAGCAAAGCCGCAGCAGCTTTGAAAGCCTCGGGGGAAGCCGGCGGGGGGGCATCCCAGGCGCGCCTGGGCTGCTCCCCCGCCGGCTTCCCCCGAGGCTTTGAAAGCCGCGGAGGGGCTCCGGTGGGGGAGCAGCCCAGGCGCGCCTGGGATGCCCCCCCGCCAGCTTCCCCCGAGGCTTTGAAAGCCGCGGAGGGGCTCCGGCGGGGGAGCAGCCCAGGCGCGCCTGGGATGCCCCCCCGCCGGCTTCCCCCGAGGCTTTCAAAGCCGCGGAGGGGCTCCGGCGGGGGAGCAGCCCAGGCGCGCCTGGGATGCCCCCCCGCCGGCTTCCCCCGAGGCTTTGAAAGCCGCGGAGGGGCTCCGGCGGGGGAGCAGCCCAGGCGCGCCTGGGATGCCCCCCCCGCCGGCTTCCCCCGAGGCTTTCAAAGCCGCGGAGGGGCTCCGGCGGTGGGGCATCCCAGGCGCGCCTGGGATGTATACCCGGCGTACAAGACGACCCCCGATTTTTGGGGGATGGTTTTTAACATCAGAGGTCGTCTTGTACGCCGGAATATACGGTACTCTGTGCAACTCCACCAGTGCATTGAGAAACAACAATCTCAATGAGTAACATTAAAGTGGCAATTGGTGGGAGCATAGGCCTAATAAAGAAAGAAGAATCTGAAGTCGCCCCCAAAAGTCTCTCACTTTCCCTGCAGCAGGGAGTAGCTGGCCCTTTTCTCTGCAGCAGAAAAAGGCACCAGGAGTGGGGATGGAGCAGGACGTTACACTGCCAAAAATATCAGCATGGAAAGGGAGGCACTACTTGGGTAAGCTGAGAGGCATGTAGGGTACATACCCACAAGCAGTGCTTCCTTTAATTGTTTCCATCCATGAGTGGAATAAATTTTGTCATGCGCACTGAGACGTGTGGATGTGCACCAGCAGTAGAAACCCATGCTGCTGGCTGTGGGTGCTCTGTTTATCAGCTGAGCAGCATTTGAATCATTCCAGGGAACACTGCCCATGGGGTTTAGGAGTGCTTTTACTTGCCTAAGTAGTGCCTCCCCAACTACTCTGCTATTTGTAACTGTGCTATTGGGGGAGAAGGGAGGGAATACATCATATGCACTCTGTACACACAAGGAGTGTGCAGTATACATGCACTTTCAGTATCAAACTGTAGGGGCCCCAGCTAATTACCCGACCAGACCACATGAATATTGACATAAGCAGTTCTGGAAACCTGGGGTCAGACCATCATACTTTGTGATGGAGTGGTACCCAGTGGTACCAAAACTGGTGTATTGGCCACCATACCGTTTGTCAATGGCCTGCAGAGAGCTGGATCGTCACAAGGTCTTGGCTGTCCTTAGTTTACAGGTGCTAAATTACATTAAAAGGCAGCTAAAAATAGATTAAATACTTTCCTAGTATTACAGTTCCATGCAAGCAATTGCTATGGTTTCCACAGGGATGTTATGGAAGGGGAGGTGGCCCTGTAAGGGAGCAAAGAAATCAAATGTA
Organism: Pelodiscus sinensis; assembly: GCF_049634645.1. Classification (NCBI taxonomy): domain Eukaryota; kingdom Metazoa; phylum Chordata; order Testudines; family Trionychidae; genus Pelodiscus; species Pelodiscus sinensis. The sequence continues at coordinate 12,236,043 of NC_134713.1, forward strand.
ATTATAGCAGAGTGTCAGATCCTAAGCCCCTCTTCAACTGAGTCACCCTGATGTCAGGTATTTGAACTATGCAGAGGGATGTGCAGAGATATTTTTTTTTTCTGAGTCACTCTGAGGTTAGAGCAGGTGTGTCCAATTAACTCCCAATTTAGGAGGGTGTCTCAGCAGAAGGAACAACAGGCAGAGGATACGGATCTTGCAAGGAAATCTTAAGGGCCAAGCTCAAGAAGAAAGCTCCTTGGTTTTTGTTATTAATTAAGTTAGCGATACAAACAAACCCCATGGAGGGAATTATTTTTATATCCAGTCCCACTGGAGATTATGTTATCCAAAGTTTTCAAAATTCTTTTACTCAGTGTGACACACAGTGGTCAGTCTTAGAAAGACAGGTACTTGTGGATAGCACTGTTAGGCCAGGCTCTATGCAGAGGTTGCTGCATGAGCAGCAAGAAAGTTTGCTCTCAACCTTGGCCTTTAATTGAAGTCAGTTCTTAGATTAGAGCTGGTCTCTGGGAACTGGAAAGCAGCATTGGGTTGAGATTTGTGAGAAAGAATTGTCCTGCATGTTTTCTAACCACCTCTGTTCCAGGACTAGCGCTATAAATAAAACTAGTTACACTTAAAATATATCCAAATTGCATGCCACTGATTTCTTCTCCAAGAGGCCATGATGCTGATATTGGCTGCCATTTGGTAGAGGGATAACAGTATCCTTTATCCAGGACAGTGTGAGAAGTGCATCTATATACAGTACTTTTCCCACAAATACACAGACATCGTTACTGACCGTATGCAGTGTTGTTGTAAAGCTCAGTGTCTGCCCAAAAGCTTGTCTCTCAACACCAGAAATTGGTCCAATAAAATGGGGGTGAGGAGCCTTTTCTCTATCAGGGGCCACTGATCCACAGGAGAAAAAAAAAACAGCTGCAGGTCATATACAGCCCCATGGGGGAGTATGGAGGCTCAGAGCTTCCCCTAGGCTCCACGGCGGGACCAGAAATGAGAGCTGAGGTTGCAAAGAAAGCTCTGGGTTGGGGCAGGGAGTTGGGGTACATGAGGAGGTGAGGGTTCCAACTGGGGGTGCAGGCTCTGGGTTGAGACTGGGAATGAGGAGTTCAGAGTACAGGTGGGAGCTCAGCACTGGGGCCAAGGGGTTTAGAGTGCAGGAGCAGGCTCAGGGTTGGGGTACAGCAGGGGGTTCAAGGTGTGGGCTACAGCCAGGTGGTACTCCAATGTCAGAATGGAGCTAATGCAGACTCCCTGCCTGCCATGGCTCCGCACTGCTCCTGGAAGCAGACAGCATGTCCGGATCCTAGGCAGAAAGACCAGAGCTCTGTGCACTGCACACTGCCTGAGCCTGCAGACACTGCCCCCGCCAGCCATGGTTCCCAGCCAAGGGGAGCTAGGGAGCCTGCTCTGGGGGGGTGGATGCAGTGCATGGAATTTTCTAGAGACTGCAGGGACTATCTTAGGGCTTCCAGCCCACACCGTGGAAACTTGCCGTGGGCCAAATGAAAAGAGGGAGCAGACTGGATCCAGCCTATGGGCTGTAGGTTCCCCACCCCTGCAATAATAATAATACAGGCAGTCCCCGGGTTACGTACAAGATAGGAACTGTAGGTTTGTTCTTAAGTTGAATCTGTATGTAAGTCGGAACTGGCGTCAGCCGCTGCTGAAACTGATCAGTTTCAACCGCGGCTGAATCTGGACACCAGTTCTGACTTACATACAGATTCAACTTAAGAACCCCAAGCATCCCCAAGTCAGCTGCTGCTGAAACTGATCAGAGGAAGCCTGATCTGATTCCAGGAAGCCTGGGGCAGAGCAACTCTGCCTCGGGCTTCCTGTAGTCAGCGCTGGTCAGTTTCAGCTGGTCAGTTTCAGCAGCGCCTGACTTGGGGATGCCTGGGGCAGAGCAGCTGGGGTGCTGCTGGGTTGCTCCAGTAGCGCGGCTCCTCGGAGCTACTGGAGCAACCCAGCAGCACCCCAGCTGCTCTGCCCCAGGCGTCCTGATTCAGCCTCTGCTGAAACTGACCAGCAGTGGCTGAATCAGGACGCCTGAGGCAGAGCAGCTGGGGTGCTGCTGGGTTGGTCCGGAGCGGTGCTGCGGGACCAACCCGGCAGCCCCCAGCTGCTCTACCCCAGGGGTAGGCAAGAAAAGCCTGGTCTGCTGGGGGGGGGGCACTAGCTGTACCCCCCCCCCCAGCAGACCAGGGAGTGGCGGGACAGCCCAAGTCCTCCACGGCTTTGCTCCATCTCCCTGGTCTGCTGACCTGGGAGACGCGGAGCAAAGCCGCAGAGCATGCGGGCAGCGGGACAGTCCAGGCGCGCCGTGGCTGTCCCACTGCTGGGGGAGCAAAGCCGCGGAGCACGCCCGCAGCGGGACAGCTCAAGCGCACCCGGGCTGTCCCGCTGCGGGCGTGCTCCGCGGCTTTGCTCCTGTCCCCCTGGTCTGCTGGGGGGGGTCCAGCAAAGCCGTTGGACCCCCCCCCAGCAGACCAGGAACACCAGAGCAAAGCCGCCGCCTGGGCGGCTTTGCTCCTGGGCAAACGAGCAAAGCCGCCCAGGTGGCGGCTTTGCTCTGGTGTCCCTGGTCTGCTGGGGGGGTCCAGCGGCTTTGCTGGACCCCCCCAGCAGACCAGGGAGACCGGGAGAAGCTTTTCTCGCCCCAGAGGACACGGGTGGCGACCCGCCGCCCGTGAGCTCCGGGGTGAGAAAAGCCCCGTTCGTAATTGAGGAGCCAACGTAAGTCGGGGACTGCCTGTAATAATAAATAATAATAAATAATAATAAAGGACAGGTCCCATCTTGTCTCTTTAATATCCTTGAAGTCTGTGTAATCCAGTGAGGGGCAACCTAGGCTAGTGAGGGGGCCACATGAGCAGCCCTACTTCATCTCAATGGGCCTCAAGATTGTTGTAATCAAGACAGTCTCCCGGGACAGGGTAGTTTCGCTAACTGTCCTTGCGTTACTAAATCTGCAGGGTGTGCCGACGGAACCATAGCTAGAGCCCTGCCAATCCGCACCTTTCCGCTTTATTTCTGCAGGTATCCACATCTGTGGATGAGGATATCCGCCGATCATTTGGGCAGCTGCAGATTGGCTCTAACTGTAGCCGCGATCTGACTGGATGCAGAGGGAGCAGTGTTGTGTGCAATCAGCACGCACCTCACTTTACATGCCCTTAATTTAAGGGCACGTTGCTTTGGTTAAGCTGGCAGGAAATAAGCTACGTGTATGGAAACCAGTGGAATATGGCAACCCTGCACATAGGCAACAGGAAACAAAACAGTCTGGTGGGCCACATACAGAATCCCGATAGGCCACAGGTTGCCCACCACTGGTGTAACCCGTGCCTGCTTGGTGTGGCACTCTGTCCCCCTCTAGTTGTGGCTCGGCCAGCTAGAGATTGATGAGCCAGATACAAGACTAGCTCACAGAGGCTATGTCTACACTGCAGGCTTCTTGCACAAGAAGCTTTTATCGGAAGAGATCTTCCGCAAAAACTTCTTGCGCAAGAGTGTGTCCACACTGCAAAAGCGCATCGAAAAAGCGATGCGCTTTTGCAAAAAGGAGCATTCAAACTGCATGGACGTGCTCTCGAAAGTAAGCTCTGATTGCTATGCACAGAATGGCCACCAGGGCACCTGTGCTTTTTCCTCTTTCTGCGCAAAAAACCCTTCTTCCCTGTCCACACGCACCTTTTTGCGAAAGAGCTCTTTCGGAAAAAAGGCATCGTTCCTCGTAGAATGAGGAATACCTACGCTGGAAAAACTCTGCTCGTTCCATTTTTTTGCGCAAAAATGCGCTTAAGGTGTGGACACACAGAGTTTTTTTGGAAAAAGGCCGTTTTTCCCAAAAAAGCCTCTGTAGTGTAGACATAGTCAGAGAGGTGCCTTTTAGCTCAAGCAGTGGAGGTTCATGCATTAAGCTCCAGAGACCCCAGGTTTGATCCCAGCCACTGCCAACAGGGGTCTATCAGTATTACAAATGGGGTGTCCTCCAGGATATCAACCAGGAAGTATCTGAAACATTATCAGGGTTAAATAAAAGTCCTCAAGAAAGAGGGATTTGTATGTCATCTGATTGGCTAACAGATAACATATAGACTCATCTGTAGCCAATTAGGATGCACGTATGTGATTTGATTTTTCAGCCTTTGTTCCAAATCTGAGTTTTCTCGGTCTCTATATAGGCAACAGAAAATTTTGCGAACTCTTCCAATGACTCTCTCAGCCATTCACAAGCAGGGATTCTTATCATCTATGTATCCCTAGGAACGAAGTCATGATGCTGGGCTACGCTCATAACAAAAAAAATTGTGGTTATCAAACATCAGTTTTAGTATTTACCTACCTGTTAAATCCATTTATCACCTCAGACAAACCTCTGCCAGAGGCATTCTCTTGCCAATAATTCTATCAAGGCATTTAATAATAATAGCATACAAGCACTTACAGCTCATGGTGTCATCACCCCTCCTCCCCCCAATAAAAGATTGCTAATTCCTTATATATCAGTGCAGCCCATCAAGCTGGTTAGTTTTAATCAGGTTTATTGGTGTAATTTAGCAACTGGGCCACATTCTGATTTACACAAAGGCCCTATTCCACTGCTTCTTGCAAAACTTATTTATCATCACTTTGCCCAGCTCCGAAAATGTAAAGGGGGACTGTAAGGTTGCTAGCCTGCCTCCCCAAACCCATGAAGCACCCACCTAGAATCTTTCAGGCTCTTCCTCTAGGCCAGTTTTTTATCCTTGAAACACAACTCATGCAAAACACCAACACACAGCTGTTCCTCTGCCTGCCACTGCTTCTAGGGGCGTTCCCCCTTATCACTCATGTCAAAGAGAAGCAGTTTCTCCCTTTCAATTCCCTAGCTTGGAGTCCATCTCATTCCTGCACCTCTCTTCCACTTAGACTCTCTCAGCCCTTTATAGAAAATACCTGACCCCTTCTCAGCCCTCTGATCATCCAATGAGGCTGTGTAAACCCAGGTCCCCTGACTCTTAAAGTGTCAGACCACCCCATTACAGGCCTTAGTGTGAGAATTAGACCCTCTGTATTTTTAAAAATGAATTCAAATTTGGCCCCAAACTTAACTTTTACATAAACAAGCTTTTACAAACACCTACTATAAGAAAAACAGTACAGGATTCATTATTCACAATTCCAACAGAAGTTGTTTACTGAAAAACAGCCTCAGATGGAACGATCCAAGCACACTGTGATCGTATCGTGGAATCCACTGAACACTATTGCCTGGAATCTTACTGAAGTCAGTCAGCCCTTGCATGGGTAATGGGGCCCAAACTAACAAATCCCATTGCAAGATCTGTAAACATTAGGTCAGGGATGGCCAACCTAAACCTGAGAAGGAGCCAGAACCGGCCAATGCACATGGCCAAAGAGCAACAGTTCTATGCCACCAGCCCTGATCATCTCCCCGCCACCATTCTCAGCACATCTCGCCCATTGGCAGCCCCACCGGTCAGTGCCACCTTCTCCTTTTCCTCCTGCCCACTGGGATCAGCTCTTTCTCAGTGGGACACACGGGAGGGGGGAAGCATGGGTGTGACAGGCTCAGTGGAGAGGGTGGGAAGTAGCAGGATCCTAGGGGGAAAGGCCCTAGGGCAGAGCCGGGGGTTGAATAGTAAGCACCCTCCGGCCCAGTGGAAAGTTGGCACCTGTAGCTCCAGCCCTGGATTTGGTACCTATGCAAGGAGCCGCATATTCACTTCTGAAAAGCCGCATGTGGCTCTAGAGCCACGGGTTGGCCACCCCTGCGTTAGGTCACATTCAGAACCAAGTTGCAGACCAAGGTCATGTAAGTTCCACCTGCTTCTGGCTCCTTGTCATGTACGTTAGCTTCTTTAAAAATCACCTTACCAACATACAATTTGCATCTTTCTACCCATCATTGCTGAGGTTGGGTGTTGGTTTTAATTCTGGGTATTTAAACAACAATTCCAAAAGAGCAAATACTGCAAACTTGCATAAAGCCAGAGCATTTATGCAGAGAAGGTGTGTGTGCACATGTTCAATTGTGAATGTGTTAAACCCACATGTGTATGTGTAACCCCCACCTGGCAGATTTGAACCTGGGACCTCTGAAGCAGAGTATAGGAGCCTCTACCCTCTGAGCTAAAAGCCAGCTGGCTCCCAGCCCATCCTGTAGAGGTCTCTTGATCTTAACTGTTGCTGTGGTCTAGGTACCATTTGCATTGCTTAGTAACCACACTAGTTGTGTGGGTTATACATGCATGTGCTAGGGATTTAAAATCCCGTTTAATATGTTAACCAATTAAACTATATGTTTAACCAGTTAGCCACCCACTGCACTGAGCAATGGGTAGGGGGCCTGTGGTGCAGTGGGCCCACTTGGGCTGCTCTGGACAGGCCGCTCCGGACGGGCCAGGCACCAGTTCACTTGTCACTGCAGTAAGCTTGTCCCGATAACCAGTTAATTGATTACATACATATTTTTTAATACATAGCATGTGCCTGTTAAACCCATTCCTAATTCACAGAATGGTAGTAAACACCCCTTGCCACCACTCTTCCAGTGGCCACAAGTGGCCACTGCCCTTCCATATCCCTTATGTGAAGTTTCCCGGCCACTATGCTGTGCTTCATCTTGACCTATTCTAAGCTGGAGTGATGCCAAAGTCCCTCTCATCCTCTCAGCTTACTGATTCCTCACAGTTGAAAGGATCAGAGACTTTGTGATGGCCCTCAGCATCAAGATGGATTATATCAACTAAAATCCTCACTTTCGTGACTCCGAGTTGGAATTCTAGTGGAAAATTCTCTGCTGATTTTTTCTGGCAATTAGATTATGGATCTAGTTAACCAATCCGATAGTCTACTGGTTCCTGGCTCTCCAGCACAATCAGTAGAAGTCTACAGGAACCAATAGACACCAGTTGATGAATTCTACTGGAATTTCCACCAGGGGCATTCTGACATCAGGACAGTGAAATATTTAAATGTATTTTCATTCTCTCTTATTATTAAAATTACACTCGGAAATAAAGCAGTTAAGCCCACGCTTAAAGTTAAGTTCATGCTTATATGTTCTGCTGAATGGGTATGGACATGTGTTTCTCTGAATTGGAGCCTCAATTGCTACCATTTCCATATCCATTTCTACACCATTTTCCTGGGAACGAATCATGTATTTCCTTAGAAACTACTTTTTTGTCTTAGAAGAGTTTTGAAAGGATCCCTTAGGGACATCTCCAAGATACAACTAAGGATCTCTTGAAACTGCTAGAAAGCTCTTTTTTGGACTAATGCTGCCAGCCATGACAAACTACTTAACTAAAAATAGAATAATGGAACAAATACTACCAGTGAAGAAAGTTTAAATATAACCAAAAATTGCAAGTGACTAAATAATACTAAGTAGATGCAAACCTTCTGGGAAAATTACTTCCACAGAAAAATAAGAAAACAAACCAAAAATAAACCAAAAGTTGCCATCTAAGATCTAAAAGGAATGAACAAAAACCAAGGGGCCAATTTCTGCTCCCACTTTTGAAATCTATGGCAGTTTTGACTTTGAGATTTTCAAAAGGGTTGTTTGCAGTGGTAACTAGGTTGGTCTCAAATTGCTAATGTGTCATTAAAGTCAATGAGAACTTTACCAGACATATGAGTGCTGTGTTCTAACTCAAATTCCTGGTTGACTGCAATAAGAGCAGAGTTAAACCCACACTGGAGAACTTGTCTTTGTGTTTATTATGCCAAAATCCCAATCCCACAATCCCTACCATGGCAACACTTCTGTTGACTCCAGTGGAACTTTTAGCTAAGCAAAGCCAGACAAATTGGTCCCAAAGTGACAAAAGGAATCGACTGCTGCAGACTATGAAGCAATATAGCCTGTTATCACGCTCAGATTTATGACTGTTCTCTCCAGCAGCAATAAATATGGCTAAAATATGGAGAGCACTCAAATCATTCCTTGGAGAGTTATCCCCTTCTAAAAAAATGTCCCACAGTCTCCCTCTGACAACGTTATAGAATAATGAAGAGGGACTTTCGTAAAGTGATGCAAATCCCTTTTTCCCCAACGCTTTCCATGGAAATTCTGACTGTGTGGTTTAGCTCAACCTTTGGGACAATTTTGGGAAGTTTTTAACATCCAGAGGGCCGTTTACTTTTTTTCATTTATAATAATTTTCATTAAGACCTGACCCTAATTAGTTTCATTTATGTTTCTCTTTCCATTGGCTACATTTTAAAAAAAACTACATACAAGTCCCTCTGCCCAGGGGTCTCTTCTCACTGTAGTGCAAGTGACCTCATCCAGGCCACCTGTGAAGTGATACCCAGGCAGTACAATATTTATGGGTGGCTCCAGTCCTCACACATTTCTTCCCAACTGCCACTGCAAAGAGAAAGACAGAATCACACATGACTAATAATATCCACCTTGCTTAATTAACCTCTGGGAGCTATTAAGACTCCATGGTGATGCACATGGCATGACGATCTAAATAGACCAGAACTTTTAAGCCGAGGGGACTTGTGTGGGTGCAGGGTCTGTGCATCACATCTAGTTTTCTTTTGCTTTTTAAAATATTGATGTGGAGCGGAAACACATGGTGACAAGATGTGGCAAACAAATCATTTTTAAATAAAATAAATTCAAGACAGTCTTCTTGAACAATAACCATCTAGGCAGTCTTGTTTCTATCTCATTTTCATTACAATTGTGAAATAAAAAAACTGAAGCCATTGGAAACATAGGAGTTTGGAGAAATTTTCTTTGTAGATATCATGGCTGGTGAATAGAAGTTTACAAATCAGGCACAATCATATCAGTGTCATCAGTGCAACCATTATTGCTCTTAATACGGGGGGAACAACCAAGCCTAGGATACAAAGAGATCCCATATTAGACCATGAATGTTAGGCCCACAAGGTGCTCATTAACTCTTATACCTATATATCACAACCCATTAACACTACCCAGCACCTTCAAACTAACCCCAACAACCAAAAATAGAACATGCTATTATAGCCCACAGGAGACTAGGCTACTGAGTGCTATAGGCAGAGAATACGAGAGACTGAGATGCCTTAATGCCCCCTCGATAGCAGGGAAATGATTATGTGAGATATACCCTGATGGCACCCCAGGCTGCAGCAGAAGGCAAAACATCTGAAGCCACTACCACTCTGACCTGGGGGGAAATTCCTTCCTGACCCCACACAGGGCAATTAATTAGCCCGTGAGCAAGAACCAGCACACTGTTTGGCAGAAGATAGACTAAAATACACAGGTAGGCCCCAGCTTCCTCAAACTGAGGTAAGGATGAAGAATCAGTCCCCAGTTCTTACTGCACTGAAGAAACCACAGAGCCAAGTTTATAATACACATGGACATCTTTCCCACTTAGTAACCCTCCTCTGAGCAAAACAGAAGGTTAGTTTGTAGTTCCTGTGACTATTTTCCATTTGCACAATGGTCTTAAACTTCAGACTCTCAAAGGATGATGATGTAGTTACTATGAAAATGCATTGTTTATTCTTACTGCGTTTGTATGTTTACTGAAGCAACAGAGTTACTTAGGAGTAATGCTGTAATTTTAAAAGAACAATGCTTAATACTGTAATTTTAAAAGAACAATGCTTAATTATTCCACAGAGCAACCCCTACAAGTTCCACAAACAAAACTGCAGCAAATTATTTTTTATATTTATAGCTACAGAAGAGTATGAAAATCAAAAGTAGAACTAATATGAACTATAAGCCCTGCTAACAAAGTCATAGAAACATTATAGAATCTCAGCCACCTCTTTTTACTCTAGTTGCTAAAAACCAAACTTCATGGGGAGTTTAAGGACAGAAACTTGGAAGGTGATGGGGAGCAAACCTTTCTTAAACAACTACTCAGAAGAAAACTGGCTTGCTGAGGAGATATGGCAGTTAAGTACAGGTCAGATAAAAGCATACTGGAATCCTCAGTCTATCTTTATAATCAGTCTCTTAAAACAAGGAATTCCCTTTGGGAGGGAGAGGCATGTGGTATAGGTTTCATTGTACTTCAACACTCTGAAGAGACACAAGGTAGTTTGAACAGGTTTGTGGTTGCTTCACTTCCAAGGGGTTTTAGGTGAGTTGAGGTGTTTAATTCAACACAGCAGAACCCTATTTCGCATTCCCCATATTTAGTCTTTTATTCAAATCCTATTTGCATTCCTTCACTCCCAAGAGACCCCCCTCATTTGTCCATTTCCCCCATTTAATCCAGATTCCCTCTTCCCCAAATAAGTAACCTATATCCCAACTCCATCCCACGCTCCCCTTCCCCACATTATGCAAACACCCCTCCCCTTATTTGCAACACACCACCGCTGTAGTCAGTAGATGACTAGATCTCCGCCCCGAAGATCTAGCCCACAGCTTGGCTGGGCCATACGTGCGTGTGACAAGGCTCACATACCCAGCCCCGCCACCCAAAAAAAACGGAGCTGGGTCTCCCCAGGCCCTGATCCTCTCCCCCCTACACACATCTATTTGCCCCCGGTGCACGCTGTAGGTTCAGAACAGCCCTGCACGGGGCAGGTGTCAGCGGGCACTGCGGGCGCCCCATGGGAGCAGTGACATGACAGACCCACCCGTGGGCACCATTCACGTCTCGCTCCATGTCTCTGCCCCTGCTGCGGGTGGGGGCACCGCGGGATTTCACTCCCACGCAGGGGAAGAGCAGCCAAGCGCCCAGCCCGGGCGAGCATCCCTCGGGGTGTTATATAACCAGCCAGGCTGGGGAGGGGGGGTTCACCCTGCCATTGGCTATTCCCCGGGGGGGCCCACGCTGCGTGGGCAGCGGACACACTGAGCACACGTGCCCGGCCTTACCTGCTGGGGCTCAGCGTCCGCCCCGCAGCCCCTGCGCAGCGTCTCAGCCACTGAGCCAGACAAGCGCCCTCCGCTCCGCTGGCTGCTCCCGGCCGCCCCAAGCGGCTCCGGGCGGGCGGGCCCCAGCCGGCCCAATCAGCCAGCCCCGCCGCCGCCGCCGCCAACCAGCGCCCGAGCGGCCCGGCCTGCCCCCGCCCCGGCTGGGAGCTGCTCCGCGCCCCCGCTCACAGCCGGCTGCTGCCGCAGGCTGGGCGAGCGGGGTGGGCGCCTGTCTTCGCGGGGGTGGAGATTCCTGGCGGCCCCCGCTCTGCCGAGGAGTTTCCTCTCCCCCCATCGCTGCAAGGCAGGGAGGGAAAAGTCAACCCGCCAAGTGGAGGGGTTGCTTCAGGTTGCGGCGCCGCCACCTGCCTCTGGCACGGAGACAGGGCTTCGCTGGTCGCCGAGGGGGTGCCTGGGCTCCAGCAATTTTCTTTTGGATTTTCATACCCCAGGCAGCAAGGCCAGAGGTGCCAGGGCTGTAGGGTTGCCAGAGGGTGTCAAAAAAAAAAAAAATGCCCGACACGACGTCACAATCTACAGTGCATCTTAGTTAGAAAATACCCGAGACATTTCTATTGTCTCATTGATAGTTTCTCAATTTGTTTCCGGAACAGAACGCTCAAATACTGGACTGTCCGGTTCAAAACCGAACACCTGGCAACCCTACCGAACACCTGGCAACCCTACCGGGCTGTGAGCAACTGAGCCCAGCGGTGCCCGAGTCCTGGCAAGCCCAGGCACACATGAAGCACTCTGTGTAGACCTCTACCCTGCCAGAACTCCTATTCTCCTCTGCTGGGGCTGCTAGACATCTCTTAATTTAGGGTCATAATAACTAAGCTTGGAAGTACACCAGAACCTCTGTACTCCCGGTAGTCCTAGTCTGGGCATGGAGGAGGAAGTGGCTGTGCATGTTGCTGTTCCCAGTCTCTTGCCCCAGCAAGCTGAACAGCAGTGTAGCAGCACAGTACCCTTGAGGCTTTTTTCCACCGCTCCCACAGGGCATGTCTACACTAAGGCTGTGTCTAGACTGCAGGGTTTTTTCGAAAAAAGTAGCTTTTTTTCTAAAAAAACTTCACCTGAGTCTAGACTACAGCCGCATTCGTTCGAAATTAAATCAAAAGAATGCGGCTTTTCTTTCGACGGCGGTACTCCTCATTTCACGAGGAAGAAAGCCTTTTTTCGAAAGTGCTCTTTCGAAAAAAGGCGTTCTTGAATGCAAACAGGGCTTTTTCAAAAGAGAGCATCCAGACTGCCTGGGTGCTCTCTTTTGAAAAAGCGGCTTGCCTTTTCGAAAGTACTGCTTGCAGTCTAGACGCTCTTTTTCGAAAGAGGCTTGCAGTCTAGACTAAGCCTAAGAAATTATTTTGAAATAATAACTCCTGAACTCAGTATTTTGAAACAGTGTGCCCATCCTGCAGAGAAGCCTTGTAATTAGTCCAAGGCAGGTTCCCTTAATGTGGACACGCTACCTTGACTTGAAGTCCCAGGAAGCACTGGGAAGTACAGCCTCTCCCTGAGGTACGAACAAGTTGCGGTCCGTAATTCTAAGTGTTTGTAACTCAGATCCCATAGAGTTACATGGAGACTGCGCTGTTTGTAAGCACGGATCACCGTTTGTAACTCAGATCTGCATTTACGACCACTTTGGTCAAAAGTGCGGATGGTTGTAAGTGGAAGTGGTCGTAACTCGGGGAGTGACTGTAATTACTTTGCATGACTCTGGGGAGTACTTATTTCCAAACCACAGCAGTGGTGCGGCCACACTACTGCTAACGTTATTCCTCGTGGAAAGCCTTGCGCAAAAGCACATGGCAGTGTAGACGTGTTCTTGTGCTAGAACCCGCTAGTGTAGACATAGCTTTAGTGTCCCCCATCCCAGCAGGTGGTGTGGCCCCACCATTCCTGGCCAACTACAGCACCTGTGAAGCTGTGCTGCTGCTGCAACTCTTCCTGGCCAGCCAGAGAATGTAGGCAGTTTTGAGATGACAATGCCTTCCCTTTCTTACATTATCCACCGCTCATGCACCGGATGTATCCCTGTATCAGATCCCTTCTCACATGTCTCCTCTTTGAAGTCAACAGTCCCCATTTTCCCTATTCATTCTTCACTCCCTCTTCCAGTTGAAGTTTAAACTGGGAGGAAAATCAAGATTCACCTGGATGAGTTTTTTCCCCTCAAGCCCTGGGGATCTTCACAGTAGGGGCTGAGCTGGTCCATAATTAGGAAAATTGGGAACATCTAAGCCTGGCCTTTGGAAATGCTTTGCAAGAGTTCCAACATTATTATTGGGACAACTGGGAAGACCAGTGCAGGATTCCAGTGTTAGAAGTATCAAATGGCTTTCAAATTAAGCACTAATGAGAGTGGAAACAGTGACAGGGTTCTGAATACCCTCCTTTGTAAGGATGAATTACAAAATAATTGGGCAGTTATGTTTTTAAATATTTATAAACCTACTCAGAAAAGAAAGCTTTCTGGTAGCCAATGAAACCTGCCTTTCTGAAATAATCTTGCCATTTACTAATTTGGACTCGAACATTATGCTGGGTCTGAGTAGCCGGGCTGCATTTCATAGTCCTCCAGTGGCCCAAGTATCTGTACAGAATCATAGGAATTGCTGTCTTGAAAAGAAACCACAGAACAGCTGTTCTTTATACAGTCTGCAAATGGTGACCTAGTGCTGACCACCCAGAATTCAATGAGAATTTGGCTATTGACTGCAGGAGATGTAGGATCAGACTCATTGAGCCAAATTCTTAGCTGTTCGGTACCCGCAGCTTGCACTGCAGATGATGGGAGTGGCAAGTACACTTCATCTCTCAGGATTTGATTTGATGGGTCAAATTGTTTTCCTTGCACACTTGTGCAACCTGAAGGTATGTCTACACTGCCATCCTAGTTCAGACTAGGGAGGCTAATGTAGTCATTCGAACTTGCAAATGAAGCCCGGGATTAAAATATCCCGGGTTTTATTTGCATGTTCCCAGGTGCCGCCGTCTTTAATTGCCCAGTAGTTCGAACTCCCTGCCCGTGGCTACACTCGGCACAGGCTAGGTAGTTCGAATTAAAGCTCCTAATTCGAACTACTGTTACTCCTCATTGCAGTAACGAGGAAAGTAAAACCCAGGACTCAATCCTTAAAGAAACAGTCCAGAGAGCAGAATGAGAAATATGAGTAAAATTAACGCTGACTTGGGTCAACATTAACTTACCATGAACTTTCCCTGTACTTAGTTATATCCCACAGCTCTTATGTTGACCTTTCTTTATGTGTGGTATCTACCAGTGGCTTCTCCGGATTGCAATGAAGACAGCAAATAAAACTGAGGAGGCACTAGTTACTTATGCCTTTTATTAGTCTGCAAAGCACACTTTATGCTACAGCTACAGGTAGAGTGGGTATAATTAATGACATATAAGTGAAGCACTGCTATAGGAGCTTTGTCTTCCCAATTAGCTGTATAATTCCAATGTCTTGCAAAATACGTGTCAGTAAATATATATTGTAACATTGGCACTATGATTATCCCTGCACAAGACATTAATCAGAAGTGACAGTGAGTTCTAAGGCAACTGACAGCAGAAGCAAGTAGTAACGTGTTTGGTCCACATGCATCACCTTAAAAGTCTTTTTCTCTGACAGTGTAGAATTCCTGACCCAATTTAAAGCCCTCCAAAATAATGATTTGTTGTATTACAGTTAACCTTCAGTTTTGAAGAAAACTCAGCTACCGTATCTACGTATCTAGCTGAGGAATGTTTTTAACAAAGAGAAATGTTTGTTAGTCTTGATGCTTGGTAGAGTAAGAGGAACAAAGAATTCTATTTGCTTTTAAAATCATCTCAGTTAGCAGAGAGAATCTTTGTTCTGCAACACAGTTCATCTTAAGCATAAGAGCAAGTATCTCAGTGAAAGGCTGTTGATTACTGTGCCCAGCGCTGGTTGACCATAGTATAAAAGGGAAATTTAAAAACCTGTAGATACCAATCTGCTATAGTGAAAGATTGTTTTCCCATCTACTGGCTGCACCTTCTAGCCAAACTCATCTGTTACCATCAGGCCTAAATTAGAGTTCTCTGAATTATTAGCTGTGAACGCATACCTTACTAAGGCTTAAAGGATCCCCCATTATGATATAGGGAATTGCTGACAATGGTGTCAGTGATAAAGAAATTGGTTTTCTGGTTGCCATTCACACTACTTCCTCTAAAGATGTGGCTAAGTCCTCTGGCAAAATCACTTCAGGAAGCTCTATCCCCTTCAGTCAAATTCCCTGGAGACACCAAACAAAAAATATCTTCAGCCTAGTCAGCTTGGCTGTCAGCCCTCTTCCTGCCAGGCAGGCCCCCAGCTGCAATGTACTGGCCTAAAATCAGGTTCCTGGGCTTCCATCACACTAATAATGTGGTTCAGGCCCACCTTTCTACAAAACGGCTTCAGGGATAATGCAGGGTTCAGACAGCTCCTAACCCCAAACCAGCTTCTTATTCCACACACCGGGTATGTCTATACAGCACAAATTGCATCGCTTATTTTGAGATAGTCTATTTTGAAATGTTGACATAGAGTGCTATTCCAAGAAATCCCTTAATCCTTGTGGAACGAGGTTTACCAGGATGTCGGAATAGCAAGCCCATTATTTCAAATATATTTCGAAATAACGGGCTAGTTGCTAAGATGTGGAAAACTCTATTTCATGATACTGGACGTATTCCGAAATAATGCCACTGTCTAGACGTACCCCATATCAGCTTGTGTGCTCTCCCTATTAGGTTTTTACACCACTTCCCTCCTTTTAAGTCGTTCCTTCCCTCCTCCTTCCGGGTCCAGGCCTAAGCTAACACCTACCAACAAGTGTTACAGGGCAGGGCAATTTGAGCCTATGCCTGTGCTCCCCTTCACAGTCCTTTATATAGTCAAAGTGTCCTTGGAGGGATGGAGACACCCCATCACATGATAGACATCCTCATGAGAACAGGAAGCACCACTTGATAGCATCACTCATGGCACTAAATGGTCCATGGTTGCTGCTGGTACTGCGTGTTTACAAACCATAGCATTTGAGTTCTCAGCTGTACTCAACCTTACATTTAGTTGCAAAGCTGCAGCAACTGGTTTGTCAAAATGATCTTCCGGGCTGATAGATTCCTTCCTCCCTAAATTGGTGAATGGGATATAGTAGCGGACAGTTATTCAAGAAAACCATCTGGTATCTGCCTACAGCACAAACAATTTGTGGAGGAGTGTCAAAGATGCCACCAGCTAAATCAAACCCAAATGAAGAGAGCAGCCTGTCCAGCATATGGTTTCTAATTATCCTGCCTGCCTTTCTGGTGCACATGTTTTCAGCTCCTTTTAGACTAGAGATCCTCTGGGGAGAAGCTATGTTTATTTCACCTCTTGTATAGTGTTGTGTACATTGCAAGCACTTAATTGTCAGGTCCACCTCTGGAGTGACTTGTCCAATATGTCTCAAATTGCAGCAAAAGATACAATATAAATAGAGCTTCTGTTTTGGTGGGCTCATGATTTTTACTTTTGGGGATTTGTGTTGAGCAATGTTTAAATTTTATGGAGATATCCAAAAAGCAGGGGGGTTTCAAGGCTTTCTCCTTGTATACACAATAGTAAGTAATGTATATTGCATATATTGCTTAGTAGAGGATTTGCCCAGCTTTGCTCAAGTCCTTAATTCATTTTTGGGTTTTGGAAAATAAAATGAAAATGTCCATGTTTCATTTGAATCACTGCTCTGGGGTGGGGCTGGGGATGAGGGGTTTAGTATGCAGGCTGCCCAGGGGAGAGAGGGCTAATCCAGCCCTCTCTCATGCCAGTAGTTTAGGGCCAGATGAGAAACATTTCTCCACGGTCAAAAGCTCCATAAGGCACAGCCAGGGAAAGGATGCATGTCTCCCAGCTGGAACAGATGGAGATTCATCTCCCCGCTGTGCTCCCCAGGAATGCAGCAAACTGTGCACTTTCCCCTCACTCCCTGATGAAGGGGAATAGCGAGCAATGTTTTATACTAATCAGGGGGAAGGCAAAGGAACATCAGCCCCTCCCCTCTAAAGGGCACCTCGGGGTGAGAGGCTTGGGCTGGGGCAGTTTTGGATATCTCCATAAAATTTAAACATTGCTCAACACAAATCCCCAAAAGTAAAAATCATGAACCCACCAAAACAGAAGCTCTATTTATATTGTATCTTTTGCTGCAGTTGGAGACATATTGGACAAGTCACTCCAGAGGTGGACCTGACAATTAAGTGCTTGTAATGTACACAACACTATACTCGGGCAGCCTCTTTCATTTGCCTGTTGATTCTCTCTCTTTTCTGTATGGTGTTATGAGAAGCAATCCCATTCCAGGCACATCCCATTCCCCTGGCACAACCAAACCCTGACCTTGTTTTAAGTTATAATAAAAGAAGATGAATCCTGAATTTAGTGGTTCTAGCTCTTACCTTTTAGGAGGAGCCCTTGAACAGGCAAACAGACACACAGACAGAAAAACTCTTTCAAATATAGTACTTTGTACTATTACATACTGTAATTACATACTCTTTGTGATGTTCCCTATTGGAGCTTCTGCTTTTTGCATAATCCACAGGACAGAATCTCCCAACCACATACAAGAGAACTTTAGAAGAGATGGTCATACCATCCATGCACTAGATCCTTAAAAGTGCTTGATTACAATGGAAGTTAGACACCTAAATGCGTTCAAGGTCAGGGTATATATCCCAAAGAGATGAGATGGAGAGTAAAACCTCTTCACTGTAAATTTTTGTGTCCTGGCACTTGAATTTGTGCTGGCAAATACGTTAATTGCTACTTGACCCAGTCATACAAATCCATGTCTTTGAATATGCAAAAGTGTGCACTCCCACGAACCTTGGCTACAAATTTAAAGGTCAAGTTGGGGCCATTTTGAACATTTGTCCCACAGACTCTAACTAAATTTATGGACTTAGATCTAAAAGAAAACTATGACCAGCTACTGGAGGGTTTTTTGTTTTGTTTTTAGAGGAACATCAGCCTGGAATCCTAAATAAGTAGTACATGATACAAGTTCATGGGAAGCAAAAGCCAGTTGTCTGTCTCTTGGATAAAAATTCTTTTGTTTGTTTCCATGGAAAAGGAACTTAAATGCTCAGACTTGGTCTGTTGTAATCACCTTTTTATATCCATGTTTTTTTTATTCCAGTTCTGTAAGCAAGCTTAAAATAGTAGTTGGTAAGACCAAGATTTGGATAGCGGAAGCGGGGGAGGGGGAGTCACATAGCAATATATCAGGTGACAGTGAATTATTTTATAAAGGTCTGTGAACTTAATGGGACTTTACATTTTATCATGCATTACCTAGCTATTAAATTTAAACTGGACATGACATTTGGGCAGAGGTCATTATAGGCCCCAATTCAGGAAAGCACTCAGTCCTCCTTTGAGTATGTGCTTAGTGCTTTACTGAATTTAGGATGCTTTTCTGAACTTGGGCCATATAAATTAAATTGACTTCAGATCTGAATTAGCAGTAACAAAGCAAACTCTACTGAATATGTCAGTTGTCAGTCAACTAGGGCAGTGTATCTCAACCTGTTTTTATAAAGTACCCCTTTAAAAAAAATTATAAGTACTCCCAGTACCTACAGTTTTCAGACACACAATTTTTTTTTCTACTATTGCAACACATTTGTTAAACAACGTAATCGTAGCCGGGCGGGCAATGAATTTTTGGGTATAAAAAGTACAAAAATAATAAAGCGCTGTAAAACTTAAAACAAAAATTCAGTTTTCTCCAAATTTCAGTTGTGCTGATGTATCCCCCCAGACTTCTCTTGAGTACCGCAAAGGGTACTTGTACCACTGGTTGAGAAACACTGGACTAGGGGATACAAAATCTTTGAGTTACCAGCTGGAAGCCTGCTAGCCATATTTACAACATAGAAAGTTTAAAACATGTTACCTCGTGCCTCAGCTCTCATGTGCCTTACACTAAGTAACTGATGATCGTCTCTTGATTTTTTTGTGCTTACTTAACGTATGATGCAAGAGGGTCAAGTGTGGTTGTAACACAAATCTTTGACATGAAAGTGCTGCTAGAAGGCATCTCTTCCATTTTCAACACAATGCACAGTCAAGAGCCCACCTGCATATCAACAGGCGGTCAGAAATGACACAAGACTGAGGATTACATCCTCGGTTCTTTACTTAGCATTTGCTTGGGCCAAATGTTCTCTGGAGTCAATGGGGGTATGTCTACACTACAACGTTAATTCGAACTAACTTAGTTCGAATTAGTTAATTCGAACTAAGCTAATTCGAACTAACGGATCCAGACTAAAAAACTAGTTTGAATTAGCGTTTTGCTAATTCGAACTAGCATGTCCACATTAAGTGGACCCTGAACCGGGGTTAAGGATGGCCGGAAGCAGTGCCGGCAGGGCATCAGAGGAGGACTTAGAGCGTGGAGATGCTGTCTCAGGCTAGCCGAGGGCTGTGCTTAAAGGGTCCCGACTCCCACCCCGGACAGACAGTTCATAGGGGTGCCCCGCTTGCAAAGCAGTCCTGGCTTGGATTGCCCGGACTACCCACACTGGGCACATCACACCACTCGGCCATCATCCCAGCTGCACTTGCCACAGGCTGCCATCTGGGGAGAGGGAGCAATTGGGGGGCTGCAGGAGAGCTTCCACCCCCAGAAGCCCGCAGAGCCAGCCCAGTCCTCCCCATCGGGGGCTCGTGCCCCATTCCTCCCTCACCTCCTTCCACTTACCCTTCCCTAGCCCCTCTTCTTGATGTACAAAATAAAGATAACGTGTCTTCCAAAATGGAATCTGTCTTTATTGAACAAAACTGGGGGAAACTGGGAAAAGGAGGTGGGAGAGGGGAAGAGAGAGGCTGGGAGAGGGGAGGGCAACTAACATGATCAGGGGTTGGGAACAGGTCCCATATGAAGAGAGGCTAAAGAGACTGGGACTATTCAGCTTAGAAAAGAGGAGACGGAGGAGGGACAGGATAGAGGTCTCTAAAAGCAGGAGTTGGGTTTAGAGGGTGCATGCAGAAAAGTTCTTCATGAGTTCCCATAAAGAAGGACTAGAGGCCACCAAAGGAAAGGAATGGGTAGCAGGCTTCAAAGTAGTAACAGAAAGTTGTTCTTCACAAAGCAAAGAGTCAACCTGTGGAACTCCTTGCTGCAGGAGGCTGTGAAGGCTAGAACTAGAACAGAGTTTAAAGGAAAGTGAGATCAAGTCATGGAGGTTGGGTCCATGGAGTGCTATTAGCCAGGGGGTAGGAGTGGTGTCCCTGCCCAAGGTTTGTGGAAGGCTGGAGAGGGATGGCACGAGACAAATGACTTGGTCACTGTCTTCGGTCCATCCCCTCCAGGGTCCCTAGTGTTGGCCGCTTTCGGCAGACAAGCTACTGGGCTAGATGGACCTTTGGTCTGACCCAGTACGGCCATTGTAAGCTCAGGGCTCAGGGTCGGGGGCCTTAGTGGACCCCCTTGATTCTCTTGCACACCTGCTCCTGGGTGGCCAGGCTGGCAGCTCTCCTGCCCTAGACGGCCACTTTCCTGAGCCTAGTGCGGAGATCGTGGACGAGGTCCACGATGTCTGCACTAGCCCAGGCGGGTGCCCGCCTCTTGCGGTCCCGGGCAAGCTCCCGGGAGCCGCCAGCCTGGTCCCGGGAAGAGGGGGAGGGCTGGGGGGCATCGGGTGGGTGGCTCGATCCGTGCCAGGTGCAGGGTCTGCTGGCTGGGTGCTGGCAGGCTTGCACCTGGCACAGGCACCGTAGCCAGCCCGTGCCCGTTTAAGGGGTCCGGGGCCGGGAGGGGGGCAGACGAGTTTCCCTGGTGTTGGCCAGAGTGGCCACCAGGGAAACCTGGGGAGGGCTAGCCTCCCACTAGTTCGAATTAAGGGGCTACACACCCCTTTATTCGAACTAGCTAGTTCGAACTAGGCTTAATCCTCGTAAAATGAGGTTTTCCTAGTTCGAACTAAGCTCTCCGCTAGTTCGAATTAAGTTCAAACTAACGGAGTGCTAGTGTAGCGCCTATGAAAGTTAGTTCGAACTAACGTCCATTAGTTCGAACTAACTCTGTTGTGTAGACATACCCTGGGAGTTTTGCCTGTATAAGAGCACAGTAAAAACTAAAAGACAGATTTTGTCACTCTTAATTACAATGATTTCAGCATTACTTACAGAGTAAGTTGTGAGTAGGGGTGGCAAAATTAGACTGAGAGAAGTTTGATGGTATTAATAAGTCATACGGCCAGAAAGGAGCATTGTGTTGATATAGTTTGCCCTCCTGCGTAACACAAGCCATAGGACTTCCCTGAATTAATTCAGGATTGAACTAGGGCTTGTCTTTTAGGAAAACATCCAATCTTGATTTATACATTTCCAAATGATGGTGAATCCACCACCAATCTATATACGTTGTCCCCATAGTTAGTTACCCTCACTATTGAAAAAATTGCGCCTTATGTTCCATCTGAATTTGTCTATCTTCAATTTCCAGCCATTGGATCTTGTTATACCTTTACCTGCTAGCCAGAAGAGTCTAGGACAATACTACAATCCCCTTTTCAAACCAAACACTCATAAAGAACGTTAACTTGAAATTGTGCAACATCCGTCTCTCCACGTTAATTTTGAAAAACATCTGGATCATGCTATTTTGCCAGTGTATTTCTAGTTTACTATAGATTTGGTGCAACACCATTCCCAAGTATTGAACAGTGGCACATGACACAAGTGAAGAACAGCCACAAAGCACAATGTATTTGTATTATGCAAGCGTTATTGCTAATTCCTGGGAAGCAGAGACTCTGGAGAAGGACATGGAGGTCATGGTGGGTAATCAGTTGAACATGAGCTCTTAATGGGATGCTATGGCCAAAAGGGCTAAGCCCAGGTGCTTTCCCTTAAGCCAGTGTTTCTCAAAGTGGTCCACGGACCCACTCTGAGAAAGCTGCTACTGGGCCATTCTGGTTTGTTTATTTACCGGCTCCCATTGGCTTCAGTTCACCATTTGCAGCCAATGGGAGCCCCAAGGCTCTGTGTCTGTGGAGCCTGTAAGTAAACAAACTGGAGCGGCCCGGTTGCAGCTTTCTCAGAATAGGTCCACAGACCACTTTGAGAAACACTGGCTTATGGCCTATTGAGCAGCAAATAATCAGTCCATGTGTATTGGCCCCATTTTCATGGATTCCAAGACCAGAAGGAACTATTGGTACTATCAAGTTTGACCACCTCTACAACACAATCCATAGAATGTCCCCAAAATAATTCCTAGAGTATAGCCTAAAAACAGCCAACCTTGCTTTAAAAATGGCTAGAGATGAAGAATCCAGCACAACCACTGGGAACATTTTTCCAATGGTTAATTATTCACACTAGTAAAAATTGATGCCTTCATTCCAGTCAGATTTGTCTATCTTCAACTTCCAGACATTGGGGGGTGTTATATCTTTCTCTGCTAGATTGAAGAGCACATTATTAAATATTTGTTACCCATGTGGATGCTTATAGTCACCTCCTACCCTGCTTTTTCTTAAGCTCAATACATTGAACTCTTAGAGTCTCTCATGATAAAGAATGTTTTCTTATCCTTTAAACCAGGAGACTCAAACTTGGCCCGTGAGTTTGAGACCCCCTGCTTTAAACGTTCTTGTGGCTCCATGCTGAATGCTCTCATTTTTATCAACATCCTTCTTGACTTGTGGACCCCAGATCTAGACACAGGAGGGGTAAATGGAAGGATGTGAGAGAGGAATGAGGCAAAAGCAAGCAGGGAAACCTGAGAACTGGCTGTCCAGGGGGTCCCTTTCAGCACACACCTGATAGCCTCAGGCAGCAGCCCCACACAGTAAGTCCTGACCTGGTACCCTGCTGGAACTAGTTCCGGCTGGCCTTAAATGCGATTCAGAGTCCACTCAGTGTGGAAGCGCTATTTCAAAATGAGCTGTAGTGTAGACATACCATTAGAGACTAACAAAAATATATTAATAGTATCATGAGCTTTTGTGGGCACAACTTACCTCTTCAGCCAAAGGTAGTGTTCATTTTCTTTTTATTTGAGTTCATATTAAATAAACATAAGCATTGTTGTTCTTTGTTAATTATCCCTTGTTTTAATATATTTTCTTCCACACCTGAGGATTATTTAAAATATACATTTATATCTACAGTTTTTGTTTGTACTGGTGAGTGCACATCCACACACTATCTCAATATTGGTGTTGCACATAAGAAATTTTAACCTGTTCAAAAGAAAATTCAACCTGCCCACAGTTGGAAAATCTTAGAGGGAACACTGGTCAGTTGATTATCTACCATGATCACTACATCTTTTTCAGAGTCACTACTTCCCAGGAAAGAGTTCCCTATCCTGGAAGTATGGTCTACATTTTTTGTTCCTAAATGTATGCATTTACATATTTCATATTAAAATGCATATCATTTACTTGGGCCTAGATCTCTATATCAATGACCTGTCCTCATTATTTATCACTACCCCAATTTCTTTGTCATTTGCAAACTGTATCAGTGATGGTTTGATGTTTTCTTTCATCTTATTGATATAAATGTTACACAGCATAGAGCCAGCAACTAATATCTGCAGGATGTCACTAGAAATACACCACTCTTCTGATGATGATTCCCCACTTACAATTACTTTTTCAGATCTATCAGTTAGCCTGCTTTTAAGCCATTTAATGTGTGCCATAATAACTTTATATTTTTCTAGTTTTGAATCAAAACATCATGTAGTACCAAGTTAAATGCCTCGCATAAACCCATATTGATTGCTATTATTTCTATTGATCTCCTTTAATTATTTGTTACCTGAGTCCTGTATCAACCACTCCAAGATAGATGTCAGACAGACATAATTAACAAGGTTGTCTCATTTATATTTTTTATAATAGTGTCATGACATCAACTTTCTTCCTGTCTTCTAGAAGTTCCCATATGTTCCAAGACATTTTAAAAAATCAACATTAATAGTTCACTGAGCTCTTCAGCCAGGCCTTGGATGCAATTTTTTTGCACTTGCTGATTTAAAGATGTCTATCTTTAGGAGCTTCTGTTTAATGTCCTCCTAAGGTTCTTGTGCAATAGAAAGTGTGTGCTCATATGATATGACTACATCATCTAATTTTTCTCCCACCCCCAAATAAAGAACAGAAATATTTATGGAACAATTCTGCCTTGTCTGCTTTATTATTTGTAATTTCAAAATTTCCATCTAATAATGGACCAATACCATTGTTAGAATTCTTTTGTTCTTAATATACTTCAGAAACTCCTTATTGTCCTTAACTCTGCTGGTCATAGATTGATCCTTGTGTTCCTTTGCTTCCCTTATCAATTTTCTACAATTCCTAGCTTCTGATTTATAGTCATTACTATCAACTGCCCTTTTCTTCCATTTATTCATTTCCCTTCTAAACCAAGTCATTTTTAAAATCAATACAAACTTTTTCTAGATGGCTTTTTACTTATCTACATATCTATTGCTTAAACAATTCCCATGTCTCCTTCACATATTTTTGATTAAATTATCTTCTCAACTGATCTGGCTCACAATTGTTTTCAGTGTTAGGAAGGCACCAAGTGCATTAATTTTCAGGACTTTTTATTTGCACATTATAAATGCGATTAACTCATTAGCTGTATAAGGCAGGGGGGTTTCAAACTTGGTCACGGCTTATAAGGATTGCAAGATGTTTTTTTACCTGCACCTCCACAGGTATGGGTGATTGCAGCAACTGTTGGCCATGGACTGCTGTTCCCACCGTTACCAGAGAAAGCAGGATCCTAAGGTCCTGTCCTGTCCCTCCTGTGACAAATCTGGTTTAGTTTCCTGTATTTTATTCCTTACCAAGAAGAAAATCTGTATCCCTGATTTCCCCCTGTATGAAAGCAAGGCTAAGGGTACATCTACACTACATGCTTCTTTCAGAATAAGCTTTTCCAGAAGATATCTTCCAGAGAAACTTATTCTGAAATAGAGCATCCACACTACAGTAAAGCGTCAAAATTAGTCTGAGGCAGGCTCCCCTAATGTGCACATGCTATCTTGATTTAGAGCCCCAGGAGGCACTGGTAGGAATAACTTTAGAATGGCCCTAGTGAGGAGGTATTTTGACATAGCAGCAGTGGAGCGTCCGCACACACCATCTTCCGAAAAAGCTTTTTCAGAAGAGGAGTTATTCCTCATGGAATGAGGTTTACCAACATTGGAAAAAGCCCTCCGTTATTTCGATTTTCTTTCGAAATAACGCAATTGCTGTGTGGACACTAGTATTATTTTTCCAGAATGATGGCCGTTATTCTGAAAAAAAAATGGTTATACTTAAACCAATGAGCTTCTAAAGTCCTTGCCAACTGAGGGCTTTGGTCACTTTGTATTAGATACACCTTGTGTCCTGGCAGAAAGGGACAGCTCGTAAAGTTCCTAAGGTGTATGGTGAGATTGTCCCACAGGGTTTTTCTTAACAATTCTCTTTCACATACATGCAAAAGATTTTATTCTAATCACTGAATTCTAAAAATCTCCAAGCACACTGTGGTGTTAAACAAAATACAGTCCCACTTTCTACCATTCATTACAGGTGCACAGATCCATTTGTCACTGTTCTGTACTAGCAGCAGAGTAGAATTTGGCTCAGTGTGCATTCTGACTATCTGAACACCACACAATATTTACCTCTGCAGGAATAAACTAAGAGCCAAACTCAAAGCCCACTGAAGTCAATAAGAGTCTTTTCAAGGACCAATACAGGCTTTGTATCCTCAGTAAGGGCCTGATTCCAAGCTAAATTAGGGCAAAAATCAACAGGGAAAGGACATTTATTGTTAGAATGACGACAAGGGAAAGAGTTAACAATATATATTGGTCATTGGGTGCAAACAGTGTTTTGTGTTGTACAGAACACAGTGATGGTCCTTGCTCAGAAGGCTTTTTAAAGTCTCACCTAACGCCCTGTTGCAGAGAGTTGGACTCCGTACAGATGTGTGAGTGAGCCCATACAGTTCCCTTAGCAACATCAGGGCCTAAATTGTACAACCAAAACAGATTAAATTAGCACAATGTACCCAACAAAGTTCCACTAATCTGATACAGTTATTGCACATTGCTTTAGAAATTGAAATATTTAGTAACTTTCAGGTTAATTACAATAGAGTAATATAATATTATTAAGGCTGAGCGGGTACATTTATAGTTAATCCCTATTTGCAATCACTCAAATTTTCTAGAACAAACAAATTCTAGCACAAAACCTCTTCTATCTGATTTTAGCAAGGAGGGATTTTTTAGAGAGTTTCAAGAGTTTCATTTGTAGATCTCATATATCACTTGAAGTTAAAATAACAAAACAAAACACAATCCGTGAGTCTGTTTTGCAAGTTTGAAGCTGCAACACACAGGCATCCCAGCTCTGGAGATAGATTGGAATTCGTGTGCAATGTATTTTCAAATGTTCATAACTGCTGCAAAAAAAAATGTTTAGAGCTAGCACATAGTGTCATTTTCTGCTCAAGAGGGATTACTGATGTTTCCAATGTGATGTTGTCCTTTTGTGGGGAATAAACCCCAGAGCAATTATGTTAAAACCACAGGAAAGAAGTTTTTCCATGCTCATGATTACAAAATACCAGAACAAATTTGCTCAAATGTTCAAAACTTAAAAATATATATACACACAATTTTAGACAATGACCACACATGAGACTATCATCTCTAGAGGTGACTGTTTCAGGACCTAAACAACTAAGAACAGAGGGTGACAATGGAAATTGTCTTGCAGATGTAACAACCAGAGATCACTATAACATACCACTACCAAAATCATGCAATATTATCAGGAGCATAAACCAAGTGAGATAAGATCTGATCACCAATTTAGTGCATCATACTATATAAGTTATTTTTTTCCTATGGAACTTAATTCTGTAGTTCTTAAGTGTTTTGTAAAATGTCCTTTTGGGGGACAAATATTTGTAAAAGTGATCAGTAGTCTTTACTTAATACTAAAATTATACAAACAAGGCTATTACAGTGTATCAAATGTGGCAGCGGTTAAAATGTTGTGTATTCTAAAAGACACTTTTAATTTGTTGAACCACTTGCTTTAAAAGTGCTTTTTCCAGATTTTCTTTTTAGGGGTAGGTATTTTTAGATTTGTGCAACGGCCAAAAAAGGTTGGCATCTCGCATGCTGCAAATCATTAAAAGAAAGCAAAAGTTTTCCAGACTTTTCTTGCACGTTCCACAAACAGCATGGTGAGGCTTTCATTGTATTATAAAGCCAGGGGCTAATTCTGCAGCCCTGGAGCATCCAAAGCTCAACAGAAGTCAGTGAGGGTACGTCTAAACTACATGCCTCCGTCGACGGAAACCAGGGTTACCTGTGCCTCGTGAAACCAGGGTTACCTGTGCCGATCAAGAAAGGCTTCTTTGTCGGCGCGGCGCGTCCAGACTGCCCCGATCTGCCGACAAACAGCTGATCGGCAGAGCGGGGCAGCCATTTAAATTTAAATGAAGCCGCGATTATTTTAATCGCGGCTTCATTTCCCTCTGCCGATCTGGCTAATCTACATGCCTCCGTCGACGGAGGCATGTAGTCTAGACACACCCTGAGAGTTTTGGCAGCTCCAAAGGATCACTTTCATTTTTCACACATTTCATTCACAATCATTTGGCTTTAGTTTAGACACAGGGCATCTGCTCCTCTGGTGTAACTCAGGAACATTCCCGCAAAGACAGAGGAGTTATGTTGATTTTCACGAGCTGAGGATCTGGTCCAGAGACCCCAATTCACTATTGTTCTGCACTGTGTGCATTCATTTACACCAATGCAAGGTATTACTGTTCCGCTCTGCTAAGGCTTACCAGCCACTTTGCACTGGCCCAAGTGAACAAGCAGAACAACTATGAATTAGGCCAAGGAGACCTAATGTTCAAAGCGTAGGCCTTCTACTTTGTGCCCCAAAGTCACAGTGAGCTTAATGAATCTGTTCCCTAAATGCCTGGGTTGTGGGTGCAATCTGTGAGATACCTACACACTGCCAATGATCACACCCACAAGTTGCAGTTGTATAGAGAGGCTGTTTTAAATACCACACCCTAGACAAGCAGGCCCCGCTCTTTAGATACAATGATGGGCATGACATTACAACTACTCAGTGTACGTACAGCATTTGAATCTATTTAAACTCTGTTTTAGGCACAACTACATTTGGGCACCAACAACACGCCGAAGTGAAACAGAGCAATGGTCCCTCATGGACAGAAGCCGGCAAAGGAACCAGTCAGCCAAGTCAGTTGTCATTGTCGGGGTTTATACTGAACCCGGCATGCTCCCATGGGCTGCTGTGTCCCCACTAAATGGAGAGGGCTCTGCAAACAGATACAAAAGCAGTAGAAAGACATGATCAATACACACTTGGGTTAGTTTACTGAACACAGCCCTGCTCTTGGTTTGCTTTGACATTAGAGTAATCAGCATTGTGTCTTAGAGATTGGTTTTGCTTTGCTACACAGAGTGCAGAACCAATATTATGGCCAATGCTTATTCCTACTGAAGCCAGCGGGAGTTGTCATTGTCTTCAGTGGGAGCAGGTGTTGGCTCCCATGCTACATATTATGTGGCTCTAATACAGTGCAGGGCATGAGACTTTCTGGAACTCTAGGGGACTCAGTTTACTTTCAGTGGCATCATTTCTTGGCGTAGCAGCTAGCAGGTGCAATTCTCTCCAGTGGGAGTCCAGGCACCAGTGCTGCCGTAGTCAAAACTGCTGGCCGAGGTATCCTGCCCATGAGGTATCCTGCTCTTTCCCAGGCTGCCCTGCCCTGCCCACCAAGGCATTTGTGGCTGTGCACCATCGGTAGAAACACAGGCTGTCGTCTGTGGGTGTTCTGCTCATCCGCTGGGCAGCACTGGAACCTCTCCTGAGTGGCCGCCCAAGTGTGCACCTGACAGGGAACACTGCTCACTAGCAAGGGATATTTAAGACTTAATAATGATCATATAGTGCCATTGGATGCTTGCAGGGCAAGAGGGCACAGGGATGTTCAAGCAGCTCCCAACATGCTGCATTCCAGGCACTGGGCCTATGTGTGAAGAGAGTTGCCCCTGGTGGAGCCTGGAGTCTGGGTATGAAACTTTGTGCCCTTTCTGCAAAGGAATGCAAACCCTTCACCTCGTATCAGAATGGGTAGGAATGTGAATTCATTGGTACTGTTATCTTGCTTTGCACCTGGTGTCCTTTTATTTGGGCGCATGAGTGCAAAGGCAGTGGAGAACAAGTCCCTTGGAGTTTCCCCCACCTGGGACTAACCTTTGAGCATGTATGTAGGGGCAAAGGGACATTCAGTCATAAGATTATGTATGGAGTGACAGTTAAAAACATTTCTATGTCCTCCACCCTGTACTAAGTATCTGCTCATTCACAAAAAGCACAACGTCATTAAAAGAAGCTGTGATGAGTTTAGCCATCCTTGGGGCAAAATGCCCTCTCAGCTGCATTGCTGTAAATCCAGAGTAGCTCCATTGGTTTCAGTGGAGTTACTTTGGATTTACACAGCTAGAAGTGAGGGAAGAATTTGCCCCACACACATTTTATAAACAACGTGACAGACAGTCACAGTTGAGAATAAACAAGGTTCAAAGATTTCAATTAAACATACAAATATTTTACCTCCTTTGGTACTGGGTCCAAAAGAATCAATTCATATTTGTAAAGTAACAGAACAACTAGCATGTGAACCTCCATTACAGCCAGCCACCTAACAGACAAAAGAGAAAACTGTCATGTATCTGGTGCGACCATGCATATTAGCATAAAAAGCACACAAGCCCCAGGCTTGAATTTTCAGCTCTCTCAGGTTTCCGCTATGCTCTCTTCCTCGGTTGAACCTTACCCAGGGGCTCTCTGAAGGACCAGATCCTGCCCTTCTATCAAGGCTAAACGCCAGAGTTTGCTTTGCCCCAGGAACTTCTCTGTGGGTACGTCTACACTAGCCCCCTAGATCGATCTAGGGAGGCTAATGAGGACGACCGGAACTGCAAATCAAGCCCGGGATTTAAATATCCCGCGCTTGATTTGCATGTTCCCGGCCAGTCGCCATTTTAGAAATTGACTAGCCTGAAGTAACTGCCCGCGTCTACACGCGGCAGTGAAACGGGATTCCGATTTAAAGCCCTAACTTGAATTAGCTGGTATTCCCCCTGCAATGAGGTTTACTAGCTAATTTGAATTAGGGGCTTTAAATCGGAATCCCGTTTCACTGTCGCGTGTAGACGCGAGCAGTTACTTCGGGCTAGTCAATTTCTAAAATGGCAACCGGCCGGGAACATGCAAATCAAGTGCGGGATATTTAAATCACAGGCTTGATTTGCAATTCCTGTTGCCCTCATTAGCTTCCCTAGATCGAGCTAGGGGGCTAGTGTAGACGTACCCTGTGTCTCCCCCAGCCTTTTGCCACAGCTCTCTATTCAGGAGAGAATCCCAAGATTAGCTCTGTCCCGGGCTTCTGCTTCCTTTCCCCCTTTGTGCCAGCCAGGAAATTCTTCACTGGCTCAGCAAGAGTCCTATTCAGGCCTCCCCATGGCCCAGGAAAGGAATTCAGATTTGTTTTCCCTTTTACTGCCCTGTAATCTGGCTTCTTCCCTTTAGAGTAAACTCCAGCTGGGCTTCATCTGTAATTGGGCCTGATCCATCCGCCAGGTGCACAGTTTCCACAATTAACCCTGTCTGTACCACGGGGGGTACACAACCCAGCACACTAAACCTAAATCACCCTTCTTGCAGATTAAGCTGTTCACTTCTTGTCCTACCCTGAGTGATTGTGAGGAACAGTTGAGCACCATGCGCTTTAGAATGGCCATATACATATTTGATGAACATCATCAGATGGTGGGCAGCTGGCTTTGTGGGCTGGGGAGGTTGTTCCATGAATTGAGGGGTGGGGTACAGCATGGAACAAAGAAGAGGGCAAGAAGGAGGGTTGCTGAAGGAATGAAAAGGGATTTGATGGAGGAATGAAAAGGGATTTGATGGAATATGGCGTTTGAGCCATGAGGCAAGGCATAGCTTTACTGGGCACTGAAGCAAGTACTGGAACTTTAAACATAGAGGAGCCAGTCAAAAGATTCAAAGAGGGAAGTGATATGATTTGACTGATGGGCAAGGAGGCTATTTTATCATGAGGGATGAAAGAAGAGGTTTAGACTAGAGAAACAATGCTTAAATTGACAGCATTTCTGACCACCACAATCCCACATACGTAGACTAGCATGTCCTGTAACTGAAGTAACTGTCCACTGATGAAAAGACATTAGGGCTATGTCTACACTGCGCAGTTATTTCGCAATAAGCTATTCCGGAATACTTATTCTGAAATAGCTTATTTCGAAATAGCACGTCTACACTGCAGAAACCAAGGCAGAAACCCTAATGTAGAGGTGCTATCTCAATTTACAACCCCAAGAGGAATAACTTAGAATGGCTCTGGTGAGGGGCTATTTCGAAATAGCAGCAGTGGAGCATCTACCCACACATTATTTTGAAACAGCTATTTTGGAATAGGCATTATTCTTTGTAGGATATGGTTTACAGAAGTCAGAATAAGCTGTCCGTTATTTCGAAATTATTTTGAAATAATGGAATTGCTGTGTAGATGCTCGCATAGTTATTTTGGAATAATGGCCGTTATTCCGAAATAACTGTGCTGTGTAGACACACCCTAGGAGAGCAGCAGAGCTGGGCTGACTTCTGTCTCCCAAGATGCGGATCCCTGACATGTTGGTCTTAGACTCTGCTTTTATCTTGCAACTAACTCTACTTTTCCGGTGTGGGCAATATCTTAGCTGACCAGTTCTGGCAAGGCCCACAGAGTATGGACCTATGCTCACTGACCAATGCCAGTACATCAGGAGCCAAAGTAAGTGGAGCCCCACAGCAAGGGAGCTGTTCTGTGCTGAGCTTATGAATAAACAAAGTCCAGCTGTTTCACTGACCTTCCTGGACACTGATGCTTCCCTCTTCCAAATGCCATGAAGCCATCCAAGAAAGCATTCTTCTCTAAATTTGCCTCTTTCCAACGATCCTGTGAGAAGAAAACATTTTTTCCCCAAATCAGCCTTGTATAAATAAGCTTAATGCTATTTTTCCAGGCTAAAAATGATCTTGGATGGCTAATCCTGGCATACGAAGCTCTCTTCAACCTGGTAAGATTGTGTGGCCACTGTATTGCTAGTGCATGGATTTGTAATAGGGTATGCTAAAAATCCTAGCGGTTACACATGCTGCGGGCTTTGCCATATAAAGTATATCTATATGTTCTTTATACTGCAGAGCCCCACACAGCTGGGATCTGATTAGATGAAAAAGGAGAAAAGAGAGCAAAATAAATATATCAAAATAGGCAACTTACAGGTTTGAATGTTTCAGGATCAGGAAAGTATTTTGTATTCCTGTGTGCCCAATATGGAGATACCATCAGCATGTCACCTGCAGGGATGGTGAAAGTCTAAAAGCAAGAGAAACATTTCTGAAGCAAGGAAATCGAACATTGCAAATTCCACCTGCTCCAAAAACATACGATTATGAATGCGGCTGGTTCACCGAGGACAGAATGAAAGACCTTACTAGAGAGGAAGTGCTGCTGGCAAAGCAAAATTGTGAAAATTGTGATGCAAGGGAAAAATGGGTTTGCACTTTTTTTGTTATTGCTGCTGCTTCTTTATTACATATAAGATAGGCCTGAATTTTTAAATGTGGTCTTCTCCCCTGACTCTGGCTGAAGGACTGTATCCAACAGCTGGTGGGACTTTGCCAATCTGTTTGCTGAACTTTACCCTGGTACAGACTGGCCTGTACATTAGTGTGGTATTCCTCAGTTCCTTCAGTCAGAAAGTGAAGATGAGAGTGTGTTGTGGGAGGAAGTAAAATCATTCTTAAACAATGGGTTTAAATAATGTTTGGGATTCCCTATCCCTAATTCATTATGTCCAGATACATTTGGGATGGTGACTTCTGAACGGATCACAATGCACTGACATCCATGCAAAAACAAACCTCACCTGAATTTTCAGTGGATTCACCACTTTCTTAGTGATTGCACCTGGAGACCTTAGCCGAATGGCTTCCAAAATGCACCATTTAATTAAAAGAAGCTTCTTCAGGTCATCTTCAGATACTTCAATATTCTCTTTACCTGTTGCATGATAAGAAATAATATTGTATGAATAAGGTAATACAAAGTACAAAATTCCACACGGGTTATGAGGTTTCATCATGCACTGAAACATTTTGCTAGAGGGCTTCTGGTAGTGTCTCCAGAATTTCCAGTGTTGTCTCTGCCTTGTCTAGAATGCATTCCTCCAACAGTGTAATGTAGTTTTACACTCTGGCTGGCTAAGCCGCCTTGTTATTGTTTTAGCATGTGAGGGTTTTAACATATCGGGCTTTCAGACTTGTGATAGCTCAACAACTTGACAATCTGTTGATGAAAATGGTGGTTTTTCAAGAGTATGTAAATTTTTGCCATTTTTGACCAGTTTGGGTTTTAAATCATGTTGAACTGTGTATGTAGATGGATACCAGGACCTAGTGGATAACACACTGAACTGGGCCTTAGGGCACTTTGGTTCTCTTCCTGGCTATGCAGGTGACCTGCTGGGTGACATTTGGCAAGTCACTTCACAACTCTGCCTTGGTTTCCCTGTTTGAAAAATAGGGGTGATGATACGGACCTCCTTTGTAAAGCACTTTGAGATCTGCTGATTAAAAAGTGCCATAAGTTAATATTGCTGTGCAGTATCCCCCTGGCCCTTCTTATAAAACCCATCTAAATTCACAGAACCTTAAATGTGTTACATTCTTTATAGCCCAATCACATGACCGTGATAGCTGTGTGTTTTTCTGCTCCCCTACTCTTTTTTATTGTACCTGTGTTACGACCCTGACTTACTGTGCCACTCTAAATTTAGCTGACATGCTCTTTGGGAAGGGAGCTTTGGCTTCTTCTGTGGGGCATCCAAGCACAATTTTGAGCACTAAAACAACAATAATAATTAAGCTCTTCAATCCCCATCCTGTTCTTTATTTAATTCCCTTAATTTTGCTGTATGTACATAGAGTCCATTGCAAGACAACTGGTATTTGAGAAAGTTTGCAGATCTTACTTTCAGATACTATGTTAAGCTCACAAGGTCTCAGGAGAGTTTAAAACATGTAAGCAGTTTGTAAGGGGTCTATTGAAGGCAAAGAAGCACTCTGCGAGAACCACAGCGTGAGATAATAAAACATCTTAAAGAGAAAGGCAGAGAGACCGAATGTACAGCAAGGCAACATCACAAAAATACTCTGTGGCCCAATAGCATGCAATAGCCTTCAAGAAAACCAGCCATCTACAAGATTTCTCATTGGGCACACACACAAAATGGGAAGAGAGGCTTCATCAAATGCTAAATAAATCATACATTGTAGGGGGCATAAATGGTTCACAATAATCAGACCAAAACAAGTAGAACTTGCAGCATTCCCCGATCGCAACCAGCAGAGAACATATATAGACCTCCAATACAAGGGAGTTCTACAAGTACATTTCTTTGACTAAGGAAATCCTGCTTTCCACTATTGAATCAGTCCTTGGAAGCAAGATCAGAACAGTCTCAGC
Source organism: Pelodiscus sinensis (assembly GCF_049634645.1). NCBI lineage: Eukaryota > Metazoa > Chordata > Testudines > Trionychidae > Pelodiscus > Pelodiscus sinensis. Next base: position 12,270,657 of record NC_134713.1, read on the forward strand.
CCAAATTCACTACCTAAGCAGGGACACAAGGAGTTTGCCTTCAGGAATGAGCTGAGCCATTACAGGCACATTCGTTCACCCTTCCAGAGAAGGATTGGGTAGTGCTTCCTAAAAGACATAGGATCGTGTATTAAACATGGGGCTTAGAGCCAGGAGGTCCAGAATTCTCTCAATTTTTTTCTGGCGCTGACCCTAAGAATGCTCCAAACATTTCCAGACGTGACTCCACTGAAGATAATGGAGTATCACAGTTTAAAAGAGCTTTGAAATCATAAGCAAGCCTTGTTCCTTTGACAGGAAACCCCTTAGAAGAGAACAAGCACATGCCCTTTAGATGAAGCACATGTCATTTAGAGAAGACCGAGGGGGGACATGATAGCAGTTTTCAGGTATCTAAAAGGATGTCATAAGGAAGAGGGAGAAAACTTGTTCATCTTGGCCTCTGAGGATAGAACAAGAAGCAGTGGGCTTAAACTGCAGCAAGGGAGGTTTAGGATGGACATTAGGAAAAAGTTCCTAACTGTCAGGGTGGTCAAACACTGGAATAAATTGCCCAGGGAGGTTGTGGAATCCCCATCTCTGGAGATATTTAAGAGTAGGTTAGATAAATGTGTATCAGGGATGGTCTAGACAGTATTTGGTCCTGCCATGAGGGGAGGGGACGGGACTCGATGACCTCTCGAGGTCCTTCCAGTCCTAGTATTCTACGATTCTATGAAGATATAAGAGACTTGACCCAAATGCTAGGCTGAACCCTGAAGAGTCAAATCCTTAAATCCTTGCTGCATTCTTCCTCAATTCATTCTCAATTTCGTTCTTGCATTGACGTCAACAGGTAGTTTTGCTTGAGTAAGCAAGGAGCAAATTCTGAGTAAAGATCTCAGGGTTTGCCCCCATATTATTAGCTATTATTTGCATTGCAGTTATACCTAGAAACATCAGTCCTGGTCCTGTACCCAGTGGGCTTGGCACTGTACAGATACAGAACACACTGTTATTTTTTAAATGTATGTTCTAGAACACGACAGTCATTGATTTCTCGTTTATTACCTGCTTTGCCAAAAACAGAAACTATGTCCTCCATGATGTTCTTGTAAATAGAAGGGTGGGACAGTATAAATGCCAAGGTCCAAAATGCCACCTAAAGAGAGATTCTGAAAGAAGTTACCTCAGAAATACGGAGCTGTGTTAAAGCTAGTAAAGATCGCACGTCACAAGAACGGGTTAGAGACATACCCGTCGGCATTTACTTAGGGGATATTCTATACTAAGGATATACAACTTCTTGAAGTCCCTTCCAGCCCTATATGTCTATGATTCTAAGTAAAAAAGCTCACAACCTCCCCAAGTTTTACAGGTATTTGAAGTGGGCCCCTCCCTCGCTGAAAGCAGCTGTGGATAACACTGTATGACAATTTGTGATTTCTATTGCTTCACTGCAGACGTGGACAGTGTGTTAAAGTTTCAAAAACAGCTAAGCTATCTGAGAGATGGCCAAAGGCCCTGGGGTAATGAGCCAGAGGCTCATCCCACATATACCTTTGTGAGTCAGAAGTAGGTATTGAAGTCAGTGGAAAGCCAGCGTGAGAGTCAGGTGATATTAGCGAGAGTATAATGCTTAAATACACTTGCAAACCAATGCGTTGCAATTTAAGTTTTATCTGGAAGGAAGGGCAATACTATTGGGCACACAAAACACGGGTGCGCCTGTTCCACATAAAAAGGCTTTCCTTATACTAAATGAATGTGCACAATTATCCAAGTCCTTTTGCGAGTGTGGGATGACTTGTGACCCCTGGTGCACCCCCTTTGGCACCCCACTTCTCTTTGCCCAGCTTATAAACAGACCCATACAAATCTTTTTATCAAAGAGCACACCCATTTGAAGGGAGGCATTTATTATTAACAAAAGCCATCAGCACAAATAGGAGCTAACTCAAGCAGTATTTAAACACCCCTTTTTATGGCAGTATAACTTATATTGCTCAGGGGTGTAAATAAGCCACCCCGCTGAGTGACATAAGTTACTCCAGCCTATGCGCCAATATGGACAGTGCTGTGTTGGCAGGAGAGCTTCTCCATTCCACATAGATATCACTGCTTGTTGGAGGTGGATTAATGAAGTCGATGGGAGAAATCTCTCCCGTCAGTAACAACACTAGGCAACTTACATCAGTGTAACTATATCAGTGCCACTCCATCACTGTAAGCTCTCTAGTGTCACCACAGCCACAGATACATCTGGGGACATTCGTCTCAGGCTCAGTCTAACTAGTGATCTATGTTTCCTTCCTCCAGGAGACTCTTTCCTGCCTCTGTAACCAGCCTGCTTTTGGAACCCTTTCCAGTTCCTTCTCTAGGGCAAGTCTACCCTACAAAGTAAAGTCGACCTAAGTTATGTCAATGTCCAGCCAGAAGTCAGCAAAACACATCCTTGACAGAAGGGCTCGCACTGGCTTAACTGTCATCGTGGGATGGCTTCTGAAAGGCAGCAATACTTGATGCAAGCAATGTAGTATCTAGAGGCTATGTCTACACTACAAGATTTTTGCGCAAAACTGGCCGTTTTCTGCAAAAACTGGCAGAGCATCCACACCTCAAGTACATTTTTGCACACAAAAAAATACAGTAAATTGTCCGAACAGAGGGCTTTTGCTGGTAGAGTTATTCTTCTCCCTACAAGGAATAACTCCTTTTTGTGCTACAGCTCTTGTGCAAAAAGGCGTGTGTGGACACTCCGCAGGGGTTTCTTGTGCAAAAAGGGCCTATGACAAAAAGCACAGGCCACCACTGTTAATGGCAATTAGAGCTTTCTTGCGCAAAAGCATCCATGCAGTGCGGACTCTCTCTTGCACAAAAGCACATCGCTTTTGCTATGTGCTATTGAAGTATGGACGCGCTTTTGCACAAGACATTTTTGCAGAAAATCTCTTCTGCAAAAAGCTTCTTGTGCAAAAACCCTGCAGTGTAGCCAGAGCTACACTGTGTTGACATTGCATTAACCTAAGTGCGACCCCTCTCATGGAGGTGGAGTTATTAAGTTGATTTAGTGGGTGAATTACATCAGTGGGAGCTGCATTGTAGCGGAGATGCTTACAGACTTAGGCCCACATGAGCCGCCTCACATCAATCTGTCTCTATAGAGTAGACTAGGCCTTGGTTATTCCTTTCCAGTCTTTCCCTAAGCTCTCCTCCTTGGAGCATTGATTTAGCCTCACACTTTCTCTCCTTAAACAGCGCTCTTCTCTGTCCTGTGAATCAAATCATCTTGTACTCAGCTGCCCTCCATGCAGCTGACTTGTGGGCTAGTCTGTTGTGAGGCCTTTGCCAGCTGCTCCCTCTTCTAAATTAGCTCTCAGGGCACTGGGCAGGTCAGTCTTTCTCACTGATATCCCCTGCCGTGGGCCCTGGGAGGCAGCAGACAGTATTTATACTAGTTTCTCTCTCCCTGATCATTCCTCTTTGGTGGAGTGAGAGAGGAATCTTGGCTCACTCCCTCTGCAAAACACCCAGCCCAGAGTCCTCAACGCTACCGTGATGGGGGTAATGCATGTTGGAGGTGCTAACGTGAAATGAAGTGGAAAACTGTGGGTTAGATGATATGCCCAAGGGGCTTGAAGTGGGCAATTAAGGGTAGCCAGTGGTCTGCTATGCTACAAAAAATGTTCTAATGAGCCCGGGGTGGATGAGAGTGCTGCGGGGCCCAGGGCAGCACCGTGGGGCCCCGGGAAGTGAAATTTTGCGGGGCCCCCTCCTTTGACACGGCACATGCGCTGTGGCATCACGGCGCATGTGCGGGGCCTTCAGGAAGCGCGGGGCCTGGGGCAGCCGCCCCGCTCGCTCTGCCCTAAATCCACCGCTGAATGAGCCCTAAAACCAGCATCCCTGTTGAGTCCACTATTGTTAGTGTTTAGCACTGTACGATGGGGTGTACAAACTAGGGGTGTTAAAATGCAGTTAACTGACTAGTCACATAGTCGATGGAATTTCCATCGACAACTCGACTTGTCGATAGACACGTCTGGCATTTCTCCTGTCAAGGGCTGGGGCTCTTGTACATTTCAGAGGAGGAATGTGGAACTCCGTGTACAGCATGGGGCCAGTGGGAAGTCCCGCTGACTCGGGGCTAACTATGGGTGCCTGCTTTGAAATATACAAGAATTCCCAACGCTGAGTCCCTAGCTGACCCCGGGCTCCAGGCTGCCCCTTTGAAATGCAGAAGCGGCGTTTCAAAGGGGCAGCCAGCGCACAGCTGACGCCAGGCTCCATGGCGCTTTGGCGTTTTAAAGGGGCAGTACCACACAGCTGGGCTGAGCTCCAAAGGGAGCCGCTTAGCTCAGTCAGAGTGGCTGGAGCAGGGGAGCAGTTGTGTGGTCTAGGCCTCTCCTGAGAACCCACCAAGACCCCACACTGTGGGGCCCAGGCCTCATAACCAGGCCACCCCAGGCCTTTCAGGTGAAGAGGTCAATGGCAAAGAGATACAACTGCGAGAGGAAGACCCATTGTACTACAGACAGAGAGGACTCTAGGAGGGACTCAGAGGCTACTCATTGATGCCAAGAGAGGAAGAGAAGCCAGGGTAGGAAGTGGCCCAGGAAGCAGGCGTAGGAGCACTCTTCCCTCTATTATTGTTTCATTGGTACCTGGGCTGGAACCTGGTGGAGCAGGAGTGGCTTGGGTTCCCCTACCCACAGCTAGTGACGCTTGCTACTGGGTTCCCCTACCCACAGCTAGTGACGCTTGCTACTGGGCAACCAAACCCAGAGTGTTGCCACCAGACAGTGCTGCTGGGACAGGCACTGAACCCCTCCTCCCACGGCCACCCCAACAAGGGGTTGTGCAGGGTTCCTTTTATTGGGGAAATAAATCAGATATGGAATGATGTGGAAAGAGAAAAGAAAGTGTTCCTGCAGCTGTCATACTTACAGGCATAGCGTTCGCTTGGGACGCCCAGAGCAATAAGAGAGCATAATTGGGAGCTAAATGTTTTCCATGCACGTTATCCAGGAGATGCTGAAGGACTGTCTGTGGTAAGTAAAAGCATAAATATACACAAACACATATTAGTGTCGGAAGGTATGGTTTTCTAAAACTCAGATACAGCATTAACATAAGAACATATAAGAACATAAGAACGGCCGTACTGGGTCAGACCAAAGGTCCTTCTAGCCCAGTATCCTGTCTACTGACAGTGGCCAGTACCAGGTGCCCCAGAGAGGGTGGACCAAAGACAATGATTAAGCGATTTGTCTCCTGCCATCTCTCTCCAGCCTCTGACAAACAGAGGCCAAGGACACCATTTATCCCCTGGCTAATAGCCTTTTATGGACCTAACCTCCATGAAATTATCTAGCTTCTCTTTAAACTCTACTATAGTCCTAGTGCTCACAGCCTCCTCTGGCAAGGAGTTCCACGAGGATTAAGCCTAGTTCGAACTTACTAGTTCGAATTAAGGGCTGTGTAGACCCTTACTTCGAACTAGTGGGAGGCTAGCCCTCCCCAGGTTTCCCTGGTGGCCACTCTGGCCAACACCAGGGAAACTCGTCTGCCCCCCTCCCGGCCCCGGACCCCTTAAACGGGCACGGGCTGGCTACGGTGCCTGTGCCAGGTGCAAGCCTGCCAGCACCCAGCCAGCAGACCCTGCACCTGGCATGGATTGAGCCACCCACCCGATGCCCCCCAGCCCTCCCCCTCTTCCCGGGACCAGGCTGGCGGCTCCCGGGAGCTTGCCCGGGACCGCAAGAGGCGGGCACCCGCCTGGGCTAGTGCGGACATTGTGGACCTTGTCCACGATCTCCGCACTAGGCACAGGAAAGTGGCCGGCTTGGGCAGGAGAGCTGCCAGCCTGGCCACCCAGGAGCAGGTGTGCAAGAGAATCAAGGGGGTCCAGTGAGACCCCCGACCCTGAGCACTGAGCTTACAATGGCCGTCCTGGGTCAGACCAAAGGTCCATCTAGCCCAGTAGCCTGTCTGCCAACAGCGGCCAACCCTAGGGACCCTGGAGGGGATGGACCAAAGACAGTGACCAAGCCATTTGTCTCGTGCCATCCCTCTCCAGCCTTCCACAAACCTTGGGCAGGGACACCACTCCTACCCCCTGGCTAATACCACTCCATGGACCCAACCTCCATGACTTGATCTCACTTCCCTTTAAACTCTGTTCCAATTCTAGCCTTCACAGCCTCCTGCAGCAAGGAGTTCCACAGGTTGACTCTTTGCTTTGTGAAGAACAACTTTCTGTTACTAGTTTGAAGCCTGCTACCCATTCATTTCCTTTGGTGTCCTCTTGTCCTTCTTTATGGGAACTAATGAAGAACTTTTCTGTATGCACCCTCTCCACCCAACTCCGGATTTTACAGACCTCTATCCTGGTCCCCCTCTGTCTCCTCTTTTCTAAGCTGAAAAGTCCCAGTCTCTTTAGCCTCTCTTCATATGGGACCTGTTCCCAACCCCTGATCATTTTAGTTGCCCTCCCCTCTCCCACCCTCTCTCTTCCCCTCTCCCACCTCCTTTTCCCAGTCTCCCCCAGTTTTGTTCAATAAAGACAGATTCCATTTTTGAACACAATTGTCCTTTATTTTGTACATCAAGAAGGGGGGCTAGGGAAGGGTAAGTGGAAGGAGGTGAGGGAGGAATGGGGTACGAGCCCCCGATGGGGAGGACTGGGCTGGCTCTGCGGGCTTCTGGGGGTGGAAGCTCTCCTGTAGCCCCCCAATTGCCCCCTCTCTCCAGATGGCAGCCTGCGGCAAGTCTGATGGCCGAGTGCTGTGATGTGCCCAGTGTGGGTACTCCGGGCACTCCAAGCCAGGACTGCTTTGCAAGCGGGACACCCCTGAGAACTGTCTGTCCGGGGTGGGGGTCGGGACCCTTTAAGCACAGCCCTCGGCTAGCCTGAGACAGCATCTCCACGCTCTAAGTCCTCCTCTGATGCCCTGCCGGCACTGCTTCCGGCCATCCTTAACCCCGGTTCAGGGTCCACTTAATGTGGACATGCTAGTTCGAATTAGCAAAACGCTAATTCGAACTAGTTTTTTAGTCTGGATCTGTTAGTTCGAATTAGCTTAGTTCGAATTAACTAATTCGAACTAAGTTAGTTCGAATTAACGTTGTAGTGTAGACGTACCCTGACAGATTTACCTTGGAATCGCTCTCTGGCCGGCTGACTCTCTCAGCATCCGACACCACATTTTCAAACATTTTTAGAAGCCATTTTTTGGATTTAGACCAGTTGCTGTGAAGAAAAAACAATAGCTAAGGAATGATTTGAAATGCACATGCAGGCAGCACAAAGCCACTTCACGTTCATGGAGGAGGACTCTTCATTTTCCCTCCAAGCCTTCTTGGCACACCTCAATAGTATTCCACTGATGGACAGAGCTGATTTTCAGTATCATGGGGTCAACTGGAGTCAACTGCAGCTGTGGATGCTCAGCAATACTGAACCCCACAGTAACTAAACAAATGGTCTGGTGGCCAGAACAGGAATCTGACACTCAGCACCACTGGGCCTCCAGTCTGAGAAAACAAGGTGTCACATTATTGGATTTTAAGGGGAGCAGCCAGATCACTACTGCTACCTCGGGGGAGGGGGGAGGTGTTTGCCCCAAAGTCTGTACAAAGGCAGCCATGTGAGGTGTCAAATGAAAGCTTATGTTCTACTGATTCTATGTATGCTACTCATGTACTTATATGATGTCTGTATGTGGAGTTATGAATATGGACTATGTGCTGATACTGGCTTGCACTGCCTGTTATAAAGGAGGATTGTCCAATGAATGACTATGTTAATTAGCATGGCCCCAAGGACAATTGCTCTCAAGGTGCCCAATACACACCTAAGGAATACGTTTGGGAACATGCAAACCAGCCAGGGCATAATGGCCACCAGCATGTGAAACACAAACAGGTCACTTGACCATGTGGCCTGCTCTGGCTAGGGGTACGCAGAGAGAGATACATAAGTGCCATGAGGTGGACTCCATCTTGTCTTGAATCTTGCTACCGCTCCCAGAAGCAGCCTTGTGAGGGACAGAGAGCTGGGTAGGATCGTGGACCCATCCTGACGTAGGATGTACATCAGAGACTTTTAAGATAACAATTATAACATCTCTGCTGAGAGCCTGCATCAAGAACTTGGTGATTGGTGCATGTACTGTAATCTCATACCTTCCTCTCATACCTTTTCTTTCTTTTATTAATAAACTTTTAGATTTTAGATTCTAAAGGATTGGCCCAGCTTGATCTTGTGGGTAAGATGCAAAGTGTAAACTGACCGTGAATCTGTGGCTGGTTCTTTGGGACCGGAAAGACCCGTTCGGGGCAGGTGAGTTTGGGTTCTATAACCCCTCACCTGTGTGCAGGCCCAGGGCTGATTGCAGCACAGGGAGAGCTGAGGTGTCTGAGGGGTTTTGCTCGCGAGGCTTCCTGTTGGCCAGATTGGCAGCTGGAGCACTTGTGTGTGACTGGTTTGTGGCCTATTTGGGAAAGGTCTCCAGTCTGGGGCTGTAAGGAGCCCTGGTTTCGAGTAATTCGCTCTGAGCGGATGCCCTCAGCTGTGCCCAGACCTGGCCCAGTCCGTCACACAAGGGTCTGATTTTTAGAGCCACGGAGCACTCACAACTCCCATCTGTATGCAATGAGGTCTGTGGGTGCTGCCTATGACAAAAAATCAGGCCCAAGATGTCTCAAGTTGGGCACCAAATACCAAAATACTGGTCCAAGACAATAAAATGACAGGATGGGACATCTTTTACAAAAGCCAGCACAGATGGCCTGATTCTCCTCATGCAGTGGTGCAATTCCATTGATTTCAGTGGAGTTGTCCAGGTTTACACCAGGATAAGTTAGAGGAGAATCAGGAGTATAATTTTCAATGGACAAAATTTAGAGCCCAACTAACACTGCATTTGACTGAAATGGAGTTGAGGAAGAACATTGTTTTCTGAGGAAATGCTTATAGCGTTACTAGGGGAATAAGACACTTCTAATAGATTAGCAAGACTTGCCCTAGTCTCCCACCCACTCCGTTACCTCATAAAATACGCAGGCATCTGGGATGCATATTCAAAATCCTCATCATACTTCTGAAAATGCCCTTCAAACTCCTTCATGTCACTCTTGTTTGTTGGACAGACACCTTTTCCAAACAAGATATTTATTGTTGCTGGATACATGACAGACCTGCAGCCACAGAAGCACAGGAGCAACAGGCCAATGGGAAGTTGTTCTGACATCTTGTCTGGCATGTTTGATTATCAACAGAAAAATAACTCTGGAACTTTGGAACTTTAACTTATGATGAAATTCTAATTTAGGATGAAATTCTAATTGAGGATGAAATTCTCCCTGTGCAGAGGGGGACAGTGGGACTTAAGCCAGCAAAACAATGTTTAAGTGGGACCTTCATTAGACTTTGCTCTAGCCCTCAGCTTGTGGTCAGATTTTACCAGTTGGTAAGCACTTACTCACCCAAGTAATTACAGAATGGCTCTGTGCATTGCACTGCCCTTTCTACTCCCACTCTCAATGGCCCATTATCCATCAGTCCGATTCCAAATGAGCTTCCTTGTTAGACTTCCCCAGACAGAGGCTGCACCCACTAGAAACCCTTCTCCTGGGTGATATCCATCGCAGCAGCTTACAAATGTAGTCCCACCCCTGGGTGTAACACAATCCCATCCCGAGTCCTGCTAGTTCAGGAAATGCTTTTTCCTGTCTTTGCCTCAGTCGCAGAGTGCTGATCTCTGCTCTTGCCCCCTGCTCACAAACCCAGTGGATTTCATTTGGGGGTCATTAGAGCTGCGAATTCCTAGCACATCATCCCCTGAGCTCCAGGGTTGGTTTTGTTTGCTTTTCTATTGGTCATGAGCAATATTTCTCTGCTGTCTCTCTGCAGCCATCTGCTGGCCAAAGGCACTTCAGCTCTAAGTGAGCTATACAGTGTAAACATTTTTTAACCCCATATGTATTTCAGTTCCCATTTTATAACCAAACGAACAAAAGGCACATAATAAAGGTGTACTACCCAAGACTGATTATAGTCTCCTTATCACAGGCACCAACTCTTGGAGCTCCCATTGAAAAAAACTTACCAGGGAACTTAGCATCCACCAGCAGCCAGTTTCTCCCCGTCTCTCCCAGCACCTGCCACCTACCTCGATCAGCTGTTTCATGCATGCAGAAGGTATTAAGGGAAGGCAGAGGAGTGGGGACTGGGTGTGCTCAGGGGAGTGAGGGTGGAACTGGGCAGCAAGGGGAAGGGCACAGGCAGAGGGGGCAGAAAGAGGCAGGGTGGGACCCGGGCTTAGAGGAAGAAGTGGTGGTGCCTGGGATGAAGCAGGCGTTGAGCACCCTGAGACAATGATAAAGCCAGCACCTATGTTTTTGTGCAGTTGGTTATCATAGTTAAGACCTGCCTGGCTTGTTAAGTTTGAGGCTATGCCTACACTGCACACCACTGGCAGGACGGGAAATAGAGAATGTGTAATTATAAGCCTCTGTGAAAAACAAGCTGTGTCGACACTGTGGTGTGTAGCTATACACATCAGCAAAAGGCTCTGGTAGGGTAGGGGCAATGGAAAAATACCATTCCCCACAGCCTAACCTCTACCAGAATCTTTTCCTGCTGGCAAATTCTTTCCCTGAAGCAAGGCAGGGATAGGGACCAGGGTGACCTGGAAAAATTGGAGAGTTGGGCGAAAAGAAATCTGATGAGGTTCAATAAGGACAAGTGCAGAGTCCTGCACTTATGACAGAAGAGTCCTATGCACTGCTATAGCAGCAGTTCTGCAAAAAAAGGACTTGGGGATTACAGTGGACAGGAAGCTAAATGTAAGTCAGCAGTGTGCCCTTGTTGCCAAGAAGCCTAATGGCATATTAGGCTGCATTAGTAGGAACACTGCCTGACGATCATGGGAAGAGGTTATTCCCCTCTATTTGGCACTGGTGAGGCCACATCTGGAGAACTGCATCCAGTTCTGGGGCCCTCATTACAGAAAGGAAGTGGACAAATTGGAGAGAGTCACCAGGAGGGTGGTGAAGTACTGGGATGGTATTGTGACAAAGTCCTGGCTGGGATGATTTAGTTGGGAATGATCCTGCTTTGAGCAAGAAGTTGGACTAGAGGATCTCCTGAGGTCCTTCCAACTCTGATATTCTCTGGCTCTATAATACTGGCACTGCTGCAGTTACTATTTAGGTAGCAAAGAACATGGGTATCAGTTCAACAGAGCAAGATCGTAAACGTCATGTACCTTATTAGATCGCTGAGATTCTCCGTTCCTGAAGTGCCCAGGTGGTCCATGTGCTCATGTAATTCTTTACACAGAGTCCCAGCAAAGAGGTACAGTCTAGAGAGACTCACTTTTCCCTTTATCGTGAGATAGAGTCGAGTATGGTTCCGATAAAAGATGTCTGCAGGAATTGAAGCTTTAAATACAAAAAGGGGGGGGTAAGGGCAGGAAGGTTTTGGAGAAAGCCGAGGTACATTTTAAATGTAAAAAGTGTCCACTTTGTATGTTACTTGTCATACTGGTTTAAGTTTATTGTAATCTTCCTCTTCATGGGCGAAATCTGTACCTGCTGAGATTTTATTCCTACAGCATTCATTTCTGACCTTGTAAAGGGCTCGGCAGCGGTTAACACCCCAACCCCACTAAGTTTTACTTCTTCTACTGAGTATGGAACTTCCTCCTTCTGTCTTGGAAATAAACATACCAGACAGAGACTTCTCCTGATTTATGTGCCAGGCAGTTCCCAAGGCACATTTTTGAGTGTTCTGTTGAGAGCATACAGAATCACTGCTCCATTACCTTCACTGACCACCTGCTAGGTGTGGGGCAGGGGATTTCAAGAGTTTTTGTTAATCTATAAAGCTTGAGTGGTCTTTGGAGCTAAGTGTTTACTGCTCAACAGTCCCCCTTACTTTCTTCTCCACAGCAGGTGCCGCTGTGCACTCGGAAGCCATTTCCCACACTTGGGAACAATAGTACTTTGAAGGGAAGGCTGGTGGAGGTACAAAGACGACCCCACAACCCCACCAGGTCCCAGCTGAAGGCTTTAACACCAACAGGCCTGTAAGCAAGAGCTCTAGCCAGCAGCCTCACCAGCCCTTAAGGTGAGAGTAGTGGCTAAGTGTGGAGAACAGACCCCTGACTAAGTGTGGAGTGATAGGTGCCTTTTGTTCACTTTGATAATTGTTTCCCTTTATTTATCAACATCATCAACAACAACAGCCATGAGCTCAATGCTGGTTGGTGTCCGACACCTCCCTCACTATTTCCTTCCATCTTTGCCTGTCCAGTGAAGAGTGGCTTAGTTTCTATAGACTAGCTCCGCACTAATCTGCTACAGGCAGTCCCCGACTTACAAACGGGTTACGTTCCAAACACGTGGTCGTAACTCGATTTGGTCGTACGTTGGAAATACCCTTAAACGCGCTGCCCGTGCCGTTTGAAAAACTTGACGTACTTGGTAGTCAACTCAAAAATATTATAATGGGGTTAATGGAAGGTTGGTCGTAAGTACGGATGGTTGTAAGTCAGTGTATCCGTAAGTCAGGAAGTCGCTGTATATCCTCTACCCATTCTCTGTTGGGTCTGTCTCTCCTATTCAGACCATCCATTATGCCAAATATCAGGGTCTTAACTTTTCGCTCTTCGCTCATTCTGCAGATATGCCCGAATAGCTGTAACTTCTGTTATATAACCTTCTGCAGTGGGTTCTCTTTATTTATGCCTGATATTAAATAGAAGGTGCCATCACAGCAGGTCCCAGGACCCAATATGGAGCACCATTTCTGTGGGGGTTTTCGTAATGGGCGTCCTTTTAAATTTCACAGTAAATGGGCCTGATTCCGTTCTCCCACAGCTTATATTCATCTCCCCTCTGTGGCAAATGTGAAAGAAGAGCAGGACCAGCATGGCCAACAGCATGGACAATGGGGGGCAGTAGTAGCAGCAGCTGAGAGCTCCAGGCCCTTTTGTAAGGCCGGCGTCCGGGGCAGTTCCCCTCCCCCAACCCTTGTTGGCGGGCCTGGACTGGACCAATGTGTGGGAATACTTGTCAGTGTGTCCAAGAGATTATACAGTGCTGCTAACTCTGGCAATACCTTGAGGCCCCAGCCGCTGAAATCAAGCAACTGCATGAGAATTTCAGCTTTCATTTTAGAACAAAGTAAGCTTCTGGCCCTCCTCACTGAATAAAAGTTTGAAAACGTGACCTGAGTTGCCCAGCAGGCAGCAACCTTCCTCCCCCCAATGTATTATTTTAAAATAATCTCATGCCTTGGGGGAGGGGAGAGTGAGTCTGGCTCCTGATTTTGAAAGTTTGAGGTTGGCAATAGGTGATTTAACACCTATGCAAAGAAAACTCTTGGGAGGCCTGGCACAGCTGTCCATTGGCACACTGTTGTTTTATGGCTAGCAAAGGCAGATTACACAATATGTACCTGGAGGTGGAAAGTGCAGCGTACCAGAGAAGCAGCTCGTTACATCATACAGACTCATTTTTGTGAAGGTCAGACCTGCCTGATTTTGGCTCTCATTCCTACAAACATGCAAAACAGCTCCTCTTCTATCAACGACTTTCTCTCCCAGCAATAAGAGAACTTCCCCCCGTAATCCGCTTTCCATTTGCTTAAAGGAAGTGTTAATTGGATTCAGAGTTGGCATAACACACCAGCAAAGTGTGACCTGCATTCTCTTCCACTGCCTGTTCTGGCAAAGGATAACAGCTTAGTATTGCTGCCAGCTAACAGTTTCTCCTTTTGCTCAAGTGAGGGAAGTTTTTACTATGGCTCTGAAGCTCTTACACATGCATACAATGCCCACCATAAAAAGGTCCTGGTATCTGACTGGCATTAGTAAGCCATACAAACAAATAACAATATAGTAATCATTGGTTCAAAAGTCTACTGATGATATGTGCTGTGGTCATTATACATGTTCAGGGCCTTGGACATCAAATCATTACACCTGTGTGTGACAGTGTGGGTAATATGTTGGTATCAATTTATGAATTTCAGTTTATGAATTTTATGACCTTTTCATGGATTGTTTATAATTGTAACCTGCATCGTGGTTAGAACCTCCATTTTGGATATGACTCACCTGAGTGTCTGGCATTGAGTGCCATTTTGAACTAGAACAAGTGTGGCTTGCTCAAGATGTATAACAAGGTCAGAGAGGACTGGATTGGGTAGTGACAGGACAGGTAGTGACATTTTTCAACCTGGAGAGAGCTAATACAAGAGGTGTCATCCAGCCAGCTCCAAAGTACTATGGGCTTGTTAGTGATTCTTTTCTACCCTATGAAAAAAGGGGTTGTGCATGTGAATCCAGTGTGAATGGAGAATGAGCTTTCATACGAGAGGCTCATAACCAAGACTGTAGGCAAGAAGGGTACTGCGTGAGTGAGGCTGGCCACTGCCCGCACCAAGAGGGAAAGGAAACAAGGGAGTATCCAAGCAGCCAACACACAGGCAGACCTCGGACACAAATAAAAGGGTGAGACCAGCCCAAGGATGCATCCAGGTGTTTTTTTTTTTATTTTGCCTAGGTCTCTTACTCTCCTGGGCTGTGGGCTGTGCCCACAAAGCTCATGATCCCATCTACAGTGGAATCCAGATTATCCGTCACCCAGTAATCCAACACTCTGCTTTATCTGACCCTGCAGTCCCCGGGAGCTGCAGGGTCGGATACAGCGCAGGCCCGTTGCTCTCTTGGAGCAGCTGCTGCCACTCCTGCCTGGGACGAAGCGGCGCCAGCAGGAGCAGCATCAGCTGCTCTTAGAGATCAATGGGACAGCTGATGCCATTCCTGCCAGTGCTGCTTCTTCCCCGGCAGGCGCGGCATCAGCTGTCTCGTTGTACTCTTGGTGCTGCTGCTGCTGCTCCTGCCGGGGATGAAGCAGCCCTGGCAGGAGCGGCAGCAGCTGCTCCTAGAGAGCAACGGGACAACTGATGCTGCTCCTGCCGGTGCCGCTTCTTCCCTGGCAGGAGTGGTATCAGCTGCCCCATTGCTCTCTACAGTAGAGTCCCTATCATCCAACATATTCGGTAATCCGACCATGTGTTAGTCCCGTTTAGGTTGGATGATAGGGACTCTGCTGTACATGTTCTGTTAGTCTATAAAGTGCTACTAGACCATTTGGGTTTTTTTAAGTTTATCCTGTACAGACTAACTCGGCTACCCCTTGAAGCTATATGAGTCAGTGAATCAGGTGTGTGTGTGAAGCTGTATGTGAAGCTTCTTGCTTTAAGTTACATAGCTCCTGAAGGATGCAGCTGGAGAAACCAGAACTCATCCATCCTGTTAGATGCTGGAGGGAACAGGTCTAAACTTGTTGGGGGCTCAGGAGGACTGGAACATAGGTTCTGGGGTCTAGGTGGCTGGACTGCCATGAGGGCTGTCAGCCATGGAATCTACACCTCAGAGGTGGGCCTGAATGTCCCAGAACTAGGAACAGTGATCTATCACTACCCAGATCCAGAGACTTTATCAGCCCATGCAGTCGGATCCTCTCATGATATACCAGCCCATTGTGTATTGCATTTGCCCCTTAACTTTATGGGTTGATTGTGGATTAAGATATGCATTTAAAACCTATCCCAAAGACGAATGGGTTACAGATCACATCTTTAACTGTGATGGGTGGCTAGATTAGCTTTTCATTGAAAGTGAAATTCTCTCTTACTTGTACGCTGGATCGTTGGCTGCACCGCCTGCTCAAAATCTAAGTCCTTAGATGTAAAAAATGCTTCAATCCCCTCCTCCTCAGTCACAAAGGTGAATCGGTTTCCCAGAGCAAAGACTGTGAATACCGGCCCATACTGCAACAACAAGGAGTTAAAAAGTTAACGACTTTATTGCTGAGACCATTTATGGAAGATCAAGGCTCTGACCCTGCAACAGGACTTGCACTGGTATATTAGAAATGTTGGGAGGGTGGAGAGAAAGAAAATAAAATCAAAGAAAGGATAGAGCAGTGCAGCTTCACTATCTAAAATCCTTGTTCAAGAATATACAGACATAAATAATTGAATTCATACATTTTTAAGGGGAGAAGGGACCATTGTTATCATCTCATCTGAGCTGCTGCAGAATTTCTCAAGCCACAGAATTTCACACAGTGATTTCTGCACAGAGCACAGCAACTTGTGGTTGAGCTAGTCCATACACTTCAAAAAAGACACCCAGTCTTGACTTAAAGATTCCAAATGATGAAAAAACTAGTGCATTCCTTGGTAATCTGATCCAATAGTTATTATCTTCTCTGTGAAGGAGTCACATCTTATCTCCAATTTGAATTTTTATAACAAACTTCCAAATGTTAGATCTTCTCATTAATTTGTGATAGATTAAAGAGCCCCTTTAATAAGACTGTCTCTTATCAAAAAGAAGGGTAAGTTAAAATCTCTTCAACTCCGTTATTTCCCAAAACATCCAGTAATGACAGAAATCACTACTGGAATCCAAACTTTCCCAACTGTTTGGAAGCTAGGACATTACTTTTTACCAATTTTTTGTCTTTGAACTTCATTTGGGCTGTAATGATTGTGTAGTTTGTTTGGCAGAGCTATCATTGGGGGTACGTCTAAACTAATGGCTCCGTCGACGGAGCCATGTAGATTTGTTGTTTTGGCAAAAGGAAATGAAGCGGTGATTTAAATAATCGCCGCTTCATTTAAATTTACATGGCTGCCGCGCTGAGCTGACAAACAGCTGATCAGCTGTTTGTCCGCTCAGCGCGCTAGTCTGGACGCTCCCCTGCCGACATCAAAGCCCTTTGTCGGCAGCCCCGGTAAACCTCATCCCACGAGGAATAACGGGGCTGCCGACAAAGGACTTTGATGTCGGCGCGGGAGCGTCCAGACTAGCGCGCTGAGCGGACAAACAGCTGATCAGCTGTTTGTCGGCTCAGCGCGCCAGCCATGTAAATTTAAATGAAGCGGCAATTATTTAAATCGCCGCTTCATTTCCCTTTGCCTATAACCCTAATCTACATGGCTCCGTCGATGGAGCCATGTAGTTTAGACACAGCCTGGGAGTCTAGGGCTATGTCTACACTACAAAGAAACGTAAGAAAAAGATACTCAAATTGCGAACTGCAATTTGTGTATCTTTTTCCACTTTTCTTCTGAAAGAGGCTTTTCCAACATTTGGCCCATCTACATGTCAGAAAAAACCCTCTTTTGGAGCATCCCTTCTTCCTCATAAAATGAGGTTTACAGGAATGCCAAAAAAATGCGTCTGCTTTTCCGAATTTTTTTTCGGAAAAGTAGACGCGTTCCTTGAATGCAGCAGTGCTTTTCCAGGATACTTTGGTATCCCAGAAAAGCTCTGTAGTCTAGATGTACCCTAAGTTTATGTGAGGGAGATGGGTAAAGTATGCTTAAGCAGACTTATAACCAACACTCTGACTTATAGAGTGAAAGGATTGTCCAGCGATTAGGGCCTTAGTCTAGGACTTGAGAGGACTGAGTTCAATTCCTCATTCTATCATGGATGTCCTTTGTTACCCTGGACAAAATTATTTAGTCTCTGTGCCCCAGTTCTCCATCTATAAAATGGGTATAATAGTTCTCTGCTGGAAAATTCTGAGGATAAACACATTAAAGAAGGTGGGGTGCTTAGATTACTATGGTAATGGGGTTTATAGAAGCACATAAAATAGATTTTACAAAAGAGCAGTAGCAAAATGAATTCAGGGCTGGTGAGATAAAGATCAAAGAGATCACTATCCATTGGAGTTTTTGTTAACTGTCCATGACTTTTACTAAAAATAACCATGACTAAAATGTAGTTTTAGTCATAAAACTGTATTTGACAAACAGTGGGTGGAAATATAAAGAAGAGCCTTCAATATTGAGGCAAACATGATACTAATAAAATTATTATAATTTATTTTAAAATGTTAAAGTCATTACAAACATGGTCTGTATATTTATTGAATCTTGGGAGATACATATAATTATTTTTCTACATATGGTGCTTGGAGAAAAGTCCCTCCTCTGCATATATTTTTATTCAATGATATGAAATATCCATGCTAAGGAAATTCCTAGGAATTCTGTTGTCTGTGAATAAAACTCCACAGACTCAAGGAAAATAAGACTTCATTAATACAAACCCTAAATTGCAGCTTTTTAATTCCTATTTTACTTTAACTCTATTTTATTTGCTTTGATGCTTTGCTTTTCAATATTATAACCAAAGTTTACTGTGATTTGTGTTTTTTAAGAAATATTTAATTGCAAGTTGTGAATGCTGTAGGAAGTGCTGGGTCAAAACACAAAGCAACCAACCAGAGCCTCTTCTCGCAGAATAGGACTGTGCAGGGCTCCATGTGAGGCTGTTTGGGAAGGCACAGCCTTCCCCAGCCTATAAAAAGCACGCCCATGCAGGATTATAGTAAAATAAGAAGTCTGTGGCAGATGTACAGCCTGTGACCATGTATCCACATTGCATGGAATTTTCCATTTCAGGGTATCTCGGGGTACGTCTACACTTGTTCCCTAGTTAGAGCTAGGGATGCAACCGACATTGCTAATGAAGTGGGGATTTAAATATCCTGCGCTTCATTAGCATAATCTCGTTCGTGCGTTACTCCGCTCAACAGCTGATTCGAACCAGAAAATACGCTCCTGGATGTGTTCGTTCAAATCAAACCCCTTGGTTTGAACTAACGTTACTCTTCTGAGGAGGAGTAGCATAGCGGTAAAGGGGGAAAGCACCAATATGGTATTTGATGAAACGATTTTTTTTTTAATAGCAAACTATCTAGTTGAAATAATTCAAGTAGCAAGGTCAACATCGTGGTTTTAATCATAAAATTTATCTTTTCCCCATCTTAAAAAATCCCTTTAACAGCCCGCTCATATATTTAGAAGATGTGAAGTTTCTGTGGGTAAGCCCTTGAATCATGAAGTGCTCAAGTTAAGATTGCCTATGTAACCTTAGTTGTGTGTCACCCTGGATGGCTGCAACTAGAACTAGAAAAAAAATCACCCACACTTTGTGTGTGTGTGTAAAACTGGATTTTGATTAAGCAAAGATTTTCACAGAAGTGGCCTTTTCCCATTTAGAAAACCAAAGATCACCACCACCACCAGCCACTCCAGAAACATGGAAGCCAAAACTTTTCAGCTGAAACATATTTTGATTTAGGGTGAAAATCTACAGTGGCTGGTAGCTGAAAATGGAAACATTTTTAGTCTTTTTTTTTAACTGTTTGACAGAGTCCAAATTTCCCACAAGGAAAAAAAAATCCAGCCAATTCTAACTGCAACACAGTCTTTAGTGCTAGATTTCACAGTAACATATGATTTCTCTATGAACTGATAATGTGCCTTTTGTTGTGATGAGACTGAGTCAGAGTTCTGCCAAGACTCTTGTGTCATTCAATGTGTATATTGTATTAAAAATGCTTGTTAATAATAGCATTGTGATGTGACAGTTTATTTCAGCAACACCCTCGAAAAGCCTCAAAGGTTTGACCTTTGCTAGAAAGGCTTAATTACACAGAGCTTGCTCCATCACTTGAAAGATAGGGAATGCTTATTAGTGTGACCTATTGTGCCACAGATCTATGCCAAAGGATTAGCAATAAGACAGCATTAAGGATGTAAGATCAAGTACACACAAGGTAACACCATGATTGCTAGGATGACCCTAAGGCTGGGGTTAGCAGAAGACGACATTTTTTTGGTCTTTGACCAAAACATTTTGAGAGCCACATCACATGCAAAACTGCCTGTACATATACACAGAGATAGCAAGTATATAGCAGATGACAAATTCTGACAAACAAAATAGCTGATGGGATAAGCTGGCCTCTGGGAAAGTCTGATGCAGGACAGCGTTCTGACCTGGGCTTGGGAGTTAGGGTGCAGGAGGGGACACAAGATGGCTCCAGGTGGGAGGTGCTTACCCCCGGCAGCTCCCAGCTGGTGGCACATCAGAGCTCAGGCAAGCTGACTGCCTTCTATGGCCCCACGCCACTCCCAGAAGTGGGTGGTTGCTGGCACATCTCTGTGTGCCCTTTGGGAGGAGGGTGTCAGTGGGTTGCTGTGAGTATGTGCTGCCCATGGCCATGAGCATCACTCCCACGGCTCCCATTGGCCAGTTCAATGGGAGCTGTGAGAACAGTGCTGGAGGCGGGGGCAGTGCATGGAGCCTCCGCCTCCCAGCTAGGGGGTACGCAGAGATGTGCCCGCAGCCAACCGCTTCCAGGAGAGGCATAGGGCCATGAGCCCTGCTGTGTCACTGGACTTTTAGTGGCCCGGAGATTGTGATTGACTGGCAAAGGCATCAGGCTTGACAGAGGTTGGTGACCACTATGCAGAGTGTAAAGAAGCGAGTAAAGTAAATTCAGGGTTTGTTTAATGGCTGCCCACGAGGGGGCAGCCAACGATCCACATGTGGTTCTGGAGCTGCAGGTTTCAACCCCACCCTTAAGAGACCATATGCAGCTCCCTTTCCAGCCATTGGTTTCACCTGGCACAGGGTGCAAGTTCTCCTGGCTTACCTGCCGAACCTGTATGCCGAGTTGTTGTAGCCACGTTGGTCCCAGGATATTAGAGAGACAAGGTCTATGAGGTAATATATTTGATTGGGCTGATGGGGTTGTGTCACCCACTTCCTCGAACCCAAGACCTAAAGATTAGCCCTGTAGATTTTGGAAGCTTGTGTCTCCCACCTACCAATGTTGGTTCAATATAAGATATTACCTCACTCACCTTGGCTGCGTCTACATTGTCCCCTTTTCCGAAAGGGGCATGCTAATTTGACAGGTCGTAATAGGGAAATCCGTGGGGGATTTAAATATCCCCCGCGGCATTTAAATAAAAATGTCCGCCGCTTTTTTCCGGCTTTTAGAAAAGCCGGAAAAGAGCGTCTACACTGGCCCCGATCCTCCGGAAAAAAGCCTACTTTGAAGTAGGAATAAGAGATCCTCCGGAAAAGGACGCTTTTTCCGGAGGATCAGGGCCAGTGTAGACGCTCTTTTCCGGCTTTTCTAAAAGCTGGAAAAAAGCGGCGGACATTTTTATTTAAATGCCGCGGGGGATATTTAAATCCCCCGCGGATTTTCCTATTACGACCTGTCAAATTAGCATGCCCCTTTCGGAAAAGGGGCCAGTGTAGACGTAGCCCGAGTCTCTGCAGAAACTATACATTCTTTAAACAAGTGATAGAAATGTAGCCGTGTTAGTCTGGTGTCGCTGAAACAAAATAAACCATCTTGTTAGTCTTTAAAGTGCTACATAGTCCTGTATTTTGTTTCTTTAAACCAGTGTGTGTTTAAAGGTTCTGACCTAGTCCCTACCAATGTTGGTGCCCTATGCAACCCTGCACTGGCACCCACCCCATCATGGGAGAAGCAGCCAAGGCCACTCTGTGTGTAGAGGAGAGTGGGGCAGAAGCTATGGTGGCAGGAGAGCTAGCAACCCTACTCCTGCCCTTCACAGCCTCTGCCCCTGCAGCCAAGATGGCTCGCTGACAGCGGGGCCTGGCTGGTAGATACTCATGTTTATATGGGCCTTACCCTGCACCACTACTATCAATGACAAAACTCACTTTGAAGCCAATAGTGCAGGGTAAGATAGAGTGCCAACAAATAAATGAGTATGAAACTTGAGATATGTTAGGCAAATAAGTATATGCCTTGTCAAGAAATATTTCAGCTAAATGCTTTCTTCAGTAGTGGCTGAAGACGACAGTTGTTTGAATCCTTTGTATGTGAAATGTTAATTTTTCTTCGAAATATGCAAAGCATTGGAAATACTTTGCTTTTCATACATTTCACATCTGTTCTGAAGGCGCCTCTTTTCTCAGACAGTTACTCAGTTATTTGGAATAGATTGATTGGACCACCCTTTCTTTCCACAGCAAAACTATAATGCTATATAACTTTTGATCGCTTCACCTACCACCAGAGGGTAAGCCACATTCAAGCTGAAAAATGGCAGCACCACCTCTTAGCACAGGAGAAGCAATGAAGAATGTTGTATCCAGCTGAAATAACAAAGTGCTTTAACTGGTGACCCTAGCACAGAGTTGAGTGCTGACAAATTAATTCAGTAATGACCAGGAGGAAAGGGTACTTTTCACTATGCAACTAGCTACATAAATTCCTGGAGGTTAGGTTAATCAATGGCTATTAGCCAGGATGGATAGGAATGGTGTCTCTAGCCTCTCTTTGTCTGGAGATGGATGACAGGGGAGGGATCACGTGAGGATTACCTGCTGTGTTCACTCCCTCTGGGGCATCTGGCGTTGGCCACTGTCAGCAGACAGGATACTGAGCTAGATGGACCATTGGTCTGACTCAGTATGGCCGTTCTTACGTGCGTGATCTCCCAGCTGAGCGTTAGCACAATTTAACTATACTTAGCTTCAGAGAATGGAAATTAGAGCACACAAATTGGTATGTCTGCAGAGTTAAAGGCATGGATGTTGCAAGTTCTAGCATGAAGCCAAACACAAACAACATTTGCTTAATGTCTCGTCAAAGCTGAGTACTTATTTTATATGATTTTAAAATCCTATTAATTGCAGAAAAACAGTAAAAAGTAGATTGCACAGTACTGTTTAATATATCTGTGTATTAAGCTAACACTGCATTATGGTATTGCTGGATACAGTGACAATATGAAAGCACTCGATTGTTTCCTTAAAAAGGTAACAATGATCACAATTTGAAATGAAGCTCTAAAAATGTAAACATGGCCCCCTGTAGTTTGTGTCTGTTTTGCACAATACTATGCCTTTCTTCAGTGAAATTTTAGTAAAGATTTGTGAGAGAGAGAACTCTCTTACTATAAATGAAGGTAAAATTAACAATCACCTTTAAAATTATGTGACGGTCCTTTTTAAAAAACAAGCAGTCCCCTAAAAAGGAACAGGAATCTTACAGATTTTAAAGCTTTTCACAAAATATTTTAATAAGGGTGCAACAGCCTCCATATTAGTGATTATTTTTAAACAAAAAGGAGATGTGCCAGACCTCACCGAAATCAGTTACAGAGTTTCCATTTGTAACTGCCACAGGATAGATTTGAAGGTGGGACCTTCAGAGCTTAGTGGAGAAGCTGCTACAGCTTGAGCTATAAAGTCAGCCCGCTGTCAGCTTATACTGTAGAGCTCCCTTGTACTTATCTCTCGCTGTAACTAGTCTAAGTGCCACTCCATGGGACAATGGACCACACTAGCTATGTGGGCTACACATTTATTTAAAACTTTATTTATTTAAAATATTTTTTACCCCCGCATCTCTATTTAAAATATTACACATTCACTTCAATGGGCCCTGGCTGAGATACTAAAATGTGTACATTCATTATGACAACGTCTGATGTTTTGGTGGGCAACATTTAAAAAAATGGCCTGATGCTTTTTGCTCCTAAAAAAAGTTCATGCTACAGTGTATCAAGGAACCCTGAGTCTTCACCCTCCCACCCCTACCCAAAAAGCTAGACATCTTAAAGTGAGATGTTAACACTGTTTGGATTCACTGCCTACTAATGGCTAGATTACTCAAGGTTACTGGTGTTCATGGGGGTTTCCCCCCTTTGCTTCTGATCTCTAGTAGCTATGGTTTGTATAATTTGCAGTATTATGCCAGAGATGATTTGCCAAAAGGACCTTATTTGCCCACGGTCTAAGTGTATGGCTGCACTACAGGACAAAGTCAAATTAAGATACACAATTTCAGCTACATTAATTGTGTAGCTGAAGTCAAAGTGGTTTAACTCGGCTTTTGGTGCTCTCTACTCTGCAGGAAGTCAAAGGAAAGACACTCTTCCTTCGATTTTCCTTACTCCTCACGGAAGCAGGGTTACCGGCATTGACCAGAGCATCTCTCTCACTTTGAATTAGCTGTCTTCACTAGACTGCTCATTCAATCCTGGCAGACAGACAGTGGCAGCTTCAATCTTCCTTTGTAGTGTAGATGTACTAGACATTAGCTCTGTTTTAAGGAACTCAATAAAGAACAGATAACATAATTGCTTGTGTCCCCACAGTCTTTACTGTATGTTCAATTTGGGATGATCTTTCAAGGGAGAAGAGAAATGTTAAGATTTTTTTGCTTTAGCCACCAGCATTTATCAAATAGGAAAACACTGATTTTCTATTAGAAAAATATTACTGATTCTGAAATGTGCCCGATCAAGGTGAGAAAAGACAGGAAAAAGAATTGTCACGGAGAAACAATGGAAAAAGAAAGCCTAGAGAAAGGTTATCTTTTTCTCCTAAAAAGAACATCGCCCTTTTAAACTGCATCCCTTTGTATGTGGCCACCAAGACTTCAGTACACAGAATAAACTGCTTCAAAGACAATGTTTGTTTTCACAACACGGTAACAAAAATACTGAGAAATCAAACAATATATTAAGTACACACATAGTGACAATCAAACATATAATGAATCTCTGGGAACATAGATGATGTTGTTGACACATAAACCCCTGTTACTTTAGGAGCAGAGCAAAGCGGGGCTAAGCAACAGCTACTGTTGACCAGACGTGTATTTCAAAGCCCAGTCAAGGCTCTGCAATAAACTTTCCTTATTCTAGGCGATTCAAACTGCAAAAACGGCCATGCTGACTGACCTACTTTTGTCTCAGTTCAGAGCTTGCATCTTTTTTATTCCCTGTGGGTTATACATTCATGGTGAGCACAACATGCACCAGCTAATAGCTTCACAGGCTAGTGTTCCCTTTAAACTTTATTATTTGCACACCTTTAATATATGTACCCACACATTCAAATATTCCCAGCTCAAACATCAAACCCCCTTCTCCTCATCCAATACCCTGCTCCTTGCAAGTCCCGGGTCTCTTTTCAATAGTCCAGCTGGGCAGCTCTCAGGTCATGAAATAATCACATTTCTTTATTCGGAGGCCTTTTCATTCCGTATCCATGGTGATTGCTTTTTTCCCCCTGAGTGCCACTGAATGCTAAATCTCAGTGGAAGTCCCTTTGGCCATGTATACACTTGGGCTATATTTACACTCACGGCTACTTGTCGAAGTATAGCCCTTCTTGCACAAGAATCCACAGCGTATCCACACAGCCCGCTCGCTCTTGTGCAAGGAAATTTACAGTATGGCGTGGTAAGAGAGGGCTTCTTACGCAAGAGCTATGCTCTTTTTAAGAGGTGTAAGCCGTCTTGCGCAGGAGCTCTTGCGCAAGAGGGCAATGTGGATGCTCAGCAGGGATTTTTTGCACAAGAAAGACCTATGGCTAAAATGGCTGTCGGAGCTTTCTTGCGCAAGAGAGTGTCCACACTGCCATGGGAGCTCTTGCACAAATGCACAGCGCGCACATGGCAGTCTGGATGTTTTCTTGCGCAAGACTTCTTGTGCAAGAAGCCACGAGTGTAGACATAGCCCTCAAGATTAGTAAATTCAGACTAAGTTTGACTTCTGGGCACCTGATTTTACACATTCAAAGTTCCGTGTCCGCAGTGCGGGGAAGAATTGAATGTAGTCTGAGGCAGGTTCCTGTAATGTGGACACACTACCTTGGACTCAGAGCCCTAGGGAGGCCTCCCAGAGACTAATTAGTTCAAATTAGCAGTACCAGAGCATCCACACTAATGGTATTTCAGACTTACACTTTTGAGAAAAACATTCCTCATGAAAAGCAAGACTACAGAGTTTGAATTCCACGTCCGCTTATTCCAGAATAACAGGCTTGGTAGCATGGATGTGTAACCGCCACGAGACAGCTTTGAATCTGGGACCTTTAAAGCTTAATGCTGGAGTTATGTTGTGTCCCTATGTGAAATATGACTTCACAAGTTTGCCCTTATTGTAGGAGCTTTTCTCTCCATTGTGGGGGATGAAGGTTTGTTTGCTCTTTCACTGAAGCTGGGGGAAAGGAAAAGGGGACCTTTCCTCTGCCTACTCTGACCAGAAATCCTGTCTCCTTTGAGTAATTTTCCAGTCAGTAGTGGTTTCAGCAGGGAGGGAGGGGTTAAACTGTGGCGTGGAAACTGAGCGATTCCCTAGCTTTTGACAGAACATCCCCTCATGTTTTAGTGCTGCTAAGAGGCAAAGTCTGCTGCCAACAGTGTACCTGCCTTCCAAAGGGCTGTAACAATTAGACACCAAGCAATACGACCCTGAAAAGAACAGCACGGAGATGTGCAACCATAATGGCAAGGGAACCAAGGGGGAGGGAGGAGGAGATGTACAAAAAGAAACAGAGAAGTCAACAAGAGACC
Source organism: Pelodiscus sinensis (assembly GCF_049634645.1). NCBI lineage: Eukaryota > Metazoa > Chordata > Testudines > Trionychidae > Pelodiscus > Pelodiscus sinensis. The sequence goes on from NC_134713.1 coordinate 12,296,886, forward strand.
TCACTGACCCACAGACATGCTGATCAAACACAATGGGGAGGAAGCAACAGGTTGAGAAACCTAAAGTCCACCCCTGGGGAGCACAGTTAATAATTGACCAGGAGTGTAGCAGCAGCAGGAAACACAAGGCAACTGAAATACAGAGAGGCACAAGTTGAGGAGCAACTGCCATGCTCACCTGGCCCTAAGCTGGTCCTGCAGGCACCTGCTCTAATACTGATGTTTAATTTACATGAGAGGTAATAAGAGATCTGAGGGAGAAATTTACAATTATGCAACATTAGGGTTGATTTATTTATTATTATGCACTCAGAAGCCAGGGAGTATTTCTGCAGCTCAGCTAGGTTGCAGGAACTTGTGGGGTTCTTCCTGAACACACTGTTGAAAGCTTTATTTTACTGCCAGTTGTGCAATGGTTGGTAGTTTTTCCTTAAAGATCCAGCTCATGGAGTCATGAGATTATGTTTTAACCTCAGGTTTCATGGGATAAGCTGGGAAAGTGGGGGGACATACCCTACCAAGTTTGTAAAACTCATTGCAGAGCACAGGAACACAAAGGACTCAAAAAGGAGGAAAATTTTAAAAACCTCCCCAATGTATTATTTTTTTAAAATATCCTGACTTTAGGGGGTGCCCCGTGGTTTGTGAACACATGACGCTGGCACTACTGACCATGTGTTAGGTAAAATTTCACATAATATGCTCACACAAACTTTTACAGTCCTGACGCACTTCATTCAGTGCTTCCTCTCACCTGGGACCCAGATCAGTACCCAGCTAAGAAAGAAAGCTGCCTGCATTGTGTGACCAGAGAAGGTCCTCAGGGTATGTCTACACTACCCTCCTAGTTTGAACTAGGAGGGTAATGTATGCATACCGCACTTGCTAATGAAGCCCGGGATTTGAATTTCCCGGGCTTCATTAGCATAAGCGGGGAGCCGCCATTTTTAAATCCCCGCTGCTTCGAACCCCGTGCAGCGCGGCTACACGGGGCTCGAACTAGGTAGTTCGGACTAGGTTCCTATTCCGAACTACCGTTACTCCTCGTGAAACGAGGTGTACCGGTAGTTCGGAATAGGCACCCTAGTCCGAACTACCTAGTTCGAGCCCCGTGTAGCCGCGCTGCACGGGGTTCGAAGCAGCGGGGATTTAAAAATGGCGGCTCCCCGCTTATGCTAATGAAGCCCGGGAAATTCAAATCCCGGGCTTCATTAGCAAGTGCGGTATGCATACATTACCCTCCTAGTTCGAACTAGGAGGGTAGTGTAGACATACCCTCAGGTACTAGCGTGTGAATACAGTGAGTGTAACATCAAGCACAAGGTACCTAGGGTAACCTGTCAATCAGCTGACATAAATATCCCCTTTTTCACCCAGAGGCTTCTGAGTTACAATAAAAGTGACAGAAAGTTTATTAATGGTGTAAGGGGTTAACTTAATGCAGAAAGCTCCCTCATCTGTCTCTTGATACTGCCCCAGAAATCCTTCCCTCCTCCTCTCTCACCAACACACAGATGCATGTACCCTATTATAATTCTTACCTTGACTCTGGCTTGTTCTATAAACTCCAGGGGAGCTTTCCCAAACTGAAAGGCAGCTCCAAACCAAGGGATCCAGCCACTAATGCAAGGCGGAGAATTTCGGTTTCTTGGCTGAAACAAAGCAAGCTTGGCCATAAGAAGTCCCAGAAGCAAGGTCAACAGAATAGCCAGAGCTATGTCCATTTTCCTGTACTCTGACTGGGGAGCTGCTCCTTTGGACTGACTGCTGCTGTTTCCAGCTTGAAAGATTGCCCATGCTCAATCCAGGCCAGTGGAAAAAGCCTATCTATCCTATCAATGTCGCAAGCTGATTCTTGCCATGGAACCCAGACTCCAAAGGACACAGCCAGATTGTTCTGCCCACTCTGAAAAGGCGGGGGTGGGGGGTTGCTTTCTAATCAGTGAGCAGGAAAAGATTTACAGCAGTTTAAATTTAACTCAAGCTGCAAACGTTTGTGGTTATCTATCTTCATAGCTAGGGGCTAGCAATTAAATTCCAATAGCTGTGAGACTACTCAGCCACAAATATATATACAGCAACTTCCTCTCAAACTGAGTGTCTTGTGTGTTGCAAGTGGCTGAGGAACTACATTTCCCCGAAGCATCCTCTGCAGTACACGGTGATGCTACTGCATAGAGATCCTTAGCCTTGAGAGCAGCTTTCAAGTAAGATTTGTAGCTGCACAATGATTTTGCTGATGCAATTATTGGAGCTTTAGGAAAACAACCTCCGTGAAGCAGACCCTGAGACCAGGAATGACCAGGAGCTAGTGACACAGAGGTTGAGAGGGAGTTGGTGGTTTGTTTCTATTTAAACAAAATGATGTTCAAGAAGTACTAAGGTTGCAAAGTGAAGTTCTTAGAAGTGAGGGTAAGGCAGCTGTTCAACTTTCACACTGCTGTGGGCTTGCTCCATTGGGCAAAGGCTTGTCAAGACCTTTTAGCTATGCAATCACAGACTCGTTTACAGAAAAGTCACTCCTATTAGTTCACAGCACGCCTGCCTCATGTATAGTGTGCAAGTCAGATCTTATTCAGTGAATGGGATACCTGGAGCTCTATCATTCAGGCTGCCTGTAGAGCTGGGGGAAATTTGTCAGCTAAATTTTGTTTGGCAACACTGAGATGATTTGCAAATTCACGTCAGATTTAATGCTTTAGTCCCAGGGGGGGTGGAGACAGAAAAAACTGGAAAAACATTAAAATATTTTGCTGTCCTTAGTTTCAGCATTTCCTGTCTTATGAGTATTTGACCTAGTTGTGATGGGTTCAGTCACAGAGATCCCCTAGAGACTGTCACTTGATGGGATGAAATACCACTGAGCTCACCTGCCTGCCCTTTGGGGCATCCCACTACTCTGTCCTGCTGAGCCAGACCTTCCAGTCTCCTCCAGCATTGGCGCAGAGTTGGGGTCACAACCCACAGCAGAGCTACACAGATCAGCTCGGCTCTGGGAAGGCTCATTCAAAGGGACTCCACACTGTGCCCAGGTGCACAGCCCCTGTGGCATTCACTCCCTTTTCCATGAAAGAGAGATGCACAGCTGGTGCCCCACTGGTAACAATTATTTACACTGGATTTCTTAAAACAAAAATGATTTTATTAAGCATAAAAAGTCGGATTTAAATGGCTGGAAGTAATGGAAAGAAAGCTCAAAGTCAGTTACTAAGCAAATTAAAACAAAACTTACCCGCTAAGCTTAATACACTAAGAAACGTTACATGTAAAACCTCACCCTCAAGTTCTTTTAATTAGCTTCTCTCTCAGCCTGGGTAGACTTCCTCATCTGTGCCCAATCCTTCCAGGTGATTGCAGTAAACATTTTAGATAATAAACAGGGGTGTCACAGTATCTGGCAGCTGCTCCTGTTGTTTGGCTTTCCAGAATGGCTTTCCTTAAATGGAATTTCACGAGGGTGGGAACTCTTTGTCTCAGTCTCCCCACCCCCATGGCAAAATACCAAATTCAAGTACTGAGTACCAATACAAAGTGGCATGGTCACATATCTTTGTAGGACCAAGCACAGTTTAGTCTTACAGGAAAAAACAAGGCTATTCACAGATTCTGGTCTTGAGCACCGAGCCACTAAGTTCCTGAAGTACCACTGCTGGCTTTCACTAGGAGACCTTGATTTAAAAGAGGCTTACACTTTACATTTCTAACTTTATATACAAGAAAGATACATTTTTGCAAATAGAATATACACATTCAGGAGATAACAGGCTCTTGAATGATAGGTTACTTGCCCTGTTTTAGCATGAGATATGCATAGTCATAACCACACTTCCATAGACATATGGAGGTGCAATGTCACAACAATCTTATCAGGCTAACAAGTATCTGTGACAGAGTGTCATCCCCACACAGGACTGGAAGGAACTAAGATAGCCAGGGAGGTCTATTTAAATCTCCAGGCTGCACCTGGAAGGAGATTCAGGGAGTAGGGTGTTGATTGCAAGCAGGTGCTGCTGTGTAGGAACAGGCAGGACCAGTCAAGCCAAGAAGCTGCCAAAGACACAGGTTACCATTGGGAAAGGGCAGCCCTTTCCTGGGAAGAGGGTTTGGTAGTGACAGAGCTGTGTAGGCTGCAGTTCCTCCCTGGGAGGAGATTTGGAGTTGACACACCCAGGGCCAGGAGTGATAGATAACATTTCAGGGAAGGATCAGTGAGGGTTGGGGGAAGAATCCTAGAACTGCAGCATTGAGGGTCCCTGGACTGGAACCTGTGTTCCTAGGTGCCCCATCTGCCCTTGGGGAAGTGGTCCTAGTGGTACAGTGAATGGGGAGACTTCCTCTGTCACTGTGGGTTGAGAGAATTTGGAGGCCTGCACCTTTTAAGGGGGGAAAGCAGTGAGCAATCTAGCTAGAAGTCTGAGTCATACAGAGAATGTTGACATTCCTGGCAAGAGAACATGGCATTGTGCAACCACCGAAATGGGTGTCTGCCTCCACCTAATCCCCAGAGGCATCAGGCGAGGTACCTGATAAGTGGTGAGTGCTGTGCCCTGTGACTGGCACCATTTTTGCATTAACCTCTGCTATTTATAGTCTGTTTACATGTATTACAGAGACAGCATCTGCTCATTCCTGAAGGACCACATCTATCCTCCATCAACACTCGGGATGTCCATCACCTGGCCTTTTGCCCTAGCAGCTTGCCTTACTTCAGCAGGGCCATCATGATGAGACACACCTCACCGGTAAGGATAGTCCTGTAGTACACACCTGCACTTATCAATGGTTCTGGGCAATAGGATCAATACACTAAATTGCAGCATATGGTATCACTGAGTGTCTTTGACTGATTGGTACTGATTATCTCAGGAAAAGATCTTGTTTTAAACTCTGTATAATCCTTGAGTCCTTGTCTATTTAGGTACCTTTGGTATAACAGTTTTCAGAATGGAGAGAGGTAACTAGTGGTGTCCTGCAAAGGTTTGTACTGGGACCAGTCCTATGCGACATATTCATAAATGATCTGTAGAATGGAGTAAATAGTGAGGTGGCAACATTTGCAGATCATACTAAACTGCTCAAGACAGTTAAGTCCAAAGCAGATTGTGAAGCGCTTCCAAAGGATCCTATAAAACTAGGTGAAAGGGCGACAAAATGGCAGATGAATTTTCATGCTGATGTATCGTCAGTTGGGTGTGCTGCTCACTAGTCCTGCCAGGATCAAGTTCTTGCTCCCAGGCTATTTTACTTTATCAAGAACCAGCCAAAAAATGTAAAATCTGCAAACTTCATCAGTGGTGATGACACAAAATGGGGAGGAAGATGGTGGTAATTAACGATGAGTAAAGGTCACTGATACAGGGCCATTTGGCTTGTTTGGTAAGCTGGCCATAAGCAAAAGCTATGCATTTTAATACAGCTAAATATAAATGCCCATTGTCACAGATTCACAGGATCTGGTCTATGCTCGTGCCTCTAACCAATCTTTTGAGAGAACCCCTTTTCTTTGCCTGCCCCCAACGATCCACACCATGCCTCAGGGGCAGGCCTGTGGCCTACATGACTCTGAAATAGAGATGTAAAGGGTTACCAAGTTACCTGAAAAGCATGAACCTTACCAGCATGCAGTCCAAGGTCACCGGTTAACCGGTGGCCTGGCCTGGCCTACCTGAAGCCATCCCCCACTGCAGCATGGTGCAGCAGGTCCTGCCTGGCCCAGCTAGAGCAGCTTCTCCCCCCCACCCCACTCCCCGCATGGTGTGGCAGGTTTGGTGCAGCCTGAGGGCCCAGCCAGACTGGAGCAGCCCCTGCTTGCAGTGTGGTGCAGCAGGCTCTACCTGGCCTGGCTGGAGTAGCCCCCCCCACTCACAGCACAGAGTGATGAGCCCACCTGATCTGACTGGAACCGTCCCCCACCTGCAGTGTGGTGGATCAGGCCAAACCTGCTGCACCACAGGTGGAGGGCGGCTGTGGCTGGGCTGGGCTCATCTGGTCTGAACTAGCCAGAGCAGCCTGCAGCCTGGCAGGCCCCGCTGAGCTGGAACAGCCCCCTGCCACGGGATTTAATTTTTTTAATGGGATTTTACATCTCTACTTTGAAATTCGGGCTTCAGGCACCAACAGTGCTTGTCTTTCTCCCGCTCCCTGCAGCAAGTCTGGCCAAGCCAGATTCCCACAGACTTTTTCTGCCCTTTCAGGGCATAACACTCTGTGTAGTGGCAGCAAGCAGCTGTCTCAAAAAACCACATGAATTAATTTATTAGTCACCTGGCATACAGTATCTGGAAGTCTTTAAGTTCATGTGGGAGGTGTAGTATTCATAGGGTTGCCAGATGGTTGAAACGAAATACAGAACACCCCGCCACCCATACAGACCCCCCACAAAAAAACCTGGAAAAAATTCTGTTGAAGGAAATAAAAGGGGGAGGAGGGGAGACCAAACTTGTTGAGCAAAAAAAAAAAAAAAAATTAAAATAAAACAGCATTAAAACAGCACGTCCCCTTTAAAAGTGAGTGCAGAGATAGGAACAGGGGAGCGGTTGAGCACTAAGACCCAGGGGAAGCATTTCTTCCCCTTGGTCTTTTGGCCGGCAGCCATTTTGTGCTGGCAGCCTTGCAGAACCAGGTAAGCATGGGGTCGAGGGGCTGAGGGTTTTGGGGATGGAGTGGGGTGGGGGGGGGGGACTGGGCGCTGAGTGTTTGTAGGGTTGCATTTTTGCCTTCTGGCTGGGGAAAATATCAGAAGACACCATACATCTCAGGTGTCCGGTATTCTCTGAATTTTTTTTTACCGGACAGGAAGTGAAAATACCTGACTGTCCGGGTGAATACCGGACACCTGGCAACCCTAAGTATTCACCAGGATTCACCACTGTGGCATCCTGACAAATCTGCTCCGTTGATGATAAACTTTCGGCTGTACGCATGCGTGTACTCCCCTCTCTACGGTGTTAAACATGTGCAATTAGTCAACACAACAGACTCTGAGAGAGTCCCCAAAGACCACAAAATCAAATAGGGAATAAAGGCACCAGGCCAGGTTTATTGCAAGGAAAGTACAGTCAGGGGCGACCCGTGAGCATAGGCAGACTTGGCGGTCGCCTAGGGTGCCGCCGGCCCGGGGCACCTGATGATGACGTCCCGGGGTGCCCAGGCGCCTGATGATTAAGTCATGGCTGTTGATGGCCATGCAGGTGGGGGTGCCGATTGTGCCTGCCGCCTGGGGTGCCAGCTGCCGCAGCTGGCCTCAGGCCGCTCCTGAGTACAGTAATAGTTGTTAGCGAACATACTTGCCGCTAGCCACTATGCATGTGTACCCATGACAATGGCCTAGCGAAGTCAATCCAATGGACTTCAGCGTTGCCCCCTTGGCTAGACAAAGACAACTCTTTGGGGTTCACTTTTATACACAGGTCCAAACAAGTTATATCTCACTCCTGACGTATCAGGTTTCCACCTCCTGTTGCTTAGTTGCCACCCCCTCCCTTGTACAAGAGGGCGGAGGGTTGATGACCAGCTATCATGCTGTCAGTTTAGATCTGGTCATGAACCTGGGTTGGTATGCTGGGAAGGAGGTTGGTACCA